>NW_004524599.1:13525415-13537364 GCF_000260255.1 Octodon degus
TGTAAATTCTTTCTTCATTTTTATTTTGGACAATTTTTAGTGTTATATTCATTTATTTTGTAAATAATTTATTTTCGATTAGCAATCTATTAAAAAAATTAAAATTAAAAAATAAGTCTGGGGATTTAGCTCAGTGGTGCAGGGCATGCCTCACATGTATGAGGTCCTGAGTTTATTCTCAGTACAAAAAAGGGGGGGAGGGGAGAATACAATAAACTATGAATGCCAGTAAACATATGAGCAGGAGAAACCTCCTAGATGGTTGGAGACAAAAATTAGAATGGTCAGTATGGAAATCAAACTGGAGATTTTTTATAAAATCTAAATATAAAAATACTACTCTCATGCAACTCCTCCAAAGAAGAAAAGGCATTAGACTGTAGCATGCCATACACAGACCTATCAACAGATAAATGGATTGAAAAACATATAGATACACAATGGAATATCGTTCCACCATAAAGAGAAAAGATACCATATCCTTTGCAGGAACACAGGTGGAATTAGAGATCAGAATGCTTAGCAAAGCCAGACTCACAAGTGAAAACGCACTCCCCTATACTACTAACCTAACCAGTAAATAAAGAAATGAATCCAATAAGGAAAATGATAGGAAACTACAAGGTAGACATTTAGAGATGAGGAAGGGGGTCAGGGCAGGTGGAGAAAAGGGGAATAAACGGACTGAAAATAATGAATATACGTTACAACCAGCTTCCCAAAACCTGCATTATGATTGTGTACTAAAAACATGAATAATTTTTAAAAAGAAGTGATAGAAGAGCCATCTTCACAGAACAGACCTAATTAGTTATTTGTTTTTACTTAAAAGAAAACCCAAGCATATTTATGTGCATTTTTCCAGTGAGGAAAACGCACCCTTCCATCAACAGCTGTCTGCAGAAATTGTGTCCTTCCTTGCAGCGCTAGAGGCTCTGGCGAGGTCCCTCCGTCCAGAGCTCAGGGTCTGCGTGGCACCAGACAGGGAAGCAGCTGGGACTGCCTATGCTCTGCAGGTGGCACGCGTCGGCACCGAGACGTTCTCGTGTCCCGAGGTTCCTGTGCGCCGGCGCCACGAGAGCCCTGACTGCGTTCGAAGCCAACGGTCACAGGCCACTCGAACCGTGGTCACTCGCTTGGACAGTGTGCTTGCCTTGATCGTGTGCTCGCAGGTTAACCTCATGGGTCTGTACCTGAGCAGCTACCTGGGTGGGGACCTGCGCAAGCCCAGGGCCGTGCTGCCGTCCCCTGCCCAGCATCGGAGGCCCAGGCCCAGGCCCAGGTGCTCTGCTGGCCGTGCGCTGCAGCCAGGCTGGGCCGAGGCCGGTACCCAGAGGGCCTGGGCTGCCCTGGCCAGTAGCCATATTCCCTGTAGGATTCCCTCCGGGCTGCTTCTCCAGCCAGAACTTTCCTATGCTCACCTCAACTACGTGAAGCGCAGGCTGTCAGCAGCCAGGGACCCAGAACTCCTGGGCCTGGTGCGAGTCCAGGTCAACGTCCCTGTGCGCCCGGGGACCCTGTACAAGTGCCCGCCGCCCGCCAAGGACCCAGACCCCTGCGCCAAGGAGACAGTGCTGCAGGCCCTTGCCCAGTGCACCAAAGGAAAGAGGAAGTTCGACGGGCCACTTTGGTTCGAGGTCCCAGAGCCCAAAAAAATGAGGCCAGACCCAGAGCCCAGACCATCTGCCTTCAATCCGGTGAACACAAATGCAGCGACCTGGACCTTCGTGCCCAAGCCCGGGCCCTTGAGCAGAAGCTGTGCCCAGAGGAATCCAGCTCGAGGAGGAGAACGTTGAACATGTGCTCGCCATCCAGCCTTCCTTAGCTGTCCAGGTGCCAGCCGGTACACCGTGTCACTGCCTCCTCCGGGGTCTCAGGCCTTCCCCGCCCAGGAGGGCCCCACAGTGCCTGAGCACAGCCAGCCTGCTGCAACCTCACCCTCAGGTCAGAGCCCAGCCAGCCCAAGCCCCTCCCCAGACTCAAAAGCACTGCCCACTCATCTTGACCCCTCCCATCCCCACGTCAACGTCATCCACTTCCTGTGACAGATCTGCCACTCTCAGAGGACCTCTGCTTATCCTGTGAAGCCCATGGTGAAGAAACTATTAACTTCAACAGTGACTTTACTCCTGCCTTTCTTGTGTCCTTTAATATACTTGTATCAATGATTTAAAAAAAAAATCTATGTAGTAATGATCATAATAGATCTTTCTAGTCCTAATTGTGATTGCTATCCATAGGTTGTCTATCTTTTTTGACGTTTTGATGTTATAATTATATTCGAACACACACACTCCAACAACAGCAAAAATAACAGAAATAGCATGACCAGTACAAGAAGTAAAACAATTCACAGGTCCAATCAGCTCAGATTCTATACCTAAATAATTCTGGGCCGATAATTACGAAAACAGGAAACTGTTCCCAGCTTTTTGTTTGTTTTTTGGTTTTCTGTTTTCTTGTTTTTAAGACTTGCCTGCAGATTATCTACTGGTCCTTTATCTGTCTTCTTCCTTTGGCTTTTGTATCCTTATTTCCATCTCATACTAGGCGGCCCAGAGGCCCTTCTAAATCACACATGTAGACATTTCTCTACTGCACTGGGAAAAACTTAGCAGTTCCCAATATTAGATAGAGTCCTCGTTGCCCAACCCAAAACACCTGTCCTGTGTTCTGTTGGTCACTTCCCACAAGACCTCACATTTCACACTTTGCACTTGTGCAGTGAGGAATGACCCCAGGATTATAAGGCCTTCCATGAACAGCATTTTCTTTAATTCTGCTATATTAACAAAGATATGTAAATAGCTGTACTTGAATTTTAATAATGTGGCAAAATAGCAGCAAGCATCAAAGTGATAGGTGGCTGTAGTGGTTGATACATTGTGTCAACTTAGCTGAATCTGCTCCAGCAGTTCCCACCCCTGGGGGCCCCCTGCCCTGCAGGGCAGGGAGGGCCTGCCCTGGGGCCCAATTGGCTCGACCTGGGGCCCAATTGGTTCCACCCTAGGGCACAACAGGGTCGCCCCAGAGTGACTCAACACCAAAAGACTAAAGGTGAGGAAGGCTTCTGGGCTGCCCCACCCCCTTTCCTTGGAGAAGTCCAGGTGTTCCTCATGCAACTTTGCAGCTGTGCCACTTCAGAGGAACTCTGATCTGTGTGATGGAGTGCCAGCCTTTGCAGTCAGCATAGGAGGAGGAGAGGGGCTTGATGGACACCACAACTGCTGCTGCTCCTCTGCTCTCCATTGTTTTCTGCCGCCATGAACTGCTGCTGCTTGCCTTGGAGCATGCAGAGTATGGACTGAAACCTCCACAAACTGTGAGCTAAGTAAACCTTTACTTCCTTAATTTTGAGTGTTGGGTAAAAATCTGTCCCAGCAACAAGTAAAAAGTAACTAAGACAGTGACATTAATCAAAAGAAAAATACAATGTAATATAACAGAAAAATGTTAGAAGGAGTGTGTTCTCAATTCAGGAGAAACAATGTTTCTATTTTTATGTTTAGAGGCACTGACAAGATCACGCTATAGAACACTTTCATTACCTGAACCATGTAAGACAGAGAAGCCATAATAGAAACTTGGTCAAATAGGACAAAGGTCTTAAAGATCAAACTGCATATGTCCAGCCCTTGGTACTGGTTACCCTGGCTAGAGCTTCTTTCTGAGAAGGAAGCTATAACCAATAATATGGTCACATGCAAAGGAGGTCAATCATTAGTGAGTGATAAGACAGCATACTGATTTTGAGACAACTATCCTGGAGAATCGGTTTGGGGTTATTCTGGGAGGGGCCTTGTGCAATGCACAAAGAATAAGATCACCCAAGAGACCATCCTGGAAGTATAGAAGCCAGAAGCTGAATCTACAAAATTACGCAGGGAAACTTATTCCTGCTGGCTTGATTGAAAACAGTATAAGTTGCATATTTCAGATATTCAGACTTTTCATGTCAGCTGACCCAGGTAGTAATTACCTATAAGTATCACTATATCTCCACTAGAAAGAGGACCTTTTCATGCCAGGAGTCATTAACTTTATTGTTTTGGTACATGATTAAATGTATGAAGTACCTACATGGAAGAATTGTACATTCCATGAATGAACTAATAAACAAATGAATGGCTCTCATACCATGGTATTCATCCAATTCTTTCCAGTGAGTTCAAGATAAAGCAATTTGCAAAGTGGGACCATTTAAACATTATCAGACAAAAAGGACAGGGTATTTGGAAGGCATTAACATGCTTTTGCATGAAACCTCTGGAAGAATATCTGGACACACAGCTGTACTGACAGCATTCCATACCGTTTTCTTGGTTCCAAACAATTTTAGTTATTATTTTTCACAGAATCAATTCTACATAATTCCTAGAATAAATGCAAGTGCTGAGTAACAGTGACCTAGCTTCTACCCTAGATATCTTAACAGCCTTGAAGAACATGGAATGAATGAACTCTTTTCTCTAACAATGAATCACAATGTGTTTTTCTGATTGATTCCAGAGCACGGAGGTGACAAAGGAAGAACTGCTGGCACAGGCAACCGCAACTCTAGCACACAAGAGGGCCAACAACCGAGAAAGACCTGCAGCCCCTTACTGTTCCCAAGGGCTCTTGGCTTGCACAGATAAATGTATGTGTAAGTAATTTTTAGCTCAATTGGTAATTTCTTTACCCATCACTGGTCTCAACACTACTTAACCCATGCTTTATAGCCATCAACAAGAAACTGGCACTGGGCTTGTTGCCTGGGGCACAAAGCTTCTACCAGTTGGCAAAGGCCCGTTCCAGTATTAATGAGTATGCCATTTGTCAAGACAATTATGCATGAGCTTGGCAGCTGCACAAAGCAGGCGAGCCTTATGGAAAATGGTACAGGGGCATCTGCAGCAGAGCCAGAGCAATCCCTTGACACTGGAGTTTTCCATAATAGCTATCTTCTATGCAGATGATGTCTTTTTTAAAAATTAAGTCCAAGGAAAAAAAAATAGGAGAAGCATTCTTTTAACAAATATTATCTGAATATACCATGCTACTTTCCTATTTAGAAAAATCTTTTTACCCCTCTAATTCTATTGAGAAATGAACATCAACATAAATCTTAGCAATTATGTTTTCAATAATTAGAGAATTGAAGGTACTCTGCCATGCTCAGAACTATTCAAAAAACAGAGAGAACTCGTGAGAAAAGTACATTGTGATGGATGCAAAAATAAATGAAAAAAGAAAACCTCTGAAAGTTTTTTTAAACACAAACCACAGTATTCAGTACCAAATCAGTTTTGCTATCACTAAGTGAAAAGGTTAAAATCTATAATTAAATAAATACATGAGGGAATGACTATAGACCTAAGATTTACAAAATTAAAGATTTATTAATAGGTGTCCAAATACATCACTATTTTTGGAATTGAAGGATTCCTAATCATTCTTCAGTTATCTTTCACTCTAAAACAATATCATTACATGAAATTGAATACATGTTAAGCAGATATGGGTAACATCTGCCAAAATGCCACCATTCTGGCAGGCTGAGGAAAGAAGACTACAGCTTTGAGGGTTCAAGGCCAGGCTGGAATAAGCAAAAGCCTATCTCAAAAATTGTTAAGAGTAAAAAAGTTAAGTTCATGGCATGAATGTTCATGAGTATGACTGCTATAAATATGCAAAGGAACAATTTATTCTCAATACAGTACATGAAAAAATATCTATGTATACCTATATACACACTATATAAATAAAAAACAGTAAAATCAAACCTCATGATCTTTAGCCTCTCAAGAAAGTTAAGGAAGACACCAAAAATGCAAATTTGATTTGCATTGACCAACCTACTAAGATCAACTTAGATCAACCTAAAACTAAACATTAATTTTTGTTTTTAACAAAAAATATTAGTGGAGCAGTAGTTTAATATTTAGAGAAAGACAATGTAATTAATTATTCATGAAATACAGCTTTTAAAATAATTTTATGTCACTAATATATATGCATGTAACACTTTTAAAATAAAAACATTCCACTGATGAAAAATAATAAGGTTTTTAACCCTGAAATAATTTAGTAAGTAGAATGGTAATGGCAAGTAAAATTAGAAATTATTTTAAACCAACTCACTAACTTCATATTAAAAACTACTTTAGGCAATTAGAAATATTACTGTTATACAGAAAAAGCCTCTGGTTAAATTTCTTGTACATATTTCATATAAAGTGGTTTTATCTAAAAATTTCCAAAATTAAATCATAAAATCCTGGAGTTTTTCCCATAATGCAAGAAAAACTAATTCCAGTACACAAAGGCTTTGTCCATCCTTCAGCCCATAATTATTAGGTTCTAAAACAGTTCCCACCTACATCATCTTCTCTAGAAGCCTCTTTCTTTCTTTTCTTCTTGCTTGCTTGCTTGCTTCTTTTTTAGAATCGTTTGCCTATCTTTCTTTTTTTGCTTTTTTTTTCTTTAGTACCAGGGATCAAACTTAGGACCTTGCCCTTGCCAGGCAGGCGTTTATGCCACTGTGCTATCTCCCTCACCCCCTTTCTTCTTTTTTAACTCTGTCATTTAATTCTTAAAACAACAAAATGGAAGACATTCACTAATTTATTCAAAGTCATGTCTGCTGGCAGAAAGGTCAGCTACTGCCACTCCCTAACTCATGACAAATACCAGCCTGCCCTGCTTTCTGCAGTTGATACCACCCCAGTGAGTTCTCTGTGAAATTTCTTTCCAAACTGAAACACATCTCTCCCTTGACAGAACTCATTCCAGACAGTTATATCTCTACAACACCCATGTCTGTCCCTCACATGCTCCCTGGGAAGACCTAAGCCAGCTCCTCCTCCTGCCCCACCTGCTTCCTATTCACGCCCTGCTCCTGGCACACAGCACACTCACCAAACTCACCAGGTAATTAACTGTGCTGGTCTAGTAGATCTTAAGCTAGATGACAACAAAGTCAATGCTTTTGTCCTTAAAAGGAATGATGTTCTAAGTCAAAAAGGGTAAACCCATTTTGAACATTCAAGGTTATATATTTGAAAATCACTGTTTAGTTGAGCAAAGATACCACGTGTTCCATTCACAGTGGCATTTCCACAGCTCCGTCCATTCGTTGTAGCAGATCCAACTGGGAAAGCAATGCACAGTTCATTCAGCAAGCCACTGACAGAGATGGAAATTGAACAACACATTTAAATTTAAAATTCCAAGAAGGCTGCTCTATGCCACGTGAATTATATTCTGAACATAGTAGCAAGATACCAGAATAGAATTTCATCTCACAGGTCAGAATTATATTACACTGATTAGCCCCAGCCATCCGCATGATACAGAACTGTGCACTTTGCCGAGATCCGCCCCCAAGGGGAGGATCTCTACACAGTAGGCCCCCAACTTATGAACACTGCAGGTGCGAACTTACACAGATGTACTATACAATACTCACTTTGTCTGATTTCAAAGGATTCGACTTATAAACCTTGTCTCAGTACAGAATTCATTCATACATCAGGGACTGTTACTTCTCTGTAACCTCAGAGGTACATAAAAGCGTGGAATTAAAATCACAAGGTATAGAAAAATAATATAAACGTATAGAATTCTCATTATTCCTTGCAGTTACGTTCTTCACAGTAGCTGTGAGAACTGAATTAGCAAACTGTGAAGCAATGCTGACAGAGCAAATACAGGGTGAGTTTCCTAGGAGACTACGGACACTTTTTCATGCCCTTGTCTTGTGAGCGTTTCTGTTTAAATACATTTTATTTAGTATATATTGCCAAAGCATTGACATAGAACTCATGACTAACAGCACTATCGCTCTGGCCTGAAAGAAGCTTTTACACATGTTTCTCTGTGGGCACCTCAGCGCTCCCGGGCTTGCGGACCCCAGACAGCACTGCAGCACTACATTTGTGGACCATTTTCAACAGCAAAAGCTGGGAAGATGAAGTACAAATATTAAGGAAATCTATACAGAGATGCCTCAAAAAAGTAAAAATAGAAGTTTCATACAACCCAGATATTCCTCTTCAAGATGCCTTCCAGGAAGGATTAAGGACAACGTATCACAGGGACCCTTGCATACTCAAGTGCAGCACGACTCAAAGGTGCTAATCTTGGAAGTAGATCACATGTCCATCACCAGATGACTGGATAAAGCAAGTGTTTGTGTACCCATGGGGTGCCACTCCACCTCAGTGAACTTGAGTCCCTTGTAGGAAAATGGCTACACCTTGAGACAATATTTCTAAGTGAAATAAATTGGACACACAAGTTTACATATCACAGTTGCCTTTATTTGAGAAACCCAAAATAGAAATAGAGAAAAAAATAAAAGGCAGATAGTAAGAAATAGAGAGATCTTTTGCAAATGGGAAGTGGACAAAGAAATGGTGTAGGGAAAAAGGAGATGACAAAAGATGATGTGTTTTTTCGCTGTACCAACTCCCCATGAGGAAAATAATCTTTGTGTGCTGCAAACATGTATTAAGCTTTTAATTGGCATAAGAAAGCACAAGAAGTCTGAAATATGAGACTAAATGTACCATAAAAAGGACAGTTACAGTACAGAGCTGAACTATGAAGGCAGAATGTCACCTTACCCACAAACATGACCATGGAAGAGCCTCAACTACCGACTTCAGGTACAAAATTTAGTGAGTGGAACATTCACAAATACAGAATCTCAGAGTAGTGAGGGCTGAACACATATCAAGAGCTGGGAACAAAAGACACCTCCAAGGAAGAGAAATAGATGGCTGGGAGAGGAGAAGGGGAGAAATCTGAGCTTTCCTTCATGGTCCTTTCTCTTTTGGGTCTTTCACTGGGGGAGGGGGCATCTGTGTGTGCATTTGTGTACTTGTATGTGAAGTTTGTGATTTATGCTTATGGAAGAAAACACTTAAAACATTAATAATCTAAAATATTGAAATTGAACTTCAAGTTCAAATAATACATACAAAATAAAACTAGGGGAGCCACAGACATAGCTCAGGGGTCTAAGCCCCTGCCTAGGCAAGCACAAGGACCCGGGTTTGATCACAGATACAGCACGCCATGCCAGCTCGGCCCCAGGATCCAGCCAGCCACCAAGATGGGATGTGGTGGAGCGTACCTGTAATCCCAGCGCTGGGGAGGCTGAAACAGAAGGATCACTACAAGTCCAAGCTGTGTAATGAGACCTTGTACCAAATACATAAAAATTTAAAAACACATAAAAACCAAAACTAGGTATAAGGAAAAATAAAAGTAGAGACACATGAACTCAAAAATGGAAAATTCAAAAATACTTGGGCCCTCTATGTTGTGGAAACTGCAAGACAACTTTCATGGGTGGGCAAGAATAGCACAGAAAATAAGAGCAAAGAATCCATGTAGGAACTCTGGATTCTCACCAAAGGAGGGATCCCCACCAGAAGGGATCAGGACACTCTGGTACAAAATGAAAAAGGGAAATTATTTTAAAATAACTATTATTAAATACAGCTTCACACATGAGCCATTTTTTAGGATATTTAAACTTATTTTATACAACACTTAAAATGATTCTATATAAGGCCAAGGTGGTGGTACACACGTATAATCTCAGCACTTGAGAGAGTGAGGCAGGAGGATTGCTATGAGTTCAAGGCCAGCATGGGATTCATAGTGAGGTCAAGGCCAGCCTAGACTACTGTACATAATGAGACCCTGTCTTGAAAAATGCAAAACAACCAATCCAATAAAAAAAAAAAAGTGGTTCTCTAAATATGGCTCTAAAACCAGCAACATGACTTCACCAGCAGTTTTGGGGTCACAGATCCAAAAAATAGGAGCTCTGGGCAGGGAAGTCCATCTGTACTCTAACAACCTTCTGAGTGATTTGGATGTTAGCTAAGGTTTAGAAATCACTATATAGTAATACACCAAAATGTTACTGTACCCATTAATCAGAAACTATAAAAATGATTTAAAATTGTCTCATTGACATTGTTCATCCATTAGGAAAATCTGCTATTCTGTACAATCATATATAACCACACAGAATGAAAACTGAATGAATCACTACATAAAGCAATGTAAGAGATAAAACTAATCTTCATTGGAAAATAATCAGAACAATACATTCCTCAGACAGATATTGAAAGCAGATTGGAAAAAGCTCAAAGGAACTTTAATATTAAAGTTTGAGTTACACAGGTGTACACATTTCTTGGAACTCAAAGAATGACGTGTCTAATATCAGTACATTTCATTGTATGGAATGTTTATCTTAAAAAAGTTGTACACAAATACTGGACACTAGATAGACACCTACATTTACATTTAGGAGGAAGTTTTACTTTGAAATCTCTGCCCCGCTCCCACAAAACACCACATGCAATTGCAGAGGGAACAGATAGACAGAGCATGCGTGATTGAGGGGCAGAGCAAGTACAGCACTACGACAGTGTCGGGGAGCGGGGTCACCATAGCATATTTCAGCTTGTCGTATATGCAGGAGTATTTTTATAATAACATGTTGGTGTGGAAAGTAGCCACAACATAGGATTAAGAGTACAATAGTACACTTAACTATATGCATCCTACCCTGTATGTTTTGTTTCAAATACTAGGGCTCTAACAAAGTGGCTTCGTGGGCCAAAACATAAAAATAAAAATCCCAGGAAAATGGGACTTAGGCCCTGATGAGTCAGCAACTTTACTTGTTATATTTTATAAACTAGCATTTCATGAAAAAGTTACATGATCTAATGATGCAAAGCAATACACCGAGGACGAGAGACAGAGATGGGACCAAGAGCCATCACTGATGGAAGTAATGAATTCACCCACATGAACACCACGAGCTTCTGTGAGTAACAAAATACGCGTATCTTTTTCAGGAATGGCTGAATAACATATGCCAAGCGGTGCCTCATAACTCTATCACAGAGCTGGAAGGAAGGAGGGGACACCACAGAGCAGCAGCGTAGCATCTTAGCTTTCCAGATGGGAACCCTGGGTTCCGCAAGGGAAGGCATCTGCACAAGCGAGCCACAGCACTTGGGCTCAGGAGCACCGCTGGTCCAAGCCTGCTGTCCCACTCCACCACGACATGCCGCTACCTCAGCATCCCCAGGAGTCCTTTAATGAGCTTTTTCTAGTTATTTTGGTGATGAGGCATTAAAAACGAAGGTCTATTCTTCATAAGACAAAATGATTCAAAAACAGAAAGTACATTTTCTTCCTAACTGCCTATGAAAGATTATAAGCCTATTTTCTGATTTTGACATTTATTTGAAATTCAGGTTCTATGGCATAACCTAATCTGAACTATGCAGATAATTAATATAAATGTGAAAATCTCTGGGAAGTGAGAGAAGAAAGAAATGAGAACATTCTTAAAGTTCAAGCCACTTTCCTGTGCCACTTTATGGCATTTAACCGTCTCTTACTCTCAAACACAAAATTCCAACAATAAGATGAAATTACTCTCCTCACTAAATTTCTCCTACCTGCTCAGAACAAAGAGCACAAGGCTCTCCCTGCACAAGTGTGTGGAAAGCTGTGAGCAAACTGCTACCTAAATGCACCCTAGGCTTGGCCTAGCCTTATACGCTCTTAATTTACCTGAGAATGAGGTGCACCCCATTCAACATATTCTGGTAAGTTATATATTATTAATTCATTTTGGGTTACTATACCAAAATACATGAGTAGCTTTAAGAAGTTTATTTGACTCACAACTGTACAAGTTGGAGGAACTTCATCATGTTGGTAGTGACCTCCCAGATGGTGAGAGAGGGAGAGGGAAGGAGGGAGGGAGGAAGGGAAAGTGTGTGTGTGTGTGTGTGTGTGTGTGTGTCTGTGTGTCTGTGTGTGTGTCTGTGTGTGTGTGTGTGTGTGTGTGTGTGTGTGTGTGTGTGTGTAGCTTCTGGTCTCTCTTCTTTTTTTGTTTTTTTGTTTTCTTTTGGCCGGGGA
>NW_004524599.1:13539419-13548220 GCF_000260255.1 Octodon degus
GTGTTTAATTGTTTGCCCTATTCGGTAGGTTCTTTCCATTCTCATTCATGGGGCTGTGATCAATTTGCTCCCTCTCTAGAACATCATTTAGTAGTCTGCGTAGGCTTGGCTTTGTCATCATGAAATTCTTTAGCTGTTCTTTGTCATGGAAGTATTTCACTTTTCCATTACACTTGAAAGAGAGTTTTGCAGGGTATATCAGTCTGGGTTGGAATTTGTTTTTTTGCAAGACTTGAAGTATTTTGCTCCATGCTCTTCTTGACTTGATGGTTTATGAAGAGAAATCTGCTGTTATTCTGATAGGATTTCCTTTAAATGTGATCTGTTTCTTTTCTTTAGCGGCTTTTAACATACTGTTCCTATGCTGAATTTCTGGGATCTTGATTATTATATGTCTGGGTGTGGTTTTCATTGGGTTGATGTTATTTGGAGTTCTATATGCATCAGTTAACTGAATATCAGATTGTTGCCTCAAATTTGGGAAGTTTTCTGCTATTACTTCTGACCATTTTCTTTTGATATCATTTGTATTGACTCCTTCCTTCTCATGGATGCATATTAGTCTCACATTGTTCATCTTTGCATCATCTTGTAGGTATTGAATTATTTTTCCTGCATCCTAGTTGTTTTTAAGAGATCTTTTCTTACTTTTTCACTAGCTGCATTGGTGTCTTTAAGGTCAGAAAATCTATTTTCACTTTCACTCAAACCGTTTTGCCAGCTTGTGATTGAGGTTTTAATTTCCTGTATATCACTTTGAACCTGTTTCATACATTCTATTTCTCTCCTAAATTGCTTATTCAGGAGTTCCATCATTTTTATATTCTGCTCTATTTTTTTATCAGTGTATTCTTTAGAAGCACTTAGTATTTCTTTGATTATAGTTATCACTACATTTTTTAATTCAGGAATTACTTCTGATCTGATTTCTTCTATACCTTTCTATAGTTGATTCTTTACTGCCAACGCTATTATTTCAGAGATATCTGGTGCGTGATTTCCAGTTTCCTCAGTGCTAGTGTCTTCTGCAGTTGTACTGGGTAGACTCGGGGCCTGAGACTGAATTTTGCTCCTTCTCTTTGTCATTTTGCATACCACTGTTTTCTGACCTTTGGTGTAGAACTTAGATAGAGTTATTACCTTAGCACCAGGTCCAGATCTACGAAGTTCAGATTCCTCCAGGTGGGTGTTGCTTGGATATTGCTGCTGTGTTCCACTTCTTTCTGCTGCAGTCGTTAGAGTTGAGCCCTTTTTTTCACTCTGTCAAGACATTCTGCTCCTGAATCAGCCAGGTGGGTCTTGCCTGTAGCCTCTTTGCAGGTAGTTCTGCTGAAGGTTTCTGCGCTGGGCCTGCACTCTGGGTCAAATGAGGATCCAGTGTGTCCCAGGTGGTCTCATTCTCACACTGGGCCTGCGCTCTGGGTCAATTCAGGATCCGGTGGGCCCAGGGTCGTCTCACTCACATTTCAGGCCACGTGCAGACTCAGGGGACAGGGACAGGGCTCCAGGAATCCAAGCAGGACAGGCAGTGACTGGAAGCTCCAGTTTGAGCCCTAGTCTCTCTTCTTAAGAAGTCACCAGCATCCATCACAAGGGCCCACTCTGACATCACTCTCTCCGTCCACAACAGCAGCCAGCCTTTCTACTGGATGCAGTTGCCACAGCCTTTCTGAACTCTGACTTGAGCTGGAGGTAAGCTGGGTGGACAAGCTGCTTGCCCTGAGGCCACCACATCAAAGGTAGTGATGAGCTGAAGCAGATGCACTCATCTGGGGAGCACGTGCTCCAAACGCACAGTGCGATCTCCAAAGAAAGCACAGAGGGCACGGCCGTAACCCTGCATATAGTAAAGCAACAGGACGCCTCAGTGAGCCCCACTGAGCAGCGGGACCCCTGAGCTGATCAATTACTTTTTATTTTAAAGGAATATAGGAGGTAAGTCTCCCTTTAAAAAATTTTAAGGAGTGAAACTAATGCCACCAACTTGAGAGGCTAAAGACCTGCAGGGAAGAAAGGCTGTGACCAGCAGCACGCTCCTGGTCCAGGGCCCCAGTGCCACGTCAAGCTCCTAACAGAGCCAGGCACCCTCTGCTGCCCACACTTCAGCGGCTGAGGCCACCAATGCTTTGCACATCCAGGTTATTTCTACATGGTTCTTTTTTTCCCTTTTTTTCTCTTCATTTCCACTTTCCTGCTTAGGACTCTGTTTAAATCTTACAATGTTATATGCTAATACACATTGCCTTGATTTGAAGTAAAAGGAACATCAACAGAAATAAGAATTCTGCCTTCTTGTCTAAACTAGGATAGAAAAACTTTAAAAATCTTGTTCAAAGCATGCTCAGTTTCAGTGAATGGGTCTGAGTAAGCCACATGGAATCACAGGATGCTAAAGACCAACTTGGCCCTTTACTTCACAGCATGACTGTCATGCAGCAGGCACTTGCAAGCTTCCAAATGGGATGTCCGCAACTGGCTGCCCTTCCTAGGCCTGGCTGCCACGCATTGGCTAAGAACTAAACACATCCCGGCTCATCTCAGTCACAGGGAGCCTCCAGAATCAGGTGCTCTACTTCACCAAGCAATGTTTAATTGTGCACCCGTCTGAATAATGCGGCACATTTATGTACACTGCTTTCTAAAAAATGAGTAAAAATGGAAAACTACAAGTGCTGATGCTAAGAACACAACCAGAAAGAGGTGGACACAGGTAAGGGTCCAAATGCAGAGACTCCCAGTTGGCTAACAGTCACAGGACATGAGCTGAGCAGAGGACAGAGGAAGGAAGAAAGAGGAGACATTTCTGAAATACCAAGGCTATGACGGCTAATGATTACCTAGGCAATGAGGGGCAATGAAAGTTTAGGGGGAAAAAATCACTAAAATATAAAATGAAAACTAGGACTGGAACATTCCATTAACTCCAATACAGTTTGTAAGACTATTCACTGGTTATATGGCTTACTCTGCAGACTCATTTATCAAGAGATAAATGTAGTTAATGCTTTACAAGGAAAGAAGAGAAACCCAGACAGCACTAAAATCTACTTTATGTATTTCTGTTCTGACTCTTAAAAAGTCACCACCAATAACTCCTTCCTAATAACAATATGACAATTTATTTTACTGATTAGAGACTGTACTAATGCTGACAGAAGCAAAATTTGAGCTACAAAGTGACTGGTTTACAAAATGCTCTACTTTTCAGTTTAACATATTTTTAATGTTTTTTAACATATTTTCAATGTGCAACACTTTGACATAAAAATACACATTTTTAATCAGAAGCTTTATACCTTTATAGTTCTCCAGGAACAAATATAACTTCTGTACATTAAATTTCTACCACCTTTACAGGGATGTGTAATGAATAAAAGTGGAACATGGTATCTGGTACAGAGAAAGGTCTAGAAACAAGGACTTGGCAGCAGGCATGGCTCCCATCTCTTCTGCAAGGCTGGCTCTCCATGTGGACTTTATGGGCTTTGTAACTCCCACGCTGGCTACTTGAAAGCTATTTTTAATTGCTCACAGCTATTGGTACAAAATTCTAACATCCCTAGGGATGGATAAGCATTTCTTCCAGTTATTCAAATAACTGGTTGGAAGACAACACTATGTATTACAACAAATACTGTGAAATTCATATTATTTTAAGTGAAGCCCGTATCAGGCGTAATTTTTTGTTTTAATTCTAATTTGTACTTTCTTGGAAAAATAAAAAATAATTTTTAACAAAATAAAGTATTTGAAGACATTTAAAAAATGGGGGAAAAAAGACTTTTTTCCATTTGCCCAGGCCCATGAGAAAATGTAGTCAAAGGCCCATTCACATTCCACTTTTGATTATGTTTTTAACTAACATAAGCACAAGGGAGTTAATTTTGCATCACAAACAAAAACTCAACAGGCAAAAAAAGAAACAAATCAATCCACAAGCAATAATGGTCAATGTCATCCTCTTGTGCAAGCTCCTAACTGCAAGATGGAAGTTAAACAGTAAAGAGGAAGAGGCTGGGGGGATACAGCTCAGTGATACAATTTCTGTCTGGTAAGCACAAGGTTATGAGTTCAATTCCTAGTACCAAAAAAAAAAAAAAAAAAAAAAAAAAAGGGCTGGGGAGATAGTTCAGTGGTAGAAGCACTTGCCTGGCAAACACCAGGACCTGGGTTCAGTGGTGCTGCATGTCATGCAATGGTGCCAGCCATCAAAACTGGGCATGGTGGTGCACACCAATAATCCCAGCACTGGACAGTCTGAGATAGGAGGATAGCTATGAGTCCCAGCTGTATAGCGAGACCCTATACCACATAAATAAATAGAACACTTTAAAATAAGAAGAAAATGGGATTTTTCCCCCAAGGAAGGAGGCACAGAATTACTGAGATCTGCATAAAATCCAGAGAATGACTGAGACTTAAATTCATATGTAATGATTTAGTTAAATAAATTCAATTATTACTATCATAAACTCACAATAAAGATTACAAATAAAAGGTAAAAAGAAACTTTCGCCATCTTCTTTCTCTTGGTTTAGGGAACTGGATATGAATGTTTCTATTGTATTTTTCTAACGAGTTACTTAAACCTTATTGCTGATCATTTGCATAGTCAAACTGCCACCATATTTTCCATCTTTAAACAAATCCCTCTCTCTTCACCTTATCCTCAGCTACTGCCCTAAAACTGCATTCTCTACCCCTTCGGCACAGATGTCCCCCAAGCAGTCCACATTGATGTCTCCAATTCTGTGGTGGTCACTTAGGCTCATCCAAGAGTAATTACTCCCCCATCCCACAGGAACGCAGTTCCTGTCTAGATCGCCAACAGCCTCCACATTTGTAACCTCAGTGGTAGCTAGTGTTCTTCCTTGGCCCAGCTGTGGAGGACACCTGAGCACCTCTCCAAGAGCAACTGTCTCCATTTTGACTGAGCCTGACCCCATTTCCTCATATTGATATATACAGAGCTGGCTGGGACTTCTGTTTATCCTTTAATTGGCCTTAAGCAATGTATATTGGTCTAGCTGAAGTGCTGGAGATAGTCTCTAAAGTGGCATGTGTGTTTCTGTGGTAACCTACACCTGCTGCTCTTTAACGTGAGCCAGTTGAGACAGAATGAAGAGCCAATGTTCCACGCAGCCAGCTGGGATTAAGCCTTGAGATACAGGCTATGACTTCCTGAGGCTTGAAGGACTACATCAAAGCTGAAGCACCAGACCCCCCAAAACATTACATACTATCTCAATAGCATAATGCAGGTTACTTTCTCTGAATATCCTCTCTGAATATGACAGAGGTGTATGTAGGCCACCCACCTAGCTCAGTTCACAATAGTCACCTACTTTCCACAACTCTCAATCATTCCTCTTCAAGCCACTCCTCCACTGAACAAAACCAGGTGAGGCCCTGGGTCAGTCTCTGTTCCGGAAAGCCATCTTCATGGCTGCACTTAGAGCCTCTTGGCTCCCCAACAATTTTAAATATGTTTTAGTGTCTTTACTTTTGCTATGGGTTGCACAGGGAGTGGTAGATTGGAATTAACTTGGTGGGATTCCAATAATTTGGGATTACAAATATTAACTTCTTGGACCAAAAGGAGAACATGGAGGGGACTCCTACAGCCAGCGGCAGCATCTCTAGGGAGTGTCTAAGCAGCTCCTCAAAGTTCACACACCCAGCATGCACTCCTGGTTCTGCATAACCCCTCCTGGCCTACTCTTGCCCATCTCAGTCTTCAAGTCAGAAACCCAGGAATCATTGGCTCCTCTTTTGCTCAAATTCCCCATTATAAGCAAATTTTATCAAAATACATCTTGATTCATACCTTGTTTTATCAAAACACATCTTTATCTCTACCACAACTAGCCGCCTCTAAAACACCACTCCCTCTCACCCCATGCTTACAGCGACCTCCTAAGAAGCCTATGTTTCCATTCTTACATCTCTCCTCACCTCTCTCACACACTCTACTGTGTGTTATTCCAAGTGTGACCCTCTAAAATCCTACGACATATCTTCAGCCCCAACAATTTCCCTAATGCACTGCAGAAGCAGAATTATGCACGGATCCTCAGTGAACCACACCCAATGGCCACAGTCCTGAGATTATGTCACATTGCACCTAGAGGTAAAAGGCCTTTGCAGGTGCAACTAAGATCTCTAATCATTTGGCTATGAATAGATTAAAAGAGAGCTTATCCTGAGTGGGTCTGGTACAATGCTATCTCTCTAGACCCAGAAACTGAATGAAGAGTGATTCTGCTGCCGGCCTTGAAAAACCAAAAAGCCATGATGTGAACAGGGCCCATGTGGCAAGGACCATGAGAACCCTCTAGGCATTGAACACCACTGTCCTGTAATCCCGAACAATTAGGCTCTGTTGGCTATCATGAAAGTTTGAAGAAGAATTAGGAGTTCCACACACAGGGCAGCCCAATTCACACCCTGATTTCAGCCGTGTAAGACCCTGGAGAGAAGAAAAACCTTCTAAACAGAGGCTGGACACCTATGCAGACTATTACATGATAAATGGGGGTTGTGTTACGCTGCTAAGCTTGTGTTCCCTGTTGCAGGGCAGCAGGGTCTTTGTCAACAGCATTGAGCAAATGCTTGCCCACTCATTTAGATGCTTTGGATAATAAAGGCTACAAGTATCAAGGTTTGCAAACACGAGGGAAATTCCTGATTGCCCAGCTATAGGTTACTTCACCTCCAATTCATAAGGCTTCATATGCCAAGCATAAAGCATAAAATAGAGCACAACCATTTCAATAGATTAGTGCATAATAGTGAAAAGTCAAAATTCTAAAAAAATAAACTGACAAGAGGGGATTCTTATTTTTCTCTTCTGTCATAGTCTCAGTATGTTCTAAAGAAATATGATTTAAATCAACACTTGCATTATAACATATTTTAAAAGGGAGAGAAAAATCACTACTGAGAATTGTGCCCATCTGAAGAGGTGATGTGATAAGAAAAGAAAGCTTCCTTGGTGTATTCTTAGAGGTTTTAAAATTAGTGTTCCTTCATTCAAATAACTCTCACCAGGAGGACTTAAAAAACAATGCTGGGTCAAGGTTACACATAGGAAGACAGTAAGAAAGTCCACAAGAAAAAGACAGATTAAACTGGGGAGATAATTCAGTAGAATAAGCACTTCCCTGGCAAGCGCAAGGGCCTGAGTTCGATCCCCGGTTCTGCCCCCCCAAAAAATTAAATAAATAAATAATTTTTTTTTAAAAAAAGGGAGGCCAGAGAGATGGCTCAGTAGAATAAGCACTTCCCTGGCAAGCACAAAGGCTTGACATCAATCCCCAGTTCTGCCAAAAAAAAAAGAAAAAGACAGATGAATTTGGATATCACTGTGGAAGATGTTCAAGACAAGACTATGAGAAGAAACAGTGAGCCACCCCAAACCATCGGCTGTGGGAACACCACCCCAGCAGCCAGCCAGACTCTACCCACGCACTCCCAGGAAAAGCTTCTCACAGCTCCCCTCTAAACAGCTCCGTTCACAGGACAAAAACCGCTCCCCCTGGC
Organism: Octodon degus; assembly: GCF_000260255.1. NCBI lineage: Eukaryota > Metazoa > Chordata > Mammalia > Rodentia > Octodontidae > Octodon > Octodon degus. The sequence goes on from NW_004524599.1 coordinate 13,546,962, forward strand.
AGCATAGCAAGCAAATGAAGGGAAGCAACGTGCAGAGATGAAAGTAAGATGACAAAAATACTTCTTCCTCCACTTTGTGCCCTGCTTTCCCTCCCACCACCACTTCAGCACACAGCTCCTCTTCCCTGAACGTCCACTGAAGGGACAGTCACAACATCACTCAGACAGGAAGCATGGGCAACAGCTTAGCCTTGACCTCACACAACAGGGCACGCCCAGGCAATGACCCTTGCCAGTGACCTCCGCCCAGGAGTTTCTGCTGAATGTATAGGAGAGGTCTGATAGAGGCACTTCCTGCCCACTTCAGCTTTCTTGGATGGATGTGACAGCGTTATGTTCTAACAGTCCCTGACGTTGGAGAAAAGTGGGCTGAAATGGTAGAGACAGAACATTTTCACTTTGCATTTTAGGGAAAATAGCTTAATTAGTTAGGATTTCCTACTAGATTAAAGAGAAACAATCTATTTCACTCATCCCCGGAACACATGCTTATATCGCAAACCTGCTTCCTGGACACTTGAGGTATTTTATAGAAGGCCCTGAGAAAAAAATAACTCATAGGTGACTACTTGCTGCCCTGGTAAACAAAACATGTTATCAAAAAATATGGCCTCATCATTAAATAGCAAAGCACACTCAACCACAATCCTGTGTTATTGCAACGAGATGTGAAGTAAATATTGTTATTATTAGTTATTATTATTAAAGAAAAATAAAATGGAAGCCACAGTAAGGCATATGCTTAGACCAAGCATCCATAATCCCATAATCCAAAGTTAAAACTATCCTGGTTTCTTGGAAATCCTGTCCCTTGTTAGCCATGAAACAAAGATTTCCTCTTTTTCGGTCTGCTAGAACTGAACCAATCTGCTAAAGATAAATGAGATTAAATACCTCTACTTCAAAAAACGTAGTTTTACAGCAGTCAGTCATGTTCTCAAACAGAGAACATCCTCATTTGTGCTCTATAACAATAAAGCTATTAAACCAACCTTCTGTAGAACTCAATTTTGGGGCTAGGGAAATAGCTCAGTGGCATAAGTGCCTGCCTGCCAAAGTACAAGGCTCTGAGTTCAATCTCTGCTCCAAAAACAAAAGTTAAATTTTGCTTTACAAACTCTCTCTCTCTCTCTCTCTCTCTCTCTCTCTCTCTCTCTCTCCCCCACTTTTGAAACAGAGTCTTGCTATGTAGCCCAGGCTGCCTTGAACTCATAGCAATCCCCCCTGCCGGAGCCTCACAGGCCTGCATCTTCATGCCC
>NW_004524599.1:13549572-13550842 GCF_000260255.1 Octodon degus
TTTTGGATCTGATAAGGCCAGTGAAATCCCCTCAGGATTTATCCTGAGATCCTGTACCTCAGATTGTAGATCCTTTGTCAGTGTCAGCCATGTGGATGAATCACAGCCATTCCTTGGCCAATGTGCTCTCTGTGAAAGCCTGAGAGAATGTTTTCTCTCCATGTGACTCTCCTTAAGCACACTCTACATCATCGATCACTTTCCTCTTTGGCCCCATAATCTCCTTGATCAGAAAATTTGGGACACTACCGAGTTACATGATGTAACAGTACAAGTTCTCATAAGTCCAGAGTCTTAATTGACCTTGGAAGGCTAGGGCCAAAATGTTGGCTTTCCTTGCAGCCCTCCTTAAGAAACTTATATTCATATAATTAGAATTCTCAAAGTGGAAAGGAGTAGGCAATAAATATTTAAAGATTTAAAATTTCTGAATTTAGTCCAACTTATAATATCATATATCCAAGAAAAATGAACCTTTAGCACAAGAAATTTAAATAAAATCATACCAAGATAAACAAAAATGAAATGGTCCAAAACTTATTGTAAAGAAAAAAATCATTAAACAATATGCATAAAAAAATTAGCTATGGAAGAGCAAAATTAAATAGCACCTTATACCACATTAGAAAGAAAAAAAGGACCAAGTATGTAAGAAACTAGACTAATTGAAAGACTGAAAGAAAAGATCTGTCCTCTTTGAATTTTATACTTAGCAAACATACTTTTGAAAACTAAAAGTAAGATTTTCTAGTTATACAAACTTGAAAGATTTTAATACCTCCAGAAGTAGCATATAGTAAATAACAGAGAGCATAATTCAAAAGGCAAGAGAAGTTGCAGTATGGTCTTGGATGAACAATAAAGTGCTCTCAATGATAGTTATGCAGGACTATATAAAAGATATATTAGATGAACCCTTATTTAAAGGTCAATGCAGATTTCTATGAAACAGCACCAATCTTATGTTGGGTTATACATGTATTTTTTTCATATATATGTGTGTGTATGTGTGTATAAAAGACAGGGAAGAAGTAATATAAAGTCAACAGAAAATGGTAATATACTTTTTAAAGTTTCTAATACTAGGGCAAGATACCATACGATGACTTTTAAATAAATTGTAAGTCAAAGATATAGTATAAATCTTAGAACAAAAATTAAGATTAAACAAGATTCAGAAAATTAAATACTAATTAATTAAAAATTAAATGTTTCAAAACAATTGAACTAAGAAGTTTTCATGATAGCAAAGTACTAAGAGTAAAACATA
>NW_004524599.1:13550942-13629158 GCF_000260255.1 Octodon degus
TATATGCAGTGTATTATTTGTTGAAACTGTACTTCCGATTTGATTTGAAACTGTCTCATTGCTATCTGTTTATCAATAAAACTTTGAAAAAAAACTCAATAATAGACTTAAAGCCCAGCTGAATGCATTATTTTTAAACAAAATTTTCAGCATCAGTAAGTTTTCACATAAAAATATGAAAACATAAAATTATAATCATCTTAGACCTGCTTTAAATAAATTTTCAATGTTATTATCTTAACAATTTTTCCCTAAAGTCTAATTGATTGACCAAAAATATTAAAAACATACCATTGACCATTAACCAAACAAATGTGGTGATTTCCCATAAATCTTTTTTCACAGTAACCAGTGGTCTCTAGGCAAGTTACAAAACCATTCCTACAAGCGCAGACACTGCAATTAGCCAGTTCTTAAGACTTCAGCCAAACAATTAACAATATCTACTGGAAGGAAAAAACAAAGTATTATTATTCACAACCATGTATGTGCCTTAAAGGTTCAAGGTAATGAACTGACAAACTATTAAAACTGTTCATAGCATCTTTATTAGTAATAATGCAAAACCAGAAAGTCTCTGTCTTACAAGAAAACAGTAAGATATAAAATATTGATTACCTGCAAAAGTTGGGCTGAATCTCCAGAGAATCAGACTGATGCAAAAAAAAAAGCCATATGGCAGATACTATATCATGTACGAATTATACTTGAAATGACAAAATTTCAGAAATGGATAACAGATCTGTGGGTGCCAGGAGTTAACAGCAAACTTTTGGTAGAGGAAGCTGAGCGGGTCACCTGTTATTTTGACAGGACCACATGAAAAATCTTTGTGATGATACAATGTTTCTATCCTATTCTGTCTGTGTTGATATCCTCGCTCTCATGTATTTAATTTTTTGTACAATTTTACCACTGGAGAAAGCTTGTTGTAACGTACATGATTTCAATCTGACAAAGGTTTTCAAACTAGTGAGCTCAAAGGATCTTCCTGCAAGAGTCTGATTATCTGGGACCACAGGCAGGTACTACCATGCCAGATGAAGTGATCTCTAGGTTATTTTTTTTACCATTGAAAAAAAATAGCATTGCCTCAAAATAAAGTAATTGCCTTACATATAATAAGATAAAATAAAGATCAAACAAGTGATAGGAGCTAAAAAAATTTTCAAGAATATTTAAAAAGTCATAGTAATGAAAACTACAGAAACTGATACAGGAAAGAAAGAAACTGACACCACAATCAAAATTAGACACAAAATAGACTCAGATGATTTTTTAAATATATAACTATATATATATAATTTCATAAACCAGGATGGGGAGATAGTTCAGTGGCATAAGCACCTGCCTGGCAAGCACAAGTTCCTGAATTCAATCCTCAGTACCAAAATAATAAAAAAACAAAAATAATAATAATTTCATAAACCAACAGACTTGTAGAAGAAATATATAAGAAACAATGTTGAGAAATTATTAATATCAGAGAAAAATGAAGCAATCTTATATGACAAAATACATTACAAAGAATTCTAAATTTAAAAAACAAAACATATTGGTAATTTCTCAACAGATTTGGAGTTAGGAATGATCATTCCAAAAAAACAAACAGAAAAAGGTAAATGAAATCATATGAAAGATGCATAAATTTGAATACATGAAAGCTTTAAAGCTTTTCCTATTTAGGAACATCAAAACATGGATAAAAACTTATAAGAGAAATTGAAGAAACTATCTGTAGTGACTGATAAAGAACTAGCCCCTGTTTACTTAGCTCTGAAACTGAACGGAAGTTCTGAAATGCTGATGGCCTTTTCCACATCTTTATACCACAGAAAGTTCTTTGCTTCATTTTCAGTACAGATCTGGGAAACATACTTCATTTCAAAAACAAATCTAGGCTTTTGAAACTAGTTCTATTTTGCCAGTGATTCATGAGGTCCCACACATGTGTGAAGAAATATCTTTGTTTTAGAAACACTTTGAAAAAGACTCAGCTTTGAAAAACACTCAGTTACAGGCGTGAAAAGGGCCTGGTGATCAGACTGCCGCCTCTTTGTTCCTACAGAGAAAAGGCCTGTCTTCTTTTATAACTCTAAACTAGTAATATTTAGAACTAAGATTGTTGCCTATTCTCTGGGTGTTTTTACCTAAAACCAATCTTACTTTTTGGTTTTAATCCCAAAGGAGTTAGTATCCAGTAAATAAAAATGATAAGAAATTTAAAAAACAATTGAAAATTAATGGTTCAACTACATGTGTGTCTGTAATTTCTCACATAAAGTCTTACTGTTGGCTCTGGGCCATCAAGAGTTCCTGCAAATCTGCATTACAAAAACACCAAGTTTGTAATGCCACTGCTTGGGAAGCTGAGGCAGGAAGATTGCCAGGAGTTGAAGGCCAGCCTGGGCTACACAGTGAGTGCAAAGCCTGTTGAACTACTGTAAGAGAGACCCTGTCTCAAAAACTCTAAAAGGAAAGGAAAGGGGAGAGGAGGGAAGAAAAGAGAAACACCCACCAAGCCAGGCCAGCACTTGAGGTCACCATCCCCAGCAACACAATCTGTCCTCTTTCTCTCTTCTCTCTAAAAGGCAAAACATATGCCTAAGAATTATAAAAAGAAAAATAAACTTGAGTTTCTTGTAGGAAAATAGACGTACCTTGAGACCATAATGTGAAGGGAAAATAATTCAGAAGCAAAAGTTTAAATATCACATTGTTTCTCTTATATGAGAAACTCAAAATATAAAGAGCAAAATAAAAGACAGATAACAGGAAGTAGAGTGGTAGACTTCCAAATAGGAAGGAGATCAAGAAATAGAGATAGGCAAAAGACAAGGGTAGAAAAGAAGATGAAAAGGGAATTCAGATGTGTTATACACATGAGCCAACGCCACACAAGCAATGAAAACGCTGCATACTATAAACATGTACTAATAAAAAAAGAATAGAGGAAAAGCGCAGGTACCCTGTAGCTTTCTGCTGCATTTACTGTGTACACAAGTACTACCACTAAAATATCGCTGTACTAAAAGGAGGTCGGCTTGCATAGCAATGCTAAAAACATTTTTCTCTTTTGCTAAAGTGTTGCATGCCTTGTAATTATTGGTCACAAAATGTCTCCAAAAACTTAAGTCTCTAGAAATAATGATAAAAAAACTAACTCAGTATATTACCAAGGAAAAAGTTACATCCTACAGCTTTTCCAGCTCTCAGTTGATGGGGAGCCACAGAGCCAGGGAATACGCTATCAGCCTCCCACTAGCTTTGCTACAGATGACACCTCTGACCAAAGCCAACTAACTGGTTAAAGACTGTGCCCCAGTAAACTTTAAGCCTTCCTTTGTCTGCTAGGAAAACCTGTGGTTTCCTATCTATGTCAGTACTCTGGGGAAAGTGGCCATTTTTGGTATCTTTTCCTGTTCTCTAGGGGCAAGGCACCTTTACATACTGATTCCCTGCAGAATTAACTATTCTTGGGAGAAGAGATTAAGAAGACTTAAGTCACAGATTTCTAATCAGTAACTTTTCTTTAGATTCATAGAACCCTCCTCTGACCTACAGATAACAGTAGCCTATTTTTAGAAAAGCAGACCAACAAAATCTGTAACTACCCTGGAAGTTGGAGCTATCCTGATCCTTACTTGTCATATACACCACCCCACAGCCACACCCACCTACATAAACTGGTGCCCACAGCCCCTAAGCCAGAGTTTTTGGTTGGCCATGGCCTCCATCTGTTTGCTTTGCTGCCTTTCCAAATAATCGTTGCCCTAGCCTCAACAACTCATCCCCGAGTCACTGGCCTTCGGTAGCAGAGGCCAACAGAGGCTCACCACTCCAATGATACTTTAATCTGTGGAGCCACACAATGTAATTTGATTTTACCTAATAGCAGGTGAAAATACTTTTCTCAAAAAGTATTACAAGAAATGGCTTATATTAGGAACAGTTACTAGTTGTTCAATAACATGTTAATATTTACCTAAGAATATTTATTTGTTCTGAAGAAGCAGTCTGAATTTTATCTCAGTGACATCTGTGCATCTAATTAAATCAGTTCTACATTTCAATACTTGTCAAAAAATAACATCACTACGTAAGTGCAAGACACACAACAAAACAGCCAAATATTCATAGCTTCTCACAGATACAGGCCATACACTCAGAAAACTTTCAACGTGCTGAAGCACATCACCATAAGAAGCACCTGCACAGAGAACTCTGGACCCTTCCCTGGTACTCACTGCCTCTTCCAACTACCCTCGCCCCAGGTCTCCAGGCCAGCACGCATTTCTTTCTGAAGCTGAGGCTGCCTAACAGATCACAAGGATCAGTGGGGGAAAGAAGAGAAACAGACCAGCACTTTGCATGTACACAGGCATTTAGCGGAAGGAAAATCCCTCAAGTGTGCATGCTGACTGGGAAGCAGGAACGCAGAACGACTACACCTACCAGGAACATGACCGTCTCCCAGGTCAAATGCCAACAGAGGGTGACATCCCTGGCCAGCCAAATTCAGTCCCATCAACCTCACAGAAGGTACCAGACCACATAGAAATCATCAAACAGAGGTATCTGATCCTAACCTTAATTTACAGATAGAAAAATGTGCTTTTCGGGGCCAGGGAGATGGCTCAGCAGAATAAGCACTTCCCTAGCAAGCTCAAGGGTCTGAGTTCAATCCCAGGTTCTGAAAAAAAGAAAAAAAAAAGCTTCTCAAAATAGGGTTCATGTAAACTCGAGTTAGGAGGCACATACAGGGGTTCCACATCACAAGGAAACATGGCTCATCTACTAAACCATAAATTTTGTCTTGGATACATTTTGTTTTTTTAATTCCTTCATAGAATAAATACTTTTTTCATTTCCTTGACATTAAATGATTTATAATTACTTTAAGTTGCAGAGGAAAACAAAAAAAAAAAAAGCAATTTTTAAGCCAAGCACCAGACCTATTAAATATTTCAGTTTCCAGAGGTGGTAAGCTACAGCACGCATGCCACAGCAGGCTGTTTGTGTCACTGAAAGCTACACTACGACACCCAGGTGAGGACCTGATGTGGGATGGAAGCCTCCTCCTTCTCTGTCAGTAGGCTTCCTCAGCGTAAAACTCTAACATCAGGATCCCTCCTTCATCATTGTTACCACAGTAACTGCTGCTCATGCCATCCACTGAGTACTCCTCAGACTTCTAGGACCGTGCTGACTTGTTCACATGCACCACTCATCTACCCTACTGCTTGGGAATTTTACAGCATACGTTCAAGGACAAGGGGTGTGCAACTGCACGCTGCCCTTACCTCCTAAGAGCTGTTTCTATGTCCTGGAACTTCACATATGCGTACGTTCCCACCCACCCCAGACTCAGTGTCTAGAACAGAGGTCAGCACACTGCTCCGCACCATTCTCACCAAGCGAGCACTGGTGCTGGCAACGCTCCAAGATGGCATAGCAATGTCTACGGATCTACCTGCTTCTTGTGGGTGGGCCTGGGTACCCTGCAGGTGAAAAGGCCCTCCATTTACTATCATTTCCCTACTGAAAAGCATAAATAGTTTCCATCATTCTGTTAAAATGAGTGTCTATAAAAGGCACACTTGTACAGGCGTTGATCTATCTATCTCTACATACACTTTAAGGATATCCTCTTAAAAGGTGAACTTATGGTCAAATGATTTATATGCTTTAAATTTTAGCAAACAGAATTGAACAGACTGTCTGAAAGGTGCACACCAGTTAGGACTTGTACTAGCAATGTCCAAGCACATTCTACACACCCTTTGTAAAAGGGATGAGTAATCAATCTATTTAGCCTCTACACCACCAGTCAGTTTAAATGAAGTAGAATGACATTAAATGACCTGTGAAGACAAGAAACACAAAGTAAAGTAAAATAAAATAAATTAAATTAAAATAAAATTTTGCTTTGTGAAAAAATATGGTTGTTTAAATTACCACAACTGACATCAAGGACTTTAAAGTAGAGGAGGCTGGAAGGCCACAGTATTGCTAGGGAAGCATGTAATACATTCCTAAAAGAACAGATGATGGACAAAAGGCCAGCCATCAAGTCCCTGCGGCTCAGGCGGGGAAGCAGCCACTGTAGAGGATACCCAAGAGCTCAGGTGTGGAAGAGCCACGCAGCGATGAGCAAGTCTAGAGAACCGGAAAGGAAGGGGAAGGTGTACAGATGGCGAGGACCAAGGAGAGCACAAGCAGAACTTAAAGTCAGTACCTGACATTACGAGACCCGCTCCCGGTTAAACATCTGGTTGGGAACCAGATGACTCCAAATTCCAATTAGCCTCTCAGAAAAAAAAAAAAAAAAAAAAAGTGAGCCTGCTCTCACAAGCAGTGCTTGCCCCACAAAGCATCTGAATGATTAATTATACTTAGAGAGGGGCAATTCAGAAAGGCCCTCCCATTGCTAGACACATACACAGTCTCAGTAAAGGGATCATTCCTCAGTGAGGCAAGCCTTCCTCAGGCAGGCTCTATGCTTGAAAACAAGCACTTGAAATAATCTTGTAGCTCAAAACAAGTAAAAACAAAAACTGCACCTTTCTCTCAAAATTAAGGGGAAAAAAAAAACTCTTGGGGCAGATTGGATGGTCAAGGTGAAGGGAAGAAGACATTAAAGTTACTCTGCCCCTGTTCCTCAAAATAAATAAGTAAATTTTAAAAAACTGCACCTTTACCACCTCATAGCTGATATTCTTGTGCATATCTGCAGTTCAATCATTTCAAACCATAGACAAGAAAATTCAGCAAAAGCAAGAGCTTAGAAAGAAAAGTTCAAATCTGAACTCATCGTAACTAGAAAGTCACTCAACCTGTTCCAACCACAACTGCCTTATCTACAAAAGGATAAATGCTCTATAGATAAATGAGATCGTGCAGACAGGCATGTAGCACGTGGCCAGCACACAATGGTCAGCTCCACACACAAGTCTTTCTCGGGTCCTAACTATCACTTCGTTATGAAGCATTCTTTTTTAGTTTTTCCTTTAAGTTTTCTGATTTAACTCCATTAAACCAGGGTAAAAAATATCTGGGGATGAAAATACAAAGACAGTTCAGAAAGCAGAAGGGTACACTGCAGAGCAATGAGAGCGAATCTGTTAGACCCTTCAATAACAGCAGCACCCACGCCGTAGGCTCACCATCATTGCTTTAGAGGTTACCCATTCAGAAAAAGCATGTTGTTTCAATTCACAAGACTGAACAAGGACTGGGGAGATAGCTCGGCAGTCTAAGCACCTGGCAAGTGCAAGGACCTGGGTTCGATCCCCAGTACCGCATGCCATGCCAGCCCCTCAACCTCAGGCATGCTGTGCTGGACACTGAAACCAGGCATGGTGGCACACATCTACAATCCCAGCACTAGGGAGGCTGAGGCAGGAGGATCACTGCAAGTCTAAACTATGTAGCAAGACCCTGTATCAAAAGATGATATGGGAAAATAAATAGCAGAACTGGGCATGGCAGTACATGCCTGTAATCCCAGCTCTCCAGGAGGCTGAAGCAGTGACAATGTGTGGGAGCCCAGCTGGAAAACTTAACATGACACAGTGAGGCCCTATCTCAAAAAATTAAAGGGCTAGGGCTAGGGCTCAGTGAAAAGACCCATGGTACAATCCCCAGTATAGTAGACAGAACAGAGGAAAGGAGAGAAATAGAGACAGACAGAGACAGAGACACAAAAAGAAGAGAAACAGACGGATCAAGACAGAGAGGAGAAAGAGAGACCAAGGAATGGGATAAATATTAGTATAAAAGTTTTCATTTGGCCTATAATCCCAAAAGCTGAGTCATCTAAGGATAATCCATTTTGGTGAAAAACAAAATCTAGTAGCAGCACATCTCCATTCCTTAGCTACTGTTCATGGAATGCAGCTCATCCCTGTCTGGTTCCCAATCACCCTCCAGCTGGCCAGTTGCTGTACCTGCCTTCATGGATGACAACTAACCTCTCAGATTCTAATAATGTGCAACCCACTGAGAATGAGGCTGAAACAACGCGCTACTGCTCCTGTTTTTTTTGAGTCTTTTCTGACTCATTAACACCTTCTGTCCAGCACAACATAGATCCTCATCTTCAGGAGTATTAAAAATAGGATTCTCTGACAGCCATGGTTTTGAATAAAGCATCTGATGGTAATCTGAACAGCTCAGCTACTTTAGGTCTACCATCAATCATTAAAATCAGGCAAAAACTGCTAGAGAAGCATCTTCCAAAAGGCACATAAATAAATCTGCTAGTTTCTTAACATTCCATGCTTTCAATTAGCCTTTCTACGGCTCTGCTCATTTCTTTTTTATAACCATACACTTCTTCCTATTGATTCTTAGCACTTCATATATTGGCAGGAAACCACTGCCAGCCTAATATAATGTCATGCATTTATGCAGTGCTTCCAGTGAAGTCACGCTGGAAGCTCCCTAGCATTCAGATGAAGAGGATGTGCAGTATTCCTGCAAGGTGGGTGGATTAAGTCTCCTGGCATTTCTAGCATTCTGCCCAGCACGTGTAACATACTAAGCACTCAGTATCTGTCCCTGGAATAAGAGCACGACTCTAAAGTCACATGCTCTTGGGTCTGAATTTCGGGTTTCGACAGTTCCCAAATCTAACCCGAAAGCTGAGCAAATCTCATTACCTCTCAAGACTGCAGTAGTTTCTTCTCTGGTATATTAGGGACCAGAGTCTGAGACCAACTTGAACAACATAGTGAGATCCTATCTTTTAAAAATCAAACAAATAAAAACAAAAATAATCTCTACTGGGTTTTCATAAAAACACAATAGAATAATGCATTTACAATGGATAGCACAGTATGGCTGACGTCCACTAAACCATGACCATCATCCTGAATCAGCTTCACTTGGAAATCACGACCTCGGTAATGCCGAGCAAGAAGTCAAAGTAGTGCCCCTTTTAACACCAGTGACTACGGAAGGGTAGCCCTAAGCCCTACAAAACAGCACTCTCTGGAATTTTTCTTGGTCATGTTGGAATACTTCTCAAGCCTTGATAATGGTCTGATGAGGTCAAAGTTGATCTCATTCTGTGGGACTTACCCCTAAGTGACCCAGTAACAATCCCAGCTGAGGTCAGCCCTAGGCCAGCTCAGTCCTCCCCTTACCCATGACCTTCCTAACATACAAGCTCTCCTACTACACTAATGGACCTAAAATTACAAAGGGAACTAGAGGCAAACATGGAAAAGATAGGCAAATCAGTAACACTCCCAGTCACCCCAGAACACTGTGGCCAGGGAATCCTAAGAGATACAGGGTGTGGGGAAGGCAAGGACATCTCAGTGCTCCCACTGGTGTGACCTCCTGGCTCTGGCTCATCTCTCAGTAGGAATATCTAAATATTACCATTGATTAATTCGGTAAAAACACTTTGAAAGAACAAAACTTAAAATAAGAAAGACCATGATCAAGACAACCAAGGAAAATAAAAAATCTTGTAATCAAGGCTCACCTTGAAAATATCAAAGTCAATGAAAAATAATCTTCCATATATTTTTGGAATCTTATCAATCAAGTATTAGTGTCTACTTAATAAAGAACTATACTTAGTCCTTTAGAATATACAAAGTACACTCAAATACACATATATTCCAAATACTCAAATGTAACTCCCCTCTCACAATGAATGAATGTACTACTGGTGAAAGGTGGTGGCATAATCCAAAAGTTTGAGCAAGAACTTTCACTATTGGCACTTGCTTGTGAATTACTTAATAATCCTAATTTTATATTAAAAAATTACTTCAATGCTTGAGTGAAAAAAAAACTCAATGAAGATGTGCTACAGTTATGCTCATAAATTGTACTGCACTTCAAGGGAGATAAGACCCCACAGTGTACAGAAACAAGCACTCTTACACAGAACCTATCCCACATAGGACAGGCTCACTCCGGAAAGGGACAGAGACAAGGGACCTCACTCACACTTCACAGCTAGGACACTCCTTCTGTTCAAGTCCCAGAGTGATGAATTTCACCATGGCTGCTGGCCACAGGCCGAGCTTGGCCAGTGAAGGTGGACGGGTTATATCGTGGGTAAGAAAAGGGGAAGAGAAGAGGACTAGCACAGAACTTCACAAATCTGCAGTAAGTTCACGTTTATTACTGGCAGTCATGTACACAGCTGGGGATTCCAGGCCCTTGGGATACAACAGAGAACGGATTCAAGAGAATGGTTTACAAGGTTTCCAATCTGTCAGAATGGATTCCTAATTTGATGTGCCATATCTTGAAAAAAGAAAATAGAAATCACCAGGCCAGCATAAATACACTCCCATGACTCTGGTTTCCAACTAGGAAGTAACGTCAATGCAAAGATGTAGACTTGATACACTTCAGAGCTTTACGGACCACAGAGATCAGCTTCGGAAACAAAGTCAGAGATTTTCCACATCAAGTGGGAAGCACGTGAACACAGCTCAGCCAGAAGCTGGGTCTTCTAACTCTCACACTGCATCTTCCCTGCCCCAACATTGTGAATGAGGAGGATGATTCAATAGGAAAAGAAGATGTTTTTTTCAGGGAAAAAAATACACAACATAAAAATAGCATCTTCTGTCCTCCTATCATTCACTCAGAACTCCAGGGCCTAAAGGGCTTCTCTGGAAGGCAATTCAACAGCTCACTACCTGGAACCCATCTTAAAACACCGTGATCCACAAGGGCTTGGGAACAGGGTAACAGGAGCAAGACTAGGCAGGCTCTGTGTAAAATTAAAATATTTCCCAAGACCCCAAAATTAAAACAAAAAGAAACGCATTCCTGCTCACCCTCCCCCTCTCCTCTACCTCCTACTCTTCCTTCTTCTGCATTTCCTTCTCTCAGCCAATAGAATTTTTTCAATACATTCGCTATCAATTTATAGGAAATGGTGGGTCCTTATTAATGCTATACTACCTAGAATCCAGTAAAACTGAATATATAATTTGGTAACAACAAAAATAAAAGGCATATATTTAAGATCTATACAGTCAGTATTTTAAGGAAATTGCAAAAATGAGCATAGGAATTCCAAGCTGGGGATTCCAGGCCCTTGGGATACAACAGAGAACGTATTCAAGAGAATGGTTTACAAGGTTTCCAATCTGACAGAACGCATTCCTAATTTGATGTGCCGTATCTTGAAAAAACGAAAATAGAAATCACCAGGCCAGCATAAATACACTTCCACGCTCCGTGGCCTTATCTCTCCATGGTGTAAATTTCCCCCAAAACCTATTGAAAACCAGCTGTACAAACCAGGATATCACTTCAGGAAAGCTCAGGCCAGCACCAATGTCCAGTGACAACTACAGAGTAGGAATCAATACAAAGAAAACCACAGTGAGCATTCAGGTTCTGATCCCCTGAATTCTACCCTCAAGTGGGGCTGGTGATTTAGTAAAATTACTCCCGAAGGAGTAAGAAAGGAGAAGAGGAGAAAAGGGAAAACTCAGATGCTGGCACACAGCTATACCTGTGTGGTCCACAGCAAGCCCTAGGGGAAATCATGGCACCTGTAGAATCTACAGTGTTAGATCTGTAGAATCTACCTCCCATGTGCTTCAGCCCTGTGTAAGTGAAATTGATAGACAATGCAGATTCCTTGTTAAATAATAAATGTAGAATGATAACCAAGCTGGCATTAGCACAGTAACTACACAATAAACATGACTGCTAGTTGCTCTTCCTTATTATTAGGGAAATGGGAATTAATTGTACTAAAACTTATAAAGGCACACTTTTCTCTGGAACTTGGGAATCAAGGCATCACTGCAGCCTAAGAAACTAAGAGTTCAGAAGCAGCTGGTGCCACCTGCGTTTCTGGGCAGCATGAGCTGAATTCCCATTGTGAAGATGGTTTTACAAATCTATTTCATAATTAATGTGTGCCATGCCCTTCATGCCGGGTCGGGCTACAACAGTCCCAGGCTGCACTAACTACTTGAATTCATGGAAGATTATTGTAAGCTAGTTAGCACAGGTCAATTATGTAAATTAAAGTTTACAAATAGTTTTCTAATTTTAGATGTAAACTCCAGGATAAAATCCACAAAACAATTACTCTGTGCTTCCCAAATGACCATGTGAAGATACCAGGACAAAGACACATCACAGATCATAAAAGAGCCAACCCTGTTGTTTAATGGTTGCTGGAGGTCCCCAGGTGGACACAGGCTGTGGGTCCGTGCTTGAAACAGAGGGAAGGAGGGAGGATGAGCTGCTGCTCCTGGGAACTGGAAGCTTCCATCAGTGCGGCTGAGAAGGGAGACATGTGCCCTCAGCCACCCAGTGCCTGTGCCTGTGGCTGCCAGGGACACCAGCACTGGGGAAGGGCTACTTCTGGGTCACACTGCGCAGACCTGGGGAGTTGCCACAACGGCCACGCCAAGGTGGTAAGGACGTGCTTCAGCAGAGTGGTGCCGGGACCTTGCGCTCACGTGATCCAGGGTGAATCACGTTCAGAGTGTCATGCTCGGTCGCTGTGCGGAAAAGCACGAGCCCCAATTCCTTGAGTTCACCTCAGAGCAGAGGGCAGGCAGAATGGCTCTCCACCAACCATCAGGAGAACTGAAGGATGCCGCCTGGACCACTTTCCTGTGGAGTGTGCACAGTTATGTAGGAGGAGTCACCAATTCGTTGGGGTGGGAAAGGCGTGTGTATATTCTGAGCTGCCGTCATGCAGGGCCGCATGTCTCACACAGGCATCCTCTCTGGGCATGCTCCACTGCCAGCCTGCAAGAAGGTGCTTGTCCCAGTGCCTCACTGATGTGGCATGAGTATTTTCCATCTCTGCCAGTCTAATACTTAAATATATATGCTTTCATACGCATTCATATTAGTGATGTTTAAAAGTTTTTATATTATTACTAAACTATAGCACTTCCTCAGTTTTACTACTATTCTTTGGTGGGGCAGGGGGGACAGGATCTCAATATATAGTTCAGGCTGGCCTTAAACTCACTATGTAACACAGCTGGCCAGGGACTCATGGCAATCCTCCTGCCTCAGCCTCCTGAGTGCTGAGACTATGGGTGTGCATCACCACATCTATACTTGACATTTTACTACTAGAGTGTTAATTATTTTCTAATACATCAGGCTGGGGAGCTAACTCAGCAGTCTAAGGATCTGCCTGCCAAGTGCAAAGACCCAGTTTGATCCCTGGTACCTCATGCTATGCCAGCCATGGAGCCCTGGGTGCACCTTCCAGCCACCAAAACCACACATGGTGGTACCCACCTGTATCCCAGCACTGGGGAGGTTGAGACAGGAGAATCACTATGAGTCTGAGCTGTGAAGCAAGACCCTGTACCAGAGAGATAGATAGAGAGATAAAATATATCATATGCACTGCATATATTGTAAATATACTGATCATTTGTGTTTCATCCTTCTTTAAAGTACATAATAATGAAAATATTCACTGAAATTTTAAATCAAAGACTATAAATCATAGCACCTTTGCAACAAGTGGACATGGGCTGGGGAGATAGAATAGTGGGCTAAGCACTTGCCTGGCAAGCATACAGGTTTTATCCCCAGTACCTCAAGCCATGCCAGCCCCAGGAACTTGGGCATGCCATGCCTGCCACCAAAACCGGGCATGGTGGCACTAGCCTATAATCCCAGCACTGCGGAGGCTGAGACACGAGGATCACTGTTAGTCTAACCTGCTTAGTGAGATCCTGTATCAAATAAATAAAAGATTAAAAAATAAAATACAATAAGTGGACCATTTTATCATCAGCTAAAATGTCTTTACAGTAGCCATTCCTCATACTGTTTGAGGAGCCTGTTGCCGAACTGCAGCAAGAGGGTGGGCCCACGAGGAACCACCAGAAATGCTGCAGCTCCTGCTCTGGAGCCCCTGAGGCTCGCCGGGGTCCTGAAGCGTGGAGGCTGCACACAGCTGAGCAGGGGCTGCCCAGGGAGGAGGCAGCCCCGAGCACGCTCAGCAGCGGGAACGCGGCCTTCCCTGCACAGCGCTGGACAGCAGAGGCGGGCGGATGCAGCTGCGCTGGGCCTGCTCCACATCAGAGAGTGAGCATTGTGTCCCTCCGCGAGGTCCCTGGCTGTGCTCACAAGCTGGAAACTAGAAAAAGGTTTGCTCCAGGGACTGTGGGACCCAGTGTGCCAGCAGCTCCTCCCCCGTTGGGCAGAGAAAGAGGAAAGAGATTTGAGAAGCATCCATCAGAGCTGCCAGGTTATACAGGGAGGAGGAATCAAAAGGAGCTGTCATGCTGTGGATCTGTGGAGTAGCCAAGCAATGTTACACACTCCTTTGCAACTGAACAAACTGAACTAAAACAAGGAACACTTTAAAAAGTTTAAGTCTTATTTGATAAATGCTCAAATTTCTCAAGATCTGCAACTGTGCGGTCCACAGGAAGCACAGGGAGGCGAAGGTTTGCCTGCGCTCACTAACAAAAGACTTCTTCCTGCCCCAGGATCGCGGGACAATCTCAGGAGGTAGGGAGGGAACAAAGGCAGTGTGTGATTTGTTCTCAATGACAAGCCAATTGATTCCCTCAGCTGCACCTTACTATGCATCTTCCATGAATGTGGTCCCTGAAGGTTCAAATATCTAATCAGATTTTACTATAGAAACAACATAAACTTCCCAAAGTTAAGAAATTTGTAACAGATTTCTTTCTTTATGGATATAAAAATGATTCCAGGGCTAGGGAGACAACTCAGTGGTCTAAGCACCTGCCTGGCAAGTTAAAAGACCCAAGTTTGATCCCTGGTGTGCTGTGCTAGCCCCAAAACTGGGCATGGTGGCGCATGCCTGTAACCCCAGGGCTATGGAGGCTGAGACAGAAGGATCACTATTCAGTCTGAACTGCGTAGTGAGACTCTGTATCCAATAAATAAATGAAGAAAAAAGAAAAAAAAAAGTTTAAAATAAAATAGAATAAAAATAACTCCAGGGGATGAGCTAAACACAGAAACCATGACTCTGGGGATAAAGTAGATACCAGGAAGCAAGCGCAAGTCCCATACCACCCTACCTGAATGCACTTACCTCCTCACCTGGCAGTCTTAACTTCCTCTCATATAGGAAAGAGAGTCCATGGCTAGTTGCTGTAAGGGAGGGGAGTGCATCCCACATCCCACCTCCATCTCTGCATCCACCTTCCTGTCTCCTCTTATGACCAGGCATTGTCCACCCGAGAGTCGTCATAAAGGCTACGTGTACAACAGTGCAAGACACAGGAAGCCCAAGCGCTGCCTGCAATGAGCAGTGAGGACCTCTTTACACACAGGATCTTAAAAGCCTGTGAGCATTCAGAGAAATGCAGATCAACTTGCTTATTGAACATGACACTTGGGGGATACACAGTAACAACAGGAGAATGACTGGTCTGTACAAGAGACCCAAGAACAGAGGCTCCAGGGAATCAGGAAAAATCCACTACTTTTTATTCCTTTGATGTCCATGATACCAGTTATCAGTGGTAACTCTTGCATTTCCAATATAAGAATTGACTCTTATGTAGCTTTTGCTTTAAATTTTTTACTACTTTCTATTGTGCTGTGAATATATGTCCCCAAAATCTCACATGGTGAAATCTATATTCCCGAGGTGACCAAGTAGGTTTTCTGGGAGGTAAACAGATGAAGCGGATTATTGCTCTTATAAAGAGAAACCACAGACCTAACTTTCCCTTACACCATGGGAAGGCAGAGCGAGGCCGGCTACCAGTGAAAAACAGCCCCTCACCAGACACCTAATCTGTCATCACCTTTCTCTTATACTTGCTAGCCTCTGAGGCTCTGACAATTCTAGTTTACAAGCCACCTCAATTTAGGTTATTTTTATTACAGCATCTCCAGTGAACTAAGACACTTCTGACCACAGGCTGGGGTAAGCACCCCATTAGAATACATAACTTCACCACTCAACAAACCAAAGTAAAGAGATACCTCTTTATTATTTACTTCATGCTAAGCACGTAGGTGCTGAATAAATGCTTGTGGGAGAATCTGCAAATACGTTTGCCTCTAAGGCACAAGTACTTACTCTTTCTAGCTCTAGGGCCATGAAAGTGTATATAGCACCTTCGCAATAAACATATTTCTTGGCAAGTACTTCTTCATAATACAGACACATCCACTTCCCAAGACCATTTTGAATGTCAAACTATTAACTACTCAGATAAATTAACTTTCACATTCTTAACAGAATCACTTGGGCTCTTCTAGAGTAATAAAGGGTTAAAAAATAAGATGTCCCTCCTAAAGGAGGAACTCCACATTTGCCATCTACCTCTTAAAACTTGGCAACCGAGAGAACACTGAGGCCTTCTGCCAGCCCACACCCCACTTCAGGTCTCTGCCACACCGTGGGCCAAGCTGGCCATCGCAGGCCTGCGAGGCACCGATCCATCCAACATTCTGGTTTCCACACAAGCTGAGAGCATCAAGCACGGCTTCCAGTTTTGTGCACGTTTCCATGGTAGAATCTGTACCTGAGGACTATACGTTGGTCAAGCAGAAAAGGACTTAGTAAAATAGGAAAAGTTAATTTAAAAGAGCACTGAATTTGTACTAATAGTGTTTGGACAGGATATCATGTCTGCATCTTACTATGAATAACCACTATGAAGACAATATTATACAATGTATTAATTATTGAAACTGTCCTATTAAATCGGTTTTGAAACTGTCTCATTGCTATTTGTTTCTCAATAAAATTAAAAAATGAAATTTTTTTAAAAGAGCACTGAAAACTGCTACAAAAAGTGATAGCTTGTCTCATTCTCATGACTCTGAGTTACCACTCAAGAAATAGTATAGTGAGCCCTTGATATCCAAGGCAAATTAGTTCCAGGACCCCCTGAGGATGCCAAAATGCACAGATTCACAGGACCTTTATATAAACCCATGCAGTGCTTTCATATAATCACATATCCTCCCATAGTCATGAGCAGCACCATGTTTTGGTCAACAATGGACCAAATATGTGATGGCAGTCCCAAAAGATTGTATCCTTTAGTAGCACTGCAACTGTCTTAGTTTATATAAGTATGCTCTACACTGTTCCCACAGTGACACTCATGGAAGAAGGCATTTGCACAGCACATCCCTATAGTTAAGCAGCAAGGCACCATGTTTCAAGTCACCTTTCAATACTGTGTAACACCTAATACAATGCAACTGGTATGTCAATTGGTGCATTGTTTATGCAACAATGACAAAGGAAATCTATACTTCAATTTAAGACACGATATTTTTTTAAATATGTTTGATTTGAGGTGGACAGAATCCATATGCCCAGAACCCAGCCAACTGTATAACCAACCTCAGAAGATGTCAAAACCAGGGCTCTATCAGCCTTTGCTGAGGGTAACCGAACGTTACTGGGGGTGGCAGTAGCAGCTCACATGACATGCGCTCTGCCACTGCAAAGCTCAGTAACTTCCAAAAGCTACTTCTTGCAGTGTTTCTGAATCAGGCAAATAAGGACTTACAGCTAAAATGAATTTGACTGGCATGGAAAGTCTCTGGCTAATAGTAAATGCTACTGTTATTTGCTGGTGATAATGTCATTATTAGCAAACTATCCAAGCAAGTAACAACCCTGTGTTCTCCAACATAAACAGACACCAAAACCACTAAGTCGGTAATTGCTTCCCACAAGTCATCTTAAAAGCAACTCAGAAAATAAGCTATAACTGATTACTAATTAAGGATTTTTACTGTGTTTATTTCTACAGAACCATGTCCTCTCCCCATAAATACAGAAGAAAAGAGAAGGAAGACCCTGCGAAGAGCAGCACAGTCTCTGGAGTTCCTCCAGGGATGCGTGGAGGGACCTTCCTGCTGAGAAGATGCAATGTCTCTCTTTTTTTTAAAGTTTTATTTATTTATTCATTATTTATTTGAAACAAGGCCTCCCTACACAGTCAGACTCATAGCAATCCTCCTGTCTCAGCCTCCCCAGCACTGGGATTACAGGGGTGCACCACCATGCCCAGCTTCAGGGCCGGCAGGCATGCAGTACCAGGGATGGAACCCAGGACCTTGTGCTTGCCCATGCAGGCACTTGTGCCACTGAGCTGTCTCCCCAGCCCGCACAAGATCTCTTCTATGTCCTGATAGACTTCACCCTGACATCCAGCAGCTGTTCTGGCCATGATGCTTTGAATGTGATGAAGATAAAAGTAACCTCATAAAACGAATCCCTGGAGAGAACAGGGTAGCGTGCATGCTGCCTTCCTCTCTGAACCCAGTCCTCTGGGCTGGGCATACCACACATGCACACACACACACACACACACACACACACACACACACACCCCACAACATGACATGAGCCTGATCTGCTGCAGGACTCCTACCCACAGCTGTCTGTACAGGCCCATCTTCTGCATCATGTCCTTTGACTCCACAAGCTTTCCTTGTCAGGTGCAGGGAATGCAGCTCAACCTCCTCGTACTGGCCCTTGCCTTGGCATCCCACCAAGAAACATCTGATGGCTCCACTCTGGAGCTACATGTCAGATGTAACCCAGCCAACCTGAACCCAGGTGTTTGCACAGGAATATATGGAACTTCCCAGTGGCCCCACTACTCCTACTACCAGAAGGTAAGTCTAGCTCACGACTTCCAGAAAATACTCTTGGTCTCAATCAGAGCTGAGGGAGTTTCTTTTGAAGGGTGCACCACACAGGCACATGGGTCTGTCTGAGGCTCCATTGCTGACCCTGGTGCTATGAGTAGAGGGGAGTTTACAGGACTATGCTGGAAGGCTGTGCTAGGGGAGCATCTCCAGCACAGCAAGGGAACTAATGGACACTTCAGTTGTTCTACTGACCTTCTGCCGGGACTCCTGGTGCTACTTAAGCTCCTGATTTCCAGTTTTAGAGAGCACAGCAAGGTGTGAATAGCACATGCACTGCACTGGGCTGGCAGACTCTGACTCCATCTCACAGATGAGAAAGGACTGTAGTAGCTGGTGGGGTCAGCTGAAGACGGGGCACCTTGGTGATGGTGACCCCCGCTGGGGTGTCTTACATGCCAGAAGCAGAGAACTGGCCACTGCTTCTTCCTACTCCTGGCCCACTAATGAGTCCTAAATGTGGTCACACTTATACACCAAGCACAGCATCAACTCAGACCTGAGAGGTATGGTAGTTGGGGTGAGGGTTGAAGCAAGGCCTCACAGGGCTCACACTGGCCCTGGGCCCCTCAAGATTTCCTCTACAATGCTTTCTCACTGGGGCTGAGGACATGGAGCTGCTTAAGCAGGTTTTCACACCCTATGGACATACACAAAGGAACACTCAACATTTTACTCAATACCTATACCCACAGCTCCTAGAATTTCTCCAACAAAAAACAGGAAACCGTAGAGACAGACTCCTAGGCTCCCTCTATCTACCACTGGGCCATCATATGTGTGATGCTATGAGTTCCTGGGTAGCATGGGGGGAACTGGCCCTGAAAGTACCCTGCTTGTTTGCTGGAGATAAACTTGCTGAGGCCAAAGTCTGCAACTCTGACGTGTAGGTCTGCACCCAAAGCAACTTCCCTGGCTTTCGTCCTCCATGGACAAGCACCGACTTAACGGTGGCCCTACACAAAAATGCCAACTGTAGAGTCTGCTCTGTCTTGCAGCCAGGTGAGAGCCTGGCAGGTGGTGGCCCCATCCCATTCTCTCTGATCCCTCCCTCCTCTATTTCCAAAGAAATAGAGAGACAGACCCCCGATTCTTACTTTCACTCTATTGCTCTCCATCTTAGGGCCCAGGAGAACTGCGGTTGAAAGGAGATTACAGGCTGAAAGAAAGAAAATGCCCATGCAAATGAAGATGCCAGCGAGCCTTAGCATGACAGCCTCTGCTGTAGGGAGGTCCAGGACACCTACACCAACAGCTGTGTGGTTCATGGGCTCTGGTGCATTTAAAGGATGCTACAATAGACACAAAGGCCAGCCCAACTTCTCAGATCTCAGGCTGTCCACAGTGTAGAACTGCTATGGCGCCACCCCGCAGGCTGGGCTGGGATTATGGAGTGAGATGTTGAGCTGCCCCTGGTTCTGCACTTTGACCCCTAGGAGACAGCCAGAAGCAAACACTACCAGAAGAGCACCAAGGGAAGAAAAAGCTAAGTGAACAGAAAGGACAAATGCCAGGCTAACCGGATAAGGTCTGTGCAGAAGCTGCTCGCCTTTCAGCACCATGGGCAGATCCTACCACGCCAGCAAGGTCCTCAGGCCAGGCTTTGAGCTGCTTAGCTGGCATGGGGTTCTGTGCAGCCAGAAGCTGGGCAGCGGCAAGCAAAAGGACCAGTACACAGCAGGAAGAGCAGGTGCAAAGCCAGATATGCATTCTTGGGCCTGGTGCTCCCTGCCTTCTCCAGTAAGTTCCTCAGGCCACATGCGGAACAGAGTCAACACTCTCTGATCTTCCCACTACATCTCCAAGAAAAACCCTCAAGCCAAGGGATCACTGTCCAGTGCATCAGCTTCAGCAGCGAGAACATTCTGATCTACATAGCTGGATTGACAAAGAGAGGCTCAAAAGTTTCAAGCAAGGCACAGAAAGGGACAGAACTGAAGGTGACTTCTACAGCCTTTTCTAGCTCATCCACAGGGCAAACAGGCAGATGTGGGGAGATCTGGGAGAAGGAGGGAGCTTAGGCAAGGCCAGGAGGCGAGGTAGAGGGCACAGGCGAATGGGGTTGGGGAGGAACAGCCAACAGGTGTGGGTGTAGAGAATAGAGAGCACGCTGGGCTTCTGAGTGAAAGGGAGAAGGGAGGAAGCACTGCGCCTGCAGGCAGTGCAGGGAGGCCAGAGCAAGGGCACAGCCCCACAGGCTCCGGAGGAACCCTGGAGTAGAAGCCGCTTCCTGCTTTCTTACATTGCTGCCTTCATTACCCTTGTGCTCTATTTCATACAAGTGTGGCTTTCTTTCCTATAAGATTTTGGAGGATATATTTACTGTTCATATTACTAATGATACAACCACTGAAGATTTTTTAAATATAGTGTAGTTGCTAAGAAAATTATCAGATTAGACACAGACCACTGATGAAGTTGTCCTTTGAAATAATATACAAATTTTACTGTATTCAACTGACCTGTCAATCCCATGGTGCACTGTTTGTTTCATTTATTTCTTTAGTGATTTACTTATATGTGTACATACACAAGCACTAATTGTGGTGCTAAGGATTGAACCCAGGGCCTCAGGCATTCTAAACACAAGTTCCCCCTACATCCCCACACCCCTAGTTTGAATGTTACATTGGAAGGGGAAAAAAAGAAGTGATTGTGGTAACACAGAAATGACCACTCAAGACTGGAAGGTCAGTGCTGTCGGCCCACCTGTGACACCTCCTCCTCCCCCTATCTGCTGCCCTGATTCATGATTCTAGATTCACTTTTGGGTATTTATAATAATAACTATTTACTGTAAAGTTGATAGTTACTTCTGCATTTATCAGTAAATTCAATATTTGCTAAATATAAGAAGCTTCAGTTTTAGCCACCAATTAAAAAAAAAAGATCAGCTACCAGAGTTAAAGGAAGCAAATGCCTAGGCCCAGCCAGAGGGTTTTAGAAATTCCAGAGCAGTGGTTCCACTTGAGTTCCTGGCAAGAAATGGTTCAAAGTCAGAGATAATTAAATTTTTGGTCTTAAAATGTTTTCTCTTTCAAACTGGAGGGAGGGAGGGAGGGAGAGAGAGAGAAACAGAGACGGAGAGAGATACAGACAGACAGACAGAGACACAGAGACAGACAGACACAGAGGGATGACAGGGAAAGAGGGAGAGGGACTACTCAAGATCTTTTAGTTTCTTCAGGTTATACTAATTAAATTTACCTTCTTAATAAAACTTGCAGGATTCTTCAGGAGAGTTTTATTTCCAATTTGAAAAGCTGTAAAAAAATTTTGGCTAAGAGCTAATAATGTCCACTTTTTTCCAAAACTGGGAATCAAACTCAGGACCTTGCACTTGGTAGGCAGGCGCCTTGCCATTGAGCTATATTCCCAGCCCCGGTCTACTCTTAAACACTGAATTGTCTCAAAATGATGCCAGAACTGGCAAGGTGATTCCATAAGAAATGTTTCCTTTGCAAAAGATAAAGTATACTATGATTATTTTAAAGATTAGGAAAAAATAGCTTTCATCTTGCTTTCTTGTTCACTGTCTGAGCAGTTTCCTTCATGCAGATCCCTTCTGTTCGCAGAGACCCCGCTGGGAACGCCCTGTGCCTATCATCGCGAAGCGTGGTGGCTGTAGCTATCATGGTGCGTAGAGCCCCTTTTCACAATGGCCCAGGAAGGGGGCAGTAGGCATCAGGAAGCCCTTCTGCCATTCCATCGCCAACACTCTTCCCTGCCCTATGCAGAGCTGGGTGGCCAACCTTTATCTTCTTCTCTCAAAACATTCTCTAAATATTTCTGAACAGGCAGATATACGGGTGACAAATTTCTTCAATGTCTGTCCAAGGAAATTTTTATTTAGCTTTCAAAAGATAATTCCCAACAAAAACAGAATTCTGGGTTAGAAGATCTGTTTTCTTACATAGTTTCTAAAGAGAAATCTGTCATGATTATTGTCCTTGTGCCAACGTACCAAAGATACATGTGTTTTTCTTCTGATTGCCTTCACAATTCTGATTTTTCTTAATATTGGATACAGAAGCAAAGGTATTTTTGCTATTTGCCTGTATTTTCATTTGAGCTTCCTGGATCTGTGTATCTGTCATTAGTTTCAAAAAATTCTCAGCCATTATATTTTTTGTCCAGTATTTTTTGTCTTTTCATCTTGTAATGCCCAATACACCTATGTCATACCCTTTACAATTGTTCTACAGTCCTTACACCCTGTCTTATGCTTCTTAACATCTTTTCTCCCTGCACTTCAGTTTAGAAGATGTTTACCAGTGCTCCTTTGGGCCTGCTGACTGCTACCTGAGCCCTGTCCAGTACACTGACGCACCCATGTACATGCTATGTTTGTTACAGAGCTGTGATTTTGTGCCTGCCTTTTTCTCTAATGTGCTGAAGATAGAACTCAGGTATTTTCACTGAGTGACATCCCTAGCTTTTTCTTATTTTATATTCTGAGACAGGGTATCTCTACACCTCTAAGTTGCGCAGGCTGAGCTCTAACTTGAGATTCTCGCGACTCAGCCTCCCAGCATGTAAGGATGACAGGTGTGGGCCACCTTGCCTAGCTGTACACATTTTGACTTTCAGCATTAGCCCTGGTGCTCTCTGGAGTCTCCAACTCTCTTCTTGTATTACCATCTATGCTTGCATGCCATCTACACACTTACCCATCAGAGCAATTGGTCAGTCTCTCTGCCTGTTTTTCTGTTTTTCTTCCTTTCTTTCTTCCTTTTTCAGTGCCAGGGATCAAACTCCAGCTTTCATCCTTCAGCATTTTAACCCTAGGTATTTTAAATATCCAGGCTGATAATCGCAACATCACTTCCTTATCTGAGTCTGGGTCTGTTGTTTGCTGTTTGTCTTCAGTTACTTTTTCCACTCAGAATGCCTTTAGGTTTCCCTTGTAAGCAGAACACAATGCAGTGTGCAAAAGAGCTAAGGCTCACAGGATTAGAGGGAGGGTCTGCATGCACGAGGGAAGAGCTGCCAGGTGGGCCCTGTGGGAGGCTGGAGCCTCCTCCATCAGCTGCCACCAGCCTCCCGTGGCAGCCAGGAAGGGCTCCACAGGAAGCCGTCTTTCAGGGTCTGCCTTTGAGTGTGCTTCCCAGCACAAGGCACGCGACCTGTACAGGTAGATATCTACTTTCTTTTTGCTCCTCAGGCAACACAGAAAAGGAAAGTCAGGTGGAGTTCACTATGTGACTTCTGTATGTTCTATTACCCAGCTATTAGCTGTTAGGTTTTGGTAAAAGTTTCAAGGTCAGGTTTCGATTAAGAAGAGAACAAATTTACTGAGCATATTTATTTCAAAATAGTTTCTTTCCTTTCCCACTGTGATAAACTGGAGACAATTTCTGTGAGAGCTATTCCTGCCCCTTGCGAACCCCAGCTCCTGGCCATAGTGGAACCCTTACCAGACCTGCAGCTCGGTGCCCAGTGGCACGGCCCAGAAGGTGCGGTAGTAGAACCCCTGTGATACTGGAAGGCCACGAGATTCTGCTCCTCCTCGTCGTGGATGCAGTTCAAGTACCTGGGTGAGGACAGGGAGGACATGGCAGCTGAGCCTCTGCAGCAAGGCCCAGTGAAGCAGGAATCCCCTGTAACCAAAGCTAGGCACGGCCTGCGGGACCTCTTCAGACCTCTCCGAACCAAACCTCAGGCACGCCACATGAGTGAGACCCTCTACCGTGCTTTCAGGACCCCTCCAGCCCTCTGGAGCCCCCAGGCCCAAGCACGCTGAGTGAGTGAGAACTTCTGTGACGCTCTGTGGAACCCCAGATCCAGCCCAGCCCAGGCCCAGCCAGGGTGTGAGAGACCTTCCACCTTCCCTGTGCTCCTGGGACCGCTCTGGGCCAAAACTCAGGAACAACATGTGAGTGAGACCCTCTACCACACCCTTAGGAACCCTCCATTCCTACGGAGCGCCCATTCCTAAGCCCACTTAGTAAGTGAGAAATTCTGCGATGCTCTCCGGACCCCCAGATCCAGCACCCAGCCCAGGCTCCGCTAGCATGTGGAAGAGCTTCTGTGCTCCCCTAACCCCCCTGGGACAGAGGCACAACAGAGGGGCAGCACAGGTTCACTATTGTGTCAAAAGGGTACAACAGGTTCACTTCGAAGAGCTACAGCAGGAAGGAGCTGAACACAACAGCTAGACCCAGGCCAGGCATAATTGGTTAAACTCAAATTTAATAGATCTGCACCCAAATTTCATTAGGTGCTAAGGTTATAACTGCACCAAAGCTCTACACCAAAGGTCAGAGGTCCGTGTTATACAAAATGACAATGACAAGGAGCAAAATGCTATCTCAGGCCTTGAGCCCACCCAGAACAAGTGCAGAAGACACTAGCTCAGCTGAAATGTATGAAATAACAGCATCAGAAGTACAGAAACAACAGCAGAATGGTATACAGAAACTCAGAGCAGAATAAATTTCTGAAATAAAAAAAGAAATCTCTGAATTCATAACATCTGAAGTAAAGAATCAAATGCAGAAAAATAGGGAGGAAACCCAATCTGAAAAACTCTGCAGTAAAAGAATTAATAACTACTTCTAAAGAAGGCAGTAATAAAAAAAAAAATAGATGCGACTAGAATAATGATGGATTCCTTGAATGAGCAATACAGGAAAGAAATAGATAGCATGAAGCAGAGTCAAAGAGATATACAGGAACTTAAAATTTGAAACAAAAGCCTGAAAAACCATTTGACTTAAAGTGAAGACAGTTTCAGATCTTGAAGATGCTGGTGCAGCTAGTGAAAAGGTAAGAAAGGATCTCTTAAAAAAGAACTAGGGTGCAGGAAAAAATAATACATCACCTGTAAGACAATGCAAAGATGAACAATGTGAGACTAATAGGCATCAATGAGAAAGATGGAGTCAATTCAAATGATATAAAAAGAATATGGGCAAAAGTAATAGCAGAAAACTTCCCAAATATGAGGAAACAATCTGACACTCAGGTAACTGAAGCATACAGAATGCCAAATAATTTCAAGCCAATTAAAAACACACCAAGACATGTAATACTAAACATTCCAGAAATCCAACACAAGAATAATATACTGAAAGTTGCTAGAGAAAAGAAGCAGATCATATTCAAAGGAAAACTCATAAGAAATATAGCCAACTTCTCTTCAAAAAGCATGAAGGCAAGAAAAGCATGGAGCAGAGTATTTCAAGACCTCTATGAAAACAAATTCCAGCACAGGTTACTATACCCTGCAAAGCTCTCTTTCAACTTTGATGAAGAAGTGAAATACTTCCATGACAAAGAACAACTTAAGAATTTCACGATGATAAAGCCAATCCTACACAGACTAAGAAAGATGTTCTAGAGAGGGACCAAAATGATAACTCCACGAATGAGAACAGAAAGAACCCACTAAATAGGGCAAATTATTAACCACACAACACAAAGGAGTAAACAACAGCAGGTAAATAACATGTCAATCATAAGCCAACACATCTCAATTATAACCATCAATGTAAATGGACTCAATTCACCAATTAAGAGAAATAGACTGGCACAGTGGATTAGGAAACAAAATCCAACACTACGCTATATACAAGAAAGACACATAACTCGTAAAGAAATTCATAGGCTGAAAATCAAAGAATGAAAAACAATACTACATCACCCATCACCTCAGAAAAAAGCAAGGATAGCAATCCTGTTTTCAAATAGTCTCAATTTGAAACCAAGAATGATCAAACAAAATAAAGAAGGCCACTATATACTGGTTATGGGAAAAATTCAAGAGGAAGAGTTAACAATCTTAAACATCTATACACCAAACACAGAAGCACCCAACTAGATAAGACAAATCTTAATGGACATGAAAAATCTAATATTCAATGCCACAATCTTAACAGGAGATGTTAACACCCCCTTATCCCAAAAAGATAGGTCAACCTGACAAAAAAAATTAGCAAAGAAGCAACAAAATTGAATCAGAGCATGGAACAAATGAACTTGGTGCACATATACTGAGTGTTCCACCCAACGACACCTGAATACACACTTTTTCTGCCGAACATGGGTCATTTTCTAGAACAGACCATAGCTGGGGAGATTGCTCAGTAAAAATGAGTGCTTGTCTGACAAGCACAATGGCTTGAGTTCAATCCTTGGTTCCGCCAAAAAAGAAGAAAAAAAGAAAAAAAATTTGTTAAAATAGACCACATACTAGTCCATAGGTCTTGCTAAAGTATATGCAAGAAAACAGAAATTATCCCATGCATGTTATCTGACCACAGTGCAATGAAACTGGAAATAAAGGCTAAAAGAAACCAGAAAAAAAAACTAAATACATGGAAATTAAACAACATCCTAACAGCAATCAATGGGTCACAGATGAAATTAAAGAAGAAATTCAACAATATCTACAATTCAATGAAAATGCAACCATAAATTATGTGAACTTATGGGATGCGAAGAAAGCAGTTCTCAGAGGGAAATTCATAGCTATAAACTCACACATTAGGAAAACAGAACGGGAACAAATAAACACCGTAATGCTGCACCTACAACATCTAGAAAAGGAAGAGCAAACCAAACCCAGAGCCCAAAGACGAGAAGAAATCACAAAGATTAGAATAGAAATTAATTTAATTGAGATGAAGAAAATAGCTCAAAGAATTAACGAATCAAAAAGCTGGTTCTTTGAAAGACTTAAAATAAAAAAAATAAAAAAAATAAAAAAACCGATAAGCCCCTAGCTAACCTCATCAAAGAGGAAAGAAAAAATTCAAATACAAGCAATAAGGGATGAAAGGGGTGTAATCAACACAGACCCAGTGGAAATTCAGAAGATTATCAATAGCTACTTCGAGAATCTTTATGCTCACAGAATAGAAGACACAGATGAAATGGCCAAATTCCTAGAAAGGTACAAATTACCAAAACTGAATCAAGAAGATATAACAACTCTTAATAACCCAACAACAGCTAATGAAATACGAAATAAAAAGCCTGCTGACAAAGAAAAGTCCAGGTCTGGATGGATTCTCAGCTGAATTCTACAAGAAATTTGCAGAACATATAATCACTACATTCGTCAAACTCTTCAATGAAATTGAAAACGAAAGTTTTCCTAAATCATTCATGGAGGCAAGTATACTGATACCAAAACCAGGGAAAGACACAACTAAAAAAGAGAACTACAGGCTAATTTCCCTCATGAACATAGATGCAAAATTCCTCAATAAAATCCTAGCAAATAAAATACAGCAAATCATTAAGAAGATCATATACCATGACAAGGTAGGATTCATCCCAGGGATGCAAGGATGGTTCAATATTTGAAAATCTATAAATGTAATACACTATATCAACAGAGCAAAATCTAAAAACCACATGATCATCTCAATTGATGCAGAAAAGGCTTTTGACAAAGACCAACACTCATCCATGTTCAAAGTCCTACAGAAAATTGGAATAGAAGGAGTCTACTTCAATTTGATAAAAGACATATATGACAACCTAACAGCTAATATAATTCTAAGTGGGGAAAAACTGAAATCTTTTACTCTTAGATCTGGTACAAGACAAGGATGTCCTCTACCACCCCTACTATTCAATTTGGTTTTAGAATCATTGGCTAGAGCCACTAGACAAGAGAAAGAAATAAAAGGAGTAAGAATAGGTAAAAAAGAAGTTAAATTATCATTACTTGCAGATGACATGATACTTTACTCAGAAGACCCAAAAAACTCCCCCAAGAAGCTACTAGAATTGATACACAAATTCAGTACCATGGTAGAATACAAAGTCAATACCCAAAACTCAATAGCATTTCTCTACACAGACAACAAACACACTGAGAGGGAAATTAGAGAAACAATACCTTTTACAATAGCAACACAGAAAATAGAATACCTTGGAATTCATTTAACTAAAGAAGTCAAAGATCTTTTCACGGTAAATTACAGTACTCTGAAAAAAGAGATTGTAGAGGATTTCCGAAAATAGAAAGATATTCCCTGCTCCTGGATAGGAAGAACCAACATCGTGAAGATGGCCATACTCCCAAAATTGTTGTACAGGTTTAATGCAATCCCTATCAAACTACCACCAACATACCTCCCAGACCTAGAGAATTCATTTCTAAAATTTATTTAGAACCAAAAAAGACCTAGAATAGCAAAGGCAATCCTGGGCAACAAAGACAAGGCAGGAGGCATTACAATTCCTGACTTAAAATTATAATACAAAGCTACTGTGATAAAATTAGCATGGTACTGGCAACAAAATAGACCTGAAGTACAATGGAATAGATTAGAAGCAGAGGCCTCTACTCTACGAACACACTCAGCCAGCTGGTCTTTAACACAGGGGCCAAACATGGTTACTGGAAGAAAGAGAGCCTCTCTAACAAATGGTGCTGGAAAAACTGGCTCTCTACACGCCAAAAACTAAAACTTGACCCAGGTCTATTGCCATGCACTAAGCTAAAGTCAAAATGGATTAAAGATCTAAACATTAAAACACAAATATGGAATCTCCTAGAAGAGAAAGTAGGAGGAACTCTTGAAGACATAGGGGAAGGCAAACAGTTCACGAACAAAAATCAAATCGCATGGGTAATATCTGAAAGAATTAACAACTGGGACCTCTTTTTATTGAGAACTTTTTGCACATAAATAGAAATTACCAACAAAGTCAAAAGACAATCCATAAATTTGGAAAAAAATCTTGCCCAATAAGCACTCAGACAAAGGTCTGCTCTCTAGAATTTATAAAGAACTAAAAAAATTAGGGCCCTTAAATTTAAAAACCCAATCCAGAAATGGGCATCCGAGATGAACACACACTTCTCAGCGGGAGAAATTAAAGAAGTGAATAATTACTTGCACCCAAGATATATCTGCTTTGTAAATTTACAGTTGGATACAATGGATTTTCTTAAAATAGATCATAGCTAAACACAGGCTACAGAGATTGTATTTTTTTTCTCCAAGGACTCCAGAGTGCAAGGTAAAATTGGCCTAGCATTTGTCCAAAAAGTTTCCAGATGAAAGACACCAATTTTCAATTCCAGCCTAGTAAAACCGATGAGATCTGTATCCCCCTCAACCACCTCTCCTCTTCTGCACAGGAGAACTGAAGGGACCTGAAACTCTTTAGATGTTGCTGAACTCATCTCCTGTCCCCCCAGTATCTGTGGATCACAATAATAAGATGTTCCTTTAAATAAATACAGGCTCGCAGTGCCTGAGAAAGAGATATACAGAGTGACTGAGCACTGGAGAAAGGACATACGATCACAGTGAAGGGACAGAGGCACCACCTTGCCAGAGAGGAGAACCAGACAGCTGTCTCAGAGCCCTGGTGCTCAGCTGGCTCACAGCAGGAACACCCAGCTTAGAGGTCTTCGTGGCTCAGCGCGCTGCCAGGGTCATCCTTGCCAAACAAGGAACTGACCCCCAAGTCACTGCCCTGTCAGCCTCACTTCTCTCAGTGCCTCCCTCTCCTTCAGGGCCCCACGCAGCTCATCTACCACAAGCTCACCTGAGCCCATCTGCTCAGTACTGCAGGGGTCCAGAACCTTGGTCCACCTCCACAGCCACTCCCTTCCGCTGGCCTCCTTCCCTGCTGGAGGCTTTCACTGGTTTCAGTACATTTCCCCCAAGCAATCAAAGCAATTCCTTCTTTATGGGTTCACTGGCTAAAAACTTTCAGCCATTCTTCAGTACTGTATCTTTCTATAGGGATAGAATCCAAAAGCATTAGTGTAATTTATCAGGCTTTCAAAAACCAGCTTAAAGGTTCCCAAATTTTCCTATGCACTGAAATCTGTGAAGCTTATACAATTCACAATGCCCTCAGACATACTCATTACAAAATAAATCAAAGTGCCTAAGGGTAAAAACAAGGCATCAATATTCTCAAATTCTTTTTAATCCTGGATGATTTCAATATGCATCAAAATTTGGGAACCACTGAATCAAACATTAGCTACCTTTCTGGAGTCACCTATCACCACTCCCCTAGCACATAATCTGTTTCATCAGAATTATTTTCTCTTCTTAAAAATACTTCCTCATTGGCTTCAGGGTGCAAGCATTTGTGTGGCTTATTCCGTCCCTCTGAAAGCCTCCACCTCTAATAAGCTTTGTGCAAATCTGCCTCCCAGAAGAGCTTGACTCAATCTACAGCAAAGTCCTAAAAAACAAGTTCCCTCACAGAAAGAAATGCCACCTGGGAGAAATTCAATCAAGTTACTAACAAGGAAAAGCCACATTAAATGGCAATACATGCAGATCTGTGTAGTAAAAGCTGTGATGTGGAATTTGTGAATACAGCTGAGAATCAGACAAAATGATTAAGAATAGTCCTACACCAAGAGGCATTTTATCCATTAAGTATTCATGGATGAATTAAGGAACACAGTATAAAACCAGCAGTAAATGTGGAAATGTCCAAGAAACGAGATACTACTGGTAACGGCTCTGTGTGTGTGGCTCCCAGCAGACAGGCAATCTGGGACCCACATGAAGGATTTTGTGGCGCATCCCAGGCTGGCGACAAGGGACAAGTGAACTTGGTATCCAAGATGGAGACAACACATTACTAAGCCATTATCTGTGTAACACCACTGAAGCTTTACATAGGCTGCTTATTTGTGTCTGGTCAGTTCCTTTTTGTGCTTATACCACCACCACCTTTCAAATGCACACACTCATCCATTCCAGAATCCTCTGATCTTGTTACTTGCCACACCTCTTTAAAGTTGAGATGGAAGGGGGGCCAGGGAGATGGCTCACTGGAATAAGTGCTTGCCTGGCAAGCACAATGACCTGAGTTCAATCCCTGGTTCCACCAAAAAAAAAAAAAAAAAGTTGAGATGGAAAAAGTCTCCAAAAAGTCTATGTTAGAAGACCACTAGACCACGGGGCCCTGTGCTCATCCATGGATTCAGCCATGGATCAGTACAGCTTAATGGGCTGTTAGGAGCCGGGGCCTGCTGGAGGTGGGCACTGGGATGTAAGCCGGAAGGGTGCACTCTTCTGTCTGGCTCCTCCCTTCTCTGCTCTGGGGCTGCCCTAGGGTGAGTAGTTTCTTCCACTGTGCCCGTCCATCCATGCTGCTTCTGCCTTGCAGCCAGCTGACCATGGACAGAACACACTGGAACAAACAAATCTTCCTCCTCCTATAAGTTGTGGGTTTTATGTATTGTGTCTCAATAAACACTAACAAACCACAAGTTCTTTATAGACACTTGCATGTCCCTTATTATACCACTGAACTTGCTACTGACTTGACGATCTTCCCCATTGAAACAGCAGGTTTGCTGGGAACAGGGCCATGGTCACCTGAGTACCATGAAACCACAGGAGAAAACACCAGACACAAGCTCCTAAGGAAGGGGACCGGCTTCGTCATTCAGTCGCAGGTCTGGAGCACTCCCGTATCTTCTGCATATAGTGGCACTCCAGTCTTCATTTGAGCACAAACTGGACCCCTTGAAACGCATAACTGTATCTGTGATTTTGAAATTCTAAGAGATACCTCCTTAGGGAGCAAAAGTGAAGAACAGAGAGCAGGTAGAGTCCCTCGTTTGCTAGCACATCCTGAGAAGAGCCCTATTTTTCAAAACCCTCCTCAAATGAGCACATTCTGAGAGGCTACAAAGAGGAGCTGAACTTTACAAGCTTTGATACTCCCTTGCCTTTTTTTTCTGCTTTAATATTCTACACCATTGTTAACATCTATTCCATATTGACAATATTGTCTTCCTCAGATAACAAAGACAATTCCCAGCCTAATTCTCAGGGTTGTCACGTAACTTAAGCGAGAAGTGTGTGAAAAAAAGCCTCTGAAACACACACAAAAAAAAAAAAAAAAAACCACACAAATGCAAGTTATGGGGCTTATTATAGATTAATAGTAAACAAAGCCCAGAAGAAATTCTCATTGAAATCTTCCACTTTAATTTCTGGGGATAAATGAATGCCATGAATGAAACTGGCATCCTTTTGAGTTAAAGCTGCATTCAAAAAGAGGGCAACTTCCCTCATGATCTGAATGGCTTCCAGAAGATGACCCCACGTTATTTGCTTATTTCTTATTTCCCTACAAGTTTCAGACATTGTACACATCTAAAAAATTTATTAGAAGTCAAGAAGCTTTATGTTCCTAATTTGGGTTGTTGGAGTATGGCTGTTTTGCATAAAATCCATAAACATTAAAAACATTCTATGATGTCCTGTAACTTCATGCTCAGCTAATCTTTGTTGAATTAAAAAAAAAAAAAAGTGGAGAAAGCACAGACCCAGCATGCACAAAGCCCTGGGGTTTGATCCCTCAAACCAAAAAACTAAAAGTAAGATTCAAGCACATGCATACATACACTCAATTGAAACAGGATCCCTTCTTTGATCTCCACCTCACGAGTCCCGTCCATGACTTTTCCTAAAAGTTTCCTGTGTTCATTTTTAACTGGGAACTCCTGCAATATCTGTTAAATCTATCAGTGGAATGTATTAGATCTGCTCCTCCCCCAACCTCATATTAGAGATGGGCATATCCAAAGAACACTGAGCTACATCCCAGCTCTTTCATGCTTTTATTTTGAGACAAGATCTTGCTAAATTGCCAAAGCTAGCCGAGAACTTGTGATTCTCCTGCCTCAGCCTCCTGAATAGATGTGGCCACAAGTATGAGCCACCACATCTATCTCATTTTGACTCTGGACACACACAGCATCACAAGCCACAACACGGCTTTTCTTTAAAATACGCCTTAGTACTCCTTCTGTGACAGCACATGTAAGTCCTCTTCACTCTAACCAACTGTAAATGGTACCATCATTTGGGTGTGTCAGATTCACTTATCCAGTGCCCCTCAATAATACACTGACCATTCCCAAGGTTTTGCTATGACAAAATCACCTTTTGGTGATGAAATAAACATCCTTGCCCACGGATTATAGCAGACCTTTACACGTACCTAAGGCACAATGGTAGGACTTCTGGGGAATGGGCATTCTGTCTGGACACTGCAAACTCCACTCAAAAGAGATGGCTCTACCAAGAACAAAATTTTTATTTCCCTACTCAACACATGGGTTTTTGTTTGCTTGTTTTTTGTACTTCATGGAAGGGTCTATAGGGTGTTCAGGCTCTCACTACTAGATCAGACTCATAGTGATCCACCTGTTTACAGCCTCCCAAGAGCTGGGATTACAGGTACACGACCACCATGCCCAGTCTCAATTGCCATCTCAGTGTACCCTGGGGGCGGGGCTGGCACAGCAGGCCTGGGGATCCAGCCCCTGGCCCCTGCGCCTGTTTGCAGGTGCTTTAATCTGCTGAGCTATTTGGCCAACCCAAAACATGTTTTTTGACCCCTGACATTTTTGTGAGGTATTTCCATAAGACAGCAGTAAAACAAATTAAGTTTTCTTTCTGTCTATAGAGCTTATATTCTAGCAATGACTTTGCTTACCTGACCAGTCATAAGATTATTTTTCTCCAAAAACACTGACTAGCTTGCCTTCCACTAATTACCAGGGAGGGTGCACATTTACATGAGCTTTCAGGCCAGCACTTATTTTTTTCATAAACTACCAATTTACACATGCACACACAAAAATATATTGGGTTGTTAGCTTTCTCTTTTCTAAGGATTTAAAAAAATTGTTTTCTGCAGCACTTTCTTGGTTCACACTTTAGAAACAATTGCCAACTTATGGTTAGACTTTGACTGACTTGTACTCTGCAGCAAGAAGTCCCAATGTTCAAGTCAGCACAGCTTCCTAATGTATCCGACACACGATAAGTCTGTTTGCCCCTCTTAACATCAGAACACATCTCTAAAATTACCCTGGCCATTCTGAGAAGCTTATTTCTCAAGATGGACTCGATATCATTTTGCCAAGTCTCTCCCATAGCAGTAGTAGTATGAGTCCTATCGCTCTCTGAATTAGAACTGCAGTGATTTTACAGATTAATTTATAAAGAACAGATACCTTTTAATACCATTAAACCTTTCTTTCCATTTCTTGACTCTTCTATTAAGATTTTAAAGTCTTCATCATCTAGGTCATCCACATTTCCTTTTTTTAAATCTTTTTTATTTATTTGGTACAGGGTCTCCTATGAAGGTCAGACTCCTCCTGTCTCAGCCTCCCAGAGCTGGGATTACAGGTATGCAGCACCCCATGCCCAGTTTCTGTAGCCAGCATGGCACACTTGGGTTTCCTGGGGTTTGAATGGCCGGGGTAATTTTAGAGATGTGTTCTGATGTACCGGGGCCAGCATGGCGTGTGTTAGCAGGAATCAAACCCAGGTCCTTGTACTTGCAGGCAGGCACTTAGACCACTAAGCTATCTCCCAGCCTTCCACATTTCTTATGGCAAGTATATCCATAGGTATTTTTTATCATTTTGAGTGTTATAAGAAACTTATTTAAAAGACACCTTGTTGGACATAGACAGAGCATAAGCACAGTACAAAATCCAAAATTCTATTCCACCCCATCCTTAGGCTCCCAGATGTCTTCTCTAGTCAGCTTCTCTTACCAGGGAAATTGATTTTGTTTGTTTGTTTGTTTTTTTGACCATTTTATTTTATTTTATTTTATTTTTCAAAGTTTTATTGATAAACAGCAATGAGACAGTTTCAAATCAAATCGGAAGTACAGTTTCAACAAATAATACACTGCATATATTCTTCTTAGTGGTTAATTGCTGTACAAGATGCGGACTTGTGATCCTATTTACAAACACCATTAGAACAAATCATTCTATTCATTAAGAGAATGCAACTATATATCTATCCCAACCTCTTTGAATACACAGATGCAAAATGGACATTCATCAGTATACCCCATTTTTCTAAGTTCCGTGGGAAATTGATTTTGAATCAGCATCGATGTCAACAATTTTGCACTTAAGAAATTAGTGTATTAAAAAAAAAAAAAAGAAGGGGCCGAGGAGATGGCTCAGTGGAATAAGCACTTCCCTGGCAAGTGCAAGGGCCTGAGTTCAATCCCCAGTTCTGCCAAAAATTAAAAAAAAAGAAAGAAAGAAATTAGTGTATCATCTCTCTAAAACAAAAAGTTCAAGGCTTAACCATAAGCAGACAGGTCTAAGGTCAAGGCCTTCTCCCCTACTGGTCAGCTGTGAGCCCTCCTCCTCCTTGGCTCTCCCTCAGGTAACTTGTCTGTAAGTCCTGGAGAGCTTATCTGAAGTGTGCCTAAATTCATCCACTGTTCTCCCAGTAAAAGAAACTGAGTGCCAGAAACCAATTTATTTCACAGCCCATATTACACAGTGTTTGGTACAAACTGGTACTTCAGACTGAGTGTGTGCCCCCAAAATTCCAAGATTGAATTCTTCACATGCAGGTGATATCTGAGTGGAGCCATGTGAATAAGACCAAGTCACAGGCATGCAGGCCTCACGAATGGGTTTAGTGCCCCGATAAAAGAGGCCTGAGAGAGGCTTTCTTGCTTCCAGTATGTGAAGACACAGCAGGAAGAGTGCATAGTTATCTATGAACCAGGGAATCCTCAATCAGCTGTCAAATCTGTCAGCACCTTGGTCTTGGAATTCTCAGCATCCAAAACACATAAATTTCCATTGTGTATAAATCACTTTATGGTGTTTTGTTATAGCAACCCAAATGGCCTAAGGCCACTGTTAATAGTGCAGCAGCACAGAATGGTGCCCAGAAAGTATGCAATACATCATTAGATGCGAGGACAACAGTCTCAGGGCTAATCAGTGTGGTCCCTCTGATACCAGGCCATGGCAAGGTAATGACAAAGTACACAGAAACTCTTCTAGCAAGTTGACATGAGAGCACGTAAGCCCAAAGCATTCTCTGGTCATCCATGTTTCTTACACTCTGAATGCATGGGTCTACCTGAGTTTAAACAGAAAACCCAACACTCCTTGCTCTAATAGGCACACAGCCACTTCCTCTCCTGGCCGTGGCCAGTCTGTCCACAGGGGATCCTTCCACACAGCAACTCAGACCAACACTTAGGTGGCACAAAGCCTCTGGTGCTTTGTCACAGCAGCTGTTATGCCCTGCGACTCTTTCAGTGTTGGCTCCTTCCTGCCTCCATGATGTCACCCGCCCTCATCAAGATCCAGCCATGATAACAGTCCTCCTCCCAGGATCCATTATGCTTTGTGACTGAGGCCTCTGAACTAGGTGTTGTTTTGGGCCCATAGAAGATAGTATGTATACAGAGGAAAGAATCACCCACATCCCACTGTCTGTGTTCTTGGTGTTTTGTTTCGTTTGGAATAAACCTAACAATCACATACTCCCTACTCTCACTAAAAACCTTCACATAAATGGCAAATAGCTACCAACCCAAATTGAAGCAACAGTTGAGGTCAGAAACAAGCAAAAGCACATTCCAGTCACCTACCGATCATTCAAATCCCAGGACAATCATCATGTGGGCTATTAAAGAACCAGCAGCCTGTTCTCTTTCTTGCTCTGTGTCCTCAGTCACTTCATTTGCCATTCATTGTGAATGCTTCCATCACTATTAATGCATTTGGCTTCAGAATCTCAACTGCACAACCAAATGTGCATGATGTATCAGGGGTGAGGTGTTATGGAAAGGAAGAAAAACAACCACACAGCAGATAAAGTTTACATTTGAGTCACAGGAGAGAAAACAACAAGCTCCAAGTTAACATTCCCTTGACAATCCTAAATCTCTATTCTGGGCATCTGGATTAGACTCAGAATTTTATTAGGATCACAACTATGGCAAATACACACTGAAATTATGCATCACATCTAATGCAGACTCCCTTTAAAACTTAAAAAATAAAAAAATTATCACTGAAACCCAGAAATAATGCAAAGCTACAATTTCCTGGCCTGTAAGGCACTGCATTAGACCTGAATTAGCATATTGCAGCCACAAGCCACAATCTCTAAACACATCTCTATTCAGCTGCAGGAGAGGACAAACAAGTAAGGCCACAGGACAAAAAAAAAGAGCCAACCCATCCCTGCAGAAGGCAAGTGGGGAGGGCCTGTGGGCAAGGGGCATACTAAGGAAGTGCCTCAGGGTTTTGCAACCTGACATAGTGGAAAAGACGCCATGAAACCCTGCTTGGCACTGCTGGCACGTGAACTTGAGGAAGACTAATGGGTTTTTGCTTCCTCAGTTGTAAAGTGGAGAGATCCCATCAGATGGTGTGGGAGGTTATATACAAAACATCCAAACTGAAAACTTCTTTCATTGATGTTTCCTCTTCCTTTTCCCTGGAGAAGTCAGCTGGATGTCTTGAATGTGAGCACAAGAACTATGAAATATTATTACTTAATGCTGGCAAAACATTCAGTACTATGAGGATAAAGTAGTAACCTACTTTACTACTCATCCATTTGAGAAATACAAAATGACTACAAATACGAAACAATTGACTAGACATTCTAGAGAACAATTACTGTATAAAATAATTTTAAAAGGTGCTATACCTACTTTCACTTATTATCTGAAAGGCAATTGGGAAGATAACAAATTGAAAAAAAATTGCACTGAGAAAGATTAAAATAAACTGCTAATCATAGTACACCCCCAAATCCTTCTCTACATAAGTACCCAAATTCAGCACTCAAAACACAGACCTTGAAAAGTGAGGCAAAGTGACTTATCCATCCCAGGTTAGGTACGTGGGCCCTGAGCACATTACCAACCCTCCACTGGGGGTGCCACAACACCAGCCACCTGAGAGGCTCCATGACACATCTGCAGG
Source organism: Octodon degus (assembly GCF_000260255.1). NCBI lineage: Eukaryota > Metazoa > Chordata > Mammalia > Rodentia > Octodontidae > Octodon > Octodon degus. Next base: position 13,589,338 of record NW_004524599.1, read on the forward strand.
CATTCGCTTAGTCACTGTCTCTGAATGCTCCCGTCGAGTCACCTATGTTGACATTTTACAAAGTCCAAATTCAAACAAGGAACATACTGCTCACTTTATCCCATGGCCAACACTGTTCAACTGAACACATGACTGGATAAATGCTATAGTATATAGACATTACATACCTAGGCTATTCCTATTAGCAAGGACAATGTACATTGGTGCAGGGGTTTAAATCAATATATGCATGAACTATGAAGCTTCACATACATGTGTGTGTGTGTACGCGCGCGCGCACACACACACACACACACGCGCGCGCGTATATCCCTCCTCCTTTCCTGGAAAACCATCTGACATGTTTGAGAAACCACAAAAATGTCCCAACTCTTTGACCCAAGAATGCCACATCTGCTACTCTATCATAGGAAACTAACTCAAAATATGGGAACAGCTACATGAACAATGGTACGTCTCACAGCATTATTAATAATTGTGAATAGACCAAAGAGTTGTGTGAACAATAAGGTGAAATAATTAAGAGTGTAGCACCTCAACAGAATATGCACTCATTAAGATGGTACCTATGGAGATTAAGAAGGAAAAAAAAGATAATACAACAGATGCATGTGAAAAATTGAAAAAAATTTAAAAACTGACAATTGTTTTGGGTGGTGAATGTAACTGCTTCCTCCTGATCCTAAGTTTTTTGTTATATTGCTACAGAGCTACTATAATTAAAGTAGTCTCTTGTAATTAAATGACAGCATGCCCGGAGACCATGGCACAGCTGCCCCTGCCTAAGGATGCACAGGGTGTTGGGGCTCTGCTGCACAGGGCAGCTTCCAACGGAGAGGTGCTGCATACTTGTCAAGTAAATGATTGCAAAAAAATGAGCAGTGTCCATCTGCTGAACCAGTCGATTCCCTTCCTGATGAGCTTCCGGAGGCAGATTTCCCCAGGCGCACCTCACACTCTGGCAGTTTAGTTATCCATTTAAAAAATTTATATGGGGTCATGCAGGTCAGGTACAATCCTTTGGCTAAAGTAACAAGCCAAGATTTTCACATGTGGCTCACTGAGGAATATGTATGCAACCAACACACTAACTTCAAACATAGAGGGTGGCACAAGGCACACTTCCCTCCAGTGCAGGGCACAGGCCAGTGCCACACACTTGGGTCCCAAACACAGGAGGCAGCAGTGGCCTCTCAGGCTGGCACAGAGAGAAAGAACTAGTGCATCAGGGCACATCACTAATCCCGACATACCCATCAGATGGAACAGACTTCAACTTGGAACCACTGCACCCCACATGCAGACTCAGCCTTGCCCAAAGGCACGACAGGCACTCCAGCCCTGCTTCACCATGAGCAGGGAAGTGACTCAAGCATCTTCACCTTTGCCCTGGTGCCCAAGGGCCTCTAATCTCCAGCATGTGTGACCAAGGCCTTCCCTCTCCTCTGCACTTTCACTTCCTGTCTTGGTTATAGGGTCCTACACGGGAAACAATACAATACAGGACACATTTTATAAGATTCTTTTATAATGAATCACCCAAAGAATTCTACACAAAGAGTGCAGGAGATCTGTCCACACACCAAAGACCAAAGAATCCAGCTGAGGGCCTGGATCCTAACGTCCTGCATGGGTCCACCTGAAGACCTAGAGCCCATAACGATGTTTCCCATGAGCCCACCTGGAGGCCTAGAGCCCATGACAATGTCTCACACAGGCCTGTTTCACAGATCTACACTGGAAAGGCCCAAGGTCAGTGGTGGAAGCTAGAAAGTCTGTACCAGTGGGATGAAGGGTCTGTGCTTGCAGACTGGGGGATCTGAACTAGACCTAGGAAGCAACGCTCAAGGTAAGCACCAGAGGTCCCCCCAAAAGAACCACAGCCATCCTCAGGGACAGTGAGGTCCCAAGCTCCTCCAGTAATGAAGAAAGCCAAGTTCCCATCAAGAAAGCCAACATGACAAGCTTCTCCAAGAGAAGGAGCAGTACACCATCTTCCCCTCCAGAGCCAGGAAGCAACACTCAAAGTAAGAATCAGAGCTCCTCTTAAGTGAACCGCAGCCCACCTCAGCAACACAAAGTCCTGAGCTCCTCCTCCAACAAGAACAGCCAAGTTCACCAGGAAAGCCAGCACAACAAGGTCCCCCAGCACAACAGCCCAAGAGAACCAGCAGCTTCCAACAGCTCCCCAACAGCTTCTGTAGTTTCCCTAGTTCTGCCTCTTATGCTGCTGGCAATAATCCTCAGATGGGATGCCCACAGCCAGCATCACACTAGTTCAGTTCAGCTGGGTGTATCAAGTTGACCATCAGTTGGCAATGAACCACACTTCCTAAGTAAAAGCCCAGGGAGCAGGCAAAAGCAAGGAATGTGCAGGTGCCACATTTGACAGCAGAGAGCTGACTTCAAACTCAAGCCACCTCACTCTCCTCTCTATACCGCCTTAAGAAAATTATTTAGACTCCTGGAACCTGTTTCTTCCTCCATAAAATCAGTATCTGTGCCATAAGATCATTATAAAGTTTACACAAAGTAAATGTAAGCTGACACAAATGCTTGGCTATACATAGTCTGTCTTCCTCAGCAGATGGTGCCCTGCATGTCTTCATCTGCCACCAGCCCTGCCCACTGAACATCAATGGCACAGCCCCACTCTCCAAGGGAAAGTCCTTCTGTCCTGACTAAAACCTAAGCCCAGCATGCCGTTAGGAACTCTCCAACCCAGGCACCCCCACTGCTGAACCACACCGCACTAGCCTTCCACCACACAGCAAGTCTTTCAAAGCTCAGGCACCAAGGCCATGCTGCCCGGGTTCAGAGCCCTGTACTTTCTTTGACTCCTCAGTTCAGGTGACTTGAACTGCTTGACTCCTCTGTGCCTCATCCCCCATCTGTAAAAGAGAGATAATATTAACAATGTTGACCAAGACTGGGTGAGGATTTCATTGCTGGTAAAGCCTTCATAACTACGCTGGTACACAGGAACCAAGTGCTGGACTTTTTATTTTTATGTCAAATGAATATTTAGGCCAGAGAGACCCTGACAGCCAATGTGGTGCCATGGGATGAGGAAACCAGACAGTTCTGCTACAGCATCAGTGCTCCACAGGCACTCCAGGCTCTGAAGACTCAGGAGCTGGGGTGGGGTGGGCACAGGAGGAGGGGCTGGCAGACATTTTTAAAAGTCAACTGGCTGAGTTTTGGGTTTTGGTTTTTGGGTTTTTTTTTTTCTTTTTTTTTTTCCCCAGAGAACTTCTTGTCACCTTGCTGCCATTTTCATTTCAAACGCTTAGAATGTTAAAATCTAAGACATCAAAAAATTAGGTGCCTTGTTTCTATCCTCCTTGACCTTTTCTTAGTGATGTATGTAAGCAATCAGCCCCTGGAGGTCAACATCCAGTGAATAACTACAGAGAAGGAGGTATGGAAAATAAATGATCAGAGACTAGAAAAGTCAGGCCAAGTGACACGAGGGCCCCTTTAAGTGCCTGCCTGAGGAGCACAGCCTTCATCTGCAGAGACCAGAAATGACCAGGTGCCCCTGCCTGTTAAGTAGCAATCTGTCTCTCTCAGCCAACAGTGCCCCCTGGCCCACCCCCACCGCCACACACACACACCTATCACATCAGTAATTAACTGAGGGAAGGAATGTGCACAAAGGTGAGCAGGGGGCTAGCTTCCTGGTCCCCATAGCTGTGAAGTGATTAGCTAAATGGGAATGTCATGTCAAACCTAGTGAGCCTGTCTTTGAACAGGTCAAAAGGATCAGCAGATGTCCCTTCTAAGTCAAAGCTAGGAGTGAACATAGATACTTGTAATTGCTTATGGTATACATATTACACATACACACAGATGTGCACACACACGCAACTGGCCCTCTGTATCTGTGGGCTCTACATTCACTGATTCAACCACCTAGGTCTCAATATGAAATATACAAAATATTCAGGGGTTGCATATGTACTATCCATGTAGATTTTATAAAATGCATTCTTTAAATAATACCATATAACAATGACTTACAAAATACTATGTTGTATTAAGGATTATAAATCATCTATCTAGAGATCATTTAAAGCACATCGGAGGATGTATGTAGGTACTATGCAAACACTACCACCATTCTTATACAAGGGAGCTAAGCATGCACAGGTTTTGGCATCTGTGGGAGTGCTGGGACCAATTTCCCAAGAGATAGCGAGGAATGACTATGTGTATCTCCGCTCCCACTGAATAAAAACTGGCCTTTGAGTGAGAGGGTAAGTTCCCACCCTCAGCTACTGAAGTAACCCAATTATTTCTGCCACTAGGCAAGGACTCACCAATACACGGTAAGAATGCCAATGGATCACACATCTCTTCCGAACTAACTATAGGCAGAGCTCTTAGAAAACAAAATCATGACAATTTTTTAAACATTACATCTAGCCAATAATTTTTTTTAAATCAAAGCAAGAATATCCCATCTCTAAATCTTGATGTACTTTCAATCAAATAACCTGAAAGTCACAGTCCAACATAACCACTTCTGTTAGAGAAGGAAGACAGCACCACATACATCACCGGCTTTTTACTTTATTTTGGTGTTGGGGATGGAAGAAAAGGCCTTGGGCGTGCTAACAATATGCTCTAACACTAAGCTTCAAGATCATAGTGTTAAGGGCCGAGGCTACAGCTCATTGGCATAAGCACCTCCTGGACAAGCACAAAGTCCCAAATTTGATCCTCAGTAACACAAAAAAAGTCAGTTTTTTAAAACCAACTCTAGGGATCAGGATGGACTTAAACAAAGCACTCCTCTAATCCAAAGAAGCTACAGATTGACTATGTGGTCACACAAAGATGTGCCCAGATTTTCTGGCTTAATGATATGACCAAGTACTTAATTCACAGAAGGCTAAAAAGCACCAGAACTGCTGACAATAGGAGGGAGAAGTTTAAATGAGAAGTGGGATCATTAACTGTTTGTGTCAACTTGACTTGAGTAAGAAGACCAGCCTAGCAGAGCAGTAACACCCTGGGTGTCTGTGGATGGCTGACACGCAAGGGCAAACAGAGGAGGGAAGACCCACCCCACATACAGGTGGCACCAACCCACAGGTTGTAGCTTGGCTGGAATAAAAAGGGAAAGGAAAAAGAAGTCATAAGGGCTCCGGTCTTCACCACTGCCTTGGGACACCATCTCCAGTTCCTTCAGAGTTCCGGCACTGACTATCCAGCCAATGTAGACCCTCCCAACTTCCAACACACATGCAGCAGACTCTGCATAGAGCTCCAAGTCTCTGACTTCTCCTGGGTCCTCTGCTCTCCAGCATGCAGACAGACATTTCAGAATCCACCACTTCTAATTCCACAGACAGCCCCTGGAAGGCCTCTCCTTCTGATCCTGTGAGCCTACCTAATAAATCCCTTCTATAATTGCATTCTACATTGATTCTGTTTCTCTAGTGAACTCTAATACAAGAAACCTTCAAGAACCATCAGAAATACCAGTACACATGTCATCAGTCTTCAGTTTATAAAATGAGATTGCCACAAAACCACAAAGGTGACCTGAAGTTTGTGCTAAAAATCTAGGTGAGCAAATGACTGTCTTTCCCTATATTACTAAATGTACAGTAAACTAGACCTGTCTTCCGTAGCAACCAGCACTAAGTCATGACTATAAAGACATGCTCCATGGTAGGAAAATAATTTTCCAACACAAAGGAAATAGAAGAGTCCCTTCCTCTGTAAGGAATACATCCCAGCAATCTCAGCTAATAAGGATGCTTAAGCAAAGACATTTTTTAAATCTTTATTATGGTAAAAATCAGAATTATGACCCAGATACTGTATTAGAGAAATGATTTGACACCTTGACCAAACATTCAGAAGTTTTATAAAAATCTCACGGGTCCAGTACACATCTGATCAGTCACAGCCGACTCTCCCAAGATGGGACCCCAGTATCATTTTTTAAATCTCCAAGTAGATTACAGTGTATAGTCACAGTAGAACACATGAGCTAGAGATTATTTTCAAACTATCTTTCACATCAGAGAGCTCACCTTAGCATGCAAACTGAGGGCCCCTGATATCTAGGAAAAGAAGTCCTTGTCTTCCAAGCCTTGTAGAGGGGCTGAGGAACATGCACACCAAGGTTCCCCACTTAAAATACAGATTAGATGATGCAGAGTCCAGGAGAACCCTTGGTCTATTTCCCAGCAGTAAGCCCCTGGCAGTAGTGTGACAGGCACTAGGGACAGGTTGCGGCATGAGCCAACACACTGAACCAGTGTTACGGTTACATCTAAAATGCCCCCAAAAGGCTCATGTGCTTGAGGTGTGGCTTTGGAAGGTGGCTGGATCACACGGGTACTGCTCTCACCAGGGATCGTCCGGGCTGAAGGCACTGCCAGGACGTAGGGCCCAGCTGGAAGAGGTAGGTCACTAAGCTGTGATCTGGAAGGAGGTGTTCTTGGCCTCTTCTGCTTTCTCTGGTTCTCTCCGCTTCCTGGCTGCCGTGTGCTAGGCAGCTTTCCTCTGCTGTGCCCTCCTGCCACCACATTTCTGCCTTAGAGCTGGTAACCATGGACTAAACCCTCTGTGATTCCAACAAATGGTGAGTAAGATGAACCTCTCCTCCTGTAGGCTGTGTGTGCCAGGTGTTTCATCTCAGTGACAGGAAGGCTAACTACCATAACCAACACCACCTAGGGATGGTCCTATTCTCAGAATTCCACAGAACCCCCTTGTGCCTCTTTGCAGGAGAATGAACACTTTCTTAGCAAAATATGTGCAAAGAATGAATGAGTAAGCTTTCTGGCTATTTTCCTCTATGATATCCACTTTATCTGAATAAAAAGAAGCCCTCAATGTTTACCGCTGCTCTGCTCCAGGCTTCCCCAACTTAAATCGGGCTTTAGATACGTTTGCTTGGTTTTCTTTGAAAGCAGACTTCTGACAGGGATGGACAGAGCACAACTATATTTTAAAATTCCACGAGAACTGATACATATTTGTTTAAAGTTTAAACAAAAAGTTTAAAGGCAAAATTTTACCCAAAAAGTTAAAAAGAAAAGCAAACATATTGCAGGCAAGGTTTTTAAAATAATGTTTTAAATAACAGGAATATTTGAACCATGCATTTAGAAAAGCAGGAAAAAGCTGTACAGAGATATTTAAAGATTAATATTTTTAAAGAAGGATTATTTAATAAAATTAAAAAAAAAACAGGCTAACTTTAATAGCCCATTCCAATATGAGCTCTAAAGCTAGATCTGCTGGGTGCCTCACACATAGGAGACTTAGGTACGGGAATCAGCCTGTTGAAATCCAACTTGGACCCTCCTCATTCTATCATTGAAAGGCAAAGAGCACCTACCTCCTAGGTGGAGAAGTTGCAACCCGCTGCACTGCTGGTGGGAATGCAAAGAGTAGCAGCTACTGTAGAAAGGTGTGGAGGTCCTAAAAAATTAAACACACAATTACCGTATGACCCAGCAGTTCCACAAACGGGTTTATATCACAAGAACCGAAGAGAAAGCCATGTCCCCATGCTCACCACAGAACAATCCACAATAGCCTGAAGTGCAGATAAGACAAGTCCACTGACACATGAATAAGCCACACGGAGTTAATACTTACAATGCAATGCTCTTCAGCCTTAAAAATTAAGGCAACTAAACACATGCAACAACATGGATGAATCTTGAGGATATGCTGCCAAGTGAAATGTGCTCGTCCTCAATAGACAAATACCCCATATGCCATTTATATAACAGTATACGACAATAGTTAAATTTACAGAAATGGAAAGTAGAATGGGAGCTGCCAGGGTGGAGGACAGAAAGAATGGAGAGCTGGTGTTTATCAGGTACAGAGTTTCAGTGTGAGAAAGATTTAAAGATGATAGCGATGGCTGTACAACAAGGTGACAGAGTTCATGCCAATGAACTACACATTCACAAGTCATTAATGCGGCAATTTTTATGTCATGTACATTTTGCCACAATGAAAACATTAAAATTTAACCTAAAAGTAAGGAAGAACAGTACCCAACTCCTAGAGTTGTAAGCGTTAAACAACACAGGAAGTGTGGTGCACGCCTGGCACACAGCAGGTAAGTCAGCTGTGGCTTACTTCCCTGCCTCTGTGGCTACCTGCAGTCAGAATACAGAGTTCTCAGAGAAAAGATGCTTAGGCAGTAGTGGAGCCTCAACCCTCAGAGCTGTATGCCTTCTGCAGGGAGAAATTTCCAGACCTGAACTTTTTGCACAAATTTTCTTTAGAACAATATAGTATCCACTGATAGAAGAAGATGCCACCTAATTTTAAAGTGAACTTCCACACATTACCTACAGCTCAGGCAACCACACAGAAAACAACTGATTTTACTGTCTTTCCTTCCTAAATAGTTTATTAATAATATTGGCTCAAAATCAGGTTCACAAGTAAAGGCGATCATACAGAATCATAGTAGAGGCAAGGAAGCCCCTCTGCCTTTCATAAATAGTCTTCCACTTTTGATTACAAGCAAGACTCTTTGACTTCTCTTTGATACTTTCTTACAACATTTTATTACACAATTTCCAAGTATACATAAAAGTAGGGTTCAACTAGCCTCTATGTAACAACTTCACAACAAATTCAAGCTTTTTTACTTGACCATTTAATAAAATAAACTCTAAAACAAAATAAATTGAAAAACAAAAGTTAGATTGAAACAATTTTTCTACCTAACAAATGTCATGAAGCGCATCACCCCAATTTTTTCTTACTTTCATAGGTCCTTTTCAGGTATCTTCTTACCTCCCCTCATTCTTTTCTTTAAAATTACAGACAAGCCCTTATCTACCTTGCCAAGGTTATTGTACAGCTGCGCTGTCCACCAAGTACATGACTGGGGTGTGGCAGGCAGCATTAGGTCTCTGAGAAATATTTCTTCTTTATATACCACTGCTTGGCTCAACTCAACAAAACAGGCACACACACACACACACACACACACACACACACACCTCCCTCCTCTGTTCTTTGTCTTCACTCTGCCTCTTCTTCCTAATCACTGGACTGGCTTCTTTCCCACCCCTTCCAGCAGCTAAATCGGGGCTCCCAAAATGAGATGGCTAATCCCAAATGTATCTCCTAGAAGACCCCAAATACTAAGGCAATATACTGAAGTACTAGGGTACCAGTTTAAAACCATACTTATTAATGCAGTACCCGTGTATCATATGTAAATATACAGAAATATCACACTAGATACTAAATGGCAAAGTATAAAACCAAAACCAGGTGTGATGGCGTGTGCCTGTAATCCCAGTCCTGGGGAGGCTGAGACAGCAGGATCACTACGAGTCTGAGTTGTATAGTGTGACCCTGTACCAAATAAATAAATAAATAATTAAAATATAGATATAGATATATAGATGCATAAAACCAGAATTCCTATGCAGGTCCTTGCTCTGTGTGTGTGTGTGTGTGTGTGTGTGTGTGTGTGTATTAAAGTTTTCTGATGAATCAGGAAGTTTTATATGCTAATGAGATTCATTTCCTTGTAGTACTTCTCACCTGTGGCAAACCTGCCACCTCTAATTTGTTTTAAAAGGAATTTTAATCACCCAATCAATCAAACGCTTGACCTTCAGCCTTCACAGCTACTTCACTCTGGTCAAAATTGGCACTAAAAATTCATGTTGCAACAGCTCTGCTGTCCTCAAGCTTCAAAATACCAGTGATAGGAATATAATTGGAGCAGATCCTCTAATGGATTAAAAGAAAAATAGTACACAGAGTTTCCAATTCCTCTTCTACCAAGATTCTTTAAATAAAAACAAATACCTGCAATATCATTAAATAAAAGCTTTTCCTCTACTGGATTTTGAAGACATAAATAATCCAAGCTTCTAGACAATGAATTTAGCCTCTTTACCACAAAAACACAGCCCAGTTTGGGTTTAAATCACTTATCTTTCTTTACCCAGAGATAAAGAACGGCCAAGGGCCCCTTCCCATCTCTATGTCTTCCTCTCCAGTCTTCACCCCACCAGCACCCACCTTGCCTACTTTGTCAATGCAGGGGGAGCATTCTTCTCCCCTAGGCCCAAGCCTCATGCTTGGCAACTCCACAAGACATATCCAGCTTTCTCTCACCAAAACCCAAAATACCTTCTCCCTCACAATCCCAGCCAGCCACAGTGCTCTTTTGTGGCCTTAGCTCTTTCCTGAGAGGGCAGAGTTTCAAACATTAGGCATTTCTTGCTTTCAAGTTCTGAGCCATCTACTCCGGCCCAGGGAATGCCAGGTTCTGACCCACCTCCCCACTGCAGCCATTTCCAATACTATCACCGGGGACAACCTGTGTGGTCTCAGTCCAATAGCCACCTAGAGCCTCTCCTCCTTGAGCACACTGCTCCTTTGGCGCAGTCAGTCACATCCCCTTGGAAACTGTGCCTTCCCTCAGTTTACCTGTGTCCTCTCTTCCTGCCTTCCTCCCACCTCTGAACGTTCCTCTGTCCCCTTCTAGCATTCCAACCCATGATCAACCCTACCAGTCACCAACCCCAGAGTTCCATCTTTGGCTGTGCTTTCTTCTCCTCATTCCCTTTGTGGTCTCATCTACAAACACAATTGGCTTCAACTGCTAATCACATCAGCAGAGCATCTGCCTTCCCATTCCAGTGTCCCTCAGGAGCTTTGGTCTCCACAAGCATATGTGTTTGCAGGACTTTTCCTCATGGGTGTTCCTTGGGCATCCTAACATTCAACATCTATTATTGCCATGCACATCCACTCTGAGTAAATGCTACCAACCACCACCTGAATACCACACCCAGAAAGCCAGGAGGCATTCTGGGGTTTCTCTGGGGGGAGGAGGTAGGTAGCAGAAACGGAACTCAGGACCTAGTGTTTGTGAGGCAGACACTGTGCAGCTGAGCTATTTCTCTGGCCCTACGAGGCACTCTTCAGTCTTCCTCTCTTTCATCCCTCATATCCAGTCAGTTGCTCGGCCTTCGTGCTTCTAACTGCACCTCTCTCCAGGACTGTGCAGCTTTGCAAGCCCTGCACAGCCACTAGTTCAAATCTTAGCATTTCTCACCTGCATTACCAGTATATACCACAAATTCCATTTTCTGCTGCTAAACACATGTACCTTTCACAGCAATATGAGCTGCCAAAATGATGTTTTATAATTCTCTGCCAAAAACTCACCAGAAAAATCTAGTGTTTTACCTTCATAATTTATTTTGTATTTGAGAAATCTATACGTTGCCATAAATGCAACAAAACATCAGCCATGTAGAAGCACTTGTCTGTGTTAATATAGCTTCCTCAACCAAGAAAAGCCCTCCCAACCCTTCGACTGGTTAACTCCTGCTCATTGTGACAGCCCCTTGCAAAATGTTTTCACTTAGCTGTCTGGGGTAGGTAACCCTTCTCTCTCTTCTCATGGGTCCTGGTGTTTGGCTCTGTAGTACTGATCATTCATACTACAGACTTTTTATAGTTGCTGCTTACAAACGTGTCCGATGTGTATATGTATAATATAAATATCCATGTGAAAACTTATTTTTCAAGTATATCAAACAATTATAAAAGTAAAAATGATAAATCTCTACTCCATCAGCAGTACCAGAAAGAATGGTTATTTTTCATAAGATAAACCTCCAACTTAATTTTCCTAGAAATTATGAAAGACAAAGGACATTTTCTCTTCCTCAATTAGATAGCTTGGGAAGTTAGTATAACCGAGTTTCTTAGGTCTCTGCATTTGCCTCTTGCCATAATCTTTGCCATTTCGTCTTCAAAGAAGTGGTTTTGGCAACAATGATTACAAGATGTTCAACATATTCAAAAGCAACATCATATTAAAGTCCTAATAAACAAAAGACTCAAGGAGAGACAGCGGACCCTGGCCCACATAAAACTGAGTTTCTTCTATTAGCTCACATCAGCAAGAATGAACTAACCAAAATGACAAGGCACTTGCCACGTCAAGGCTTTTTCCTAATGGTGAGCACATATAATTCCATCTGAAATTACATACCTATTCTGAAATGTATGAAAGTCAAAAGGAAGAAAGTAAATTTTTATACATTGTCAATATTTGAAGGAGGTATCTGAGAAATATGAGTAAAACCTCTATACTGTCACTATTTAAAGCTATACCCAGTGAGTTAAAAGGGGGATGTCATCAACATCAGTAAATCTCATTGATATCAGCCAATCATAAGTCATAAAAACAGAAAGGTTAACCTAGAATTGCAGTAGTTCAAGTAGAAAAACTGAGCTATACTCCATCTAGACACTTGCTAATAAAAAGCTCCTGGGCTGGCAAGATCACTCAGAAGACTAAGTGCCTACTTTGGCAAGCGCAGGGACCAGAGTTTGATCCCCACACCACATGCCATGCCAGCCCCAACCTGGGGTGCGCTGAGTTGGTGACTGCGACCAGGTGTAGTGATACCTGCCTGTAATCCCAGCGCTGGGGAGGCTAAAAACAGAAGGATCACTAGGAGTCCAAGCTGTGTAGTGAGACCTGTACCAAATACATAAATGAGAAAAGGAAGGAAGGAAGGAAGGAAGGAAGGAAGGAAGGAAGGAAGGAAGGAGAAAGAAAGAAAGAAAGAAAGAAAGAAAGAAAGAAAGAAAGAAAGAAAGAAAGAAAGAAAGAAAGAAAGAAAAGCTCCTGTAGCATTTCACCTAGGCTGCCTTGGTTTTGAATCTTAAAAATTCACAAATAAGCATATTGTACATACTGTACATTTTAAAGCGTCAATAAAAAAATTCAAATTATTTGATGACCTTGTCTCAGAAAACTTGCAATCCAAGTAGTAAGTCAAGGACACTCATCAGGCAATAGCAGTTTATGTCCACAGTATTGTATAGAAGGTGCTCTGCTTAACCAGAAAGGACTCTAAAGGAGAAAACATAAAATTCAAGTATGCCTACCCTCAAGCATGCCCTAACAGTTAGAAGGTCAAGTAGATAAATGGAGGTGAAAAAACAAAATGTGACCCTAAGATTTCTATGAACAGTTCCATATTCCTAGGTATAATGAAGAGTCTACTCAAAGCCAACTTCATAGGAATTTTAGGATTGTAATAAGCAGCAATCTACTTCTTATTCTTTTCAATACAATTTCAAATAAGAAACAATTTCACAGGCCTGCAAGATAACTCAGCAGACTAAGCACCTGCTTAGACAAGCACAGGGACCTGGGTTCGATCCCCAGCACCACATGCTGTGCCAGCCCCATCCCTAGGGGCACTGAGCAGGCCACTGACACCAGGCATGGTGGCACACACCTGTAATCCCAGTGCTGGGGAGGCTGAAAACTGGAGGATCACTGTGAGTCCAAGCTACGTAGTGAGGCCCTGTACCAAATACATTTAAAAAAAAATGTTTTTTCACAAATAACTACCAACATTTAATAGCAATCTTGAAAATTCTATACTTTCTATATTCTAAAAGACCCTGCCAACAAAAGTGACAGTCCTATTTTGGATTTTCTCTAATGCAAGAATTAAATGAGTGTTTGTCTGATTAAATATCTAAGTAGTTCTATTGTTTCCAGTTTTTAAGGCAGTGCTACAAACGACAGAATACACAAATTTGGAAGTAACAAAATTCAAAGAGAATCTCTTTAGTTGTGCTTTAAATCTAGAAATTTGGGGTCAAGGAGATAGCTTAGTGGAATAAGCACTTCCCTGGCAAGCGCAAGAGCCTGAGTTCAATCCCTGCTTCCGCCAAAAAATAAATAAATAAAATAATTCTAGAAATTCCCCATTCCCTGCCCCAGTATTGGTCACTGAACCCAGTGCCTCACGCATGCTAGGCAAGCACTCTACTCCTGAGCTATGTTCCCATACCCTTTTATTTTTAAGACAAAGTCTCACTAAGTTGCTTGAGCTGGATTCAAATTTATAATCCTCCTGCCACAGCTTTCCAAGTACCTGAGATCAGAATATGTCCCCCAACATCCAGCTTAAATCTGGAATTTGATTCATGTATATAGTAAAAGTAACATCAAAATATTATACTAATATTTTGTTACATTTTTTAAATGACGTCAGTTATTTCTACTAAATTGAATCAACCATTAAAATCCTCCCACTATAAGGGCATGACAATTGAGAAGAAAATAAATGAAGGAAACACACTCTTTACAATACTGCTGTGCAGAGTTAAACACTTTAGGCTCAAGATTAATCTCCCTATGTCAGTTATATCTTTTCAGACTATAGGTGTAGCATAGCTATCAGATTTTTCTCTCGTAAATGGAGTATTTTCATTCAGAAAAGTTACATATAATGTAGGGGAATGTAATGCTATTACATGTGGGAACCATACAGACAAATAAAAATGGGCAACTGTAAAAATATTAAATAGTTTAAATTGTAGAAGAGAGCAAATACATGTATTACAGATGTATTTAAACCTACAATACCCTGTTATGATTTGTGTCTAGGTGTCCCCACAAAGCCTCACGCAGTCATGGTGTAGCCTCTGGAGTTTGTTGCTGATTCTTGATCCAATGCTCAGATTTCGGGTACGAGAACTACACCCTGGCCCTGGGTGGGTAATCTGCATACAACACAAGGAGGGAAAGAGGCCGGCTACTGCCTGAGTTGCTGCCCCTCACTTTGCTCTTTGCCCTTTGCTGCTGCCACCATGAACTGCTGCTCTCTACTTTGTGCCATTCTGCATTTGAGTCAACTGAAACCTCCACAAACCGTGAGCCAAATAAACCTTTCCTTCCTTAATTTTGAGTGTGAAGTATTTGTCCCAGCAACGAGAAAAGAGTAACCTAGACAGATTTTGGTACCAGAGGAATAGGATTAGTCATCATTGTGGTGACTATCTGACCTTGTGCATTAGGAGCGTTTGGGAATGGCTTATGGAAAGAGATAGGAAAGGCTGGGAGGTGTCCCCTACAAGAGAAGCACTGGAATCTTTTCGACTGTTCTGCATGGGAGATTTTGGTCACAGCTCAGAAGATCAGAAGGTTGATAGAAATCCTGCCTGTAAGGACCAGGCGGGGGAGGTTTCTTCTGGGAAAAAGGACTGCACTGATTGTTGGACTCTCCTCCATCAAGACTGTGCAGTTACATGCACACCTCCCTTCACATGTGAACGAATTAAGGTGGCCAGAAGCCTTCAGCACATACTCCAAATGCCACCTCCCTAGGAATGTCTCCCTAGTATCTGTCCTGGTTGATCATACCCTCCTCCGTAATCACGGACTGTGTTTCTACAGCCCTGAGAATGGCTGCCTTACCTGCCCATCCATGCCAAGCTGAGCCTACTCACCCCTGCATCCCCTGCTTGGTTCGTCAACAGCTGATCACAGGACAGCAATCCAGAACACCTCACTCCATAAAGGAAACACTTCTTTCAAAATCCCCAAAGTTCCCGATACTCTTTAAAAAACCATCCTGAATTCGTTAGTTTAAATGTATTGTTTTACATGGCTGCCCACTATACACAGGGATATTATTCAGATAAGTTCAGACAAATTAAAAACAATTACTAATTCTTTTTGCTTTTGGAATACTAAGCACATATGCAAGGCAGTTAATCTCAGTACCTGTCATATACAGGTAATTTTCAAGAGTTACTGTTTTCTGCAATGACAGACCTGGGAAGAACACAGAAGGTTAATGACAGCCAGGAGTGGTGACCAAATTGAATGGTAGCTACTATTTTCCACCATAAAGCAATTATGCATTTAGTTAGTTACAGTCATTTTAGGAGCAGTAATCCCTGCAGACACACATGTTGTCTTGGACAATGACTACAAGCAGGAATTTGTTAATCCAAAATCAAATCCAGACTGAATATGGAACAAAGGTTATGAAGTAGAGAAAAAGGGAACTTTTTTTAATACTATCGATAGAGTTTCTGTTTGACCTGTTAAAATTCTGGAGAATAAATAGTATTAATAGTTCAATATGAATATATATAAGGCCACTAAATTGTACACATAAAAATAATTAACTTCATGCTATATATTCCACTACAATAAAAAAAAAACATTATAAAGAAGCATGTTTTTGAAGCATTGTTTTTAATACAGTAAAACCTTCAGTTGCATGTTCCTTTTATTTCTAATTTCAAGTCTTTAGTAATACAACAGAAAACATCAGCAGTTTAATTTTGATGCTTCTCACATATTAACTTTTAAGTTTACTCTGTAAATTCCTTATAAAATCTTGCCTTCACTTGGAAAGTGTTAATTCATTATCCAAATTTAACCTGACAATTGTTTTTTTTAAATCCTGTGCTCTAGGACCAAGCCATGCTAGGTAGTCACATGGTAGTTTGTACTGTAGCAATACTTGCTGACCTCAATAAGCCATGCAAAAGAAACTGTGTAAGGCTTGAATGTAAAGTTAAATCAACACTTACTTCCTAATGCGCCATCCCTAAAATTTACGTCCAAACTGCAACGTTGCAATTTTAAAATAATAAAAAAATGGGAGGAAAATACAATGACAACATTAATCACAGACTGTTACTCAGAACATAAGATTTTCTAATCCTATATAATTCTCAGATAAACCATAAAGCATACCTACTATGTACTGCAAAAGGAACACTATATATGATACTACCTTTTTTAAAAATGTATTTAGTCCAGGGTCTACAGGGTCTCACTACACAGATTGGACTCACAGTGATCCTCCTGTTTTCAGCCTCCCAAGGGCTGGGATTACAGGTGTGCACTACTGCGCCCAGTCTCAATCACAAACTCAGCTTGCCCCAGGGACAGGCCTGGCACAGCAATGTGATACTACATTTTGATGGCCTTTTTCAGATTCAGAAGTTGCTGGTGCTTAAGGACACAGAAGCCAATTTATTCATCAAAAATTAATAGAATTACATTCTCAAACTCAGTTCATTAAACTGTTTTTTTTTTTTAAAGAGACCATATTTACCTCTTAAATTTAAACTAAATGTAAAATTCAGTTCCTCAGTTGCACTAACCATGTTTCAAGTGCCCAACAGCCAAGTGTGGGCTGCTGTTCTGGATGGTGCAGACATAAAACGCTGCTGTCACCAAACTGTCCAATGGTCAGAGATGCTCTGACACAGTCTGAAGTAATCAGAGCACTTTCATTCATTAAAGTATCTGCTAAGCTATGTGATGGATACTATGCTAGCTGCAGACACTGGACAGCAAAGGAAACTAGTAATTCATGTAAGACTTCATTAGAAACCTTAAAAATAGGCTCAGGGACCTTAGTTTTAGATAAGGAAGTATGACTAGTGGTGCTTGTCTGCAGAAGTAATGTTTAAGCCAAGATTAAAATATAATAGTCATTCAAAGACAGAAACAGTGTTGCCAGCTAAAAGGAACTGAAGTACCACTACGCTCAGGTGGGAAGGGTGACGCATGTACTGGGAACTGATTTTAGTACTTACCCATGTAGCTGTCTTGTTAAACCTTCCAAGCAAAGTATTTAACTGATGCCCAAATCTATTCCAATTGGGAAGAGGGACAACAGTCCATCCATACATTAACCAATGCCATTCTCTTCTGCCTGTAAATTACCTATCTTTTTACCTACTTCATTTCTTGAAGCACCAACTTCGGAGTACGCAGATATAGCAAGAGCTATTCATTTTGTTACTTCTTAGCAGAGAAAAGAAATGCTTAAATGAGTTGCTGATTACTGTGAATTTTAACCAGCTATATTCTTCCATGCTGCTATTAACAAGATTGGTGAGATACTTTCATCACAGGTTGAGCGGTTTCCAAGGGAAGACAATGTCATCATTTACTCCAAGGGCAAACAACCTACACAGACTTCAAGCACAAGCTCCAGCTCCTGGGACTGGCACCAAACTGGGTGGATGATTCCTTCCCAGGAAATGTGGTTAGCTGCTATGTGGAAGACCCCACACACTGTCAAAGCCCCTAGACAGCTCCCAGGTAGGGGAGGAAAAACACCACCAGCCTTCAAGGGGGATAGGACAACCCAGGCAGTGAAACCCCTCAGCTCTTCTATAATCCACACACTTCACGTGCCTCTGCCGGGCCTTATGGCTAAGTCCACATGTCTGACTCTGCACCTGGGGCGCCCCGAGAGTAGGCTACAACATTACTCTGGGTATGATCCTGAAGGTGTTCCTCGTGAGATTAGCCTTTCAATCAGTGTACTGCTCACAGCAAAGCAGACTGCCCTGCCCAGAATGCTGTTCCTTACCTAATTCATGCAAAGCCTAAGAGAAATAAGGGAACAAGTCACGCTGTTTGCTGTCTCCAAGCTGGGCCATTGGTCTTCTGCCTTTGGACTTGGACTAGAACCTACACTGTCAGTTTTCTTGCTTTTGGCCCTTTACACCTGAACTGAACAGACATTACCATCTCTCCTCTTTCTTCAGCTCTATATTTTACATATTGAATTTTATTTCATTATACAAAGAAATATAATAGAGAACAAACCCATCAACTCTTTTACATATACTTGTCATTCTGTTGTCTTTTAATCTTGTTCTCATTCCCTTTCAACTTAGTTTTCTAAGTCTGGCGTAGGTCACCAATCTCAGGTCAGTTTCCTTTCCTCACAACACATCTGTAGGACCACATTCTCAGACCCCCGAATAGAGCTCAGGCAGCAGGGCCACAGAGGGGCACTCAAGCCATTTGTCCTCAGCTATATGGAAGACTTCCTGAGGACTGGAAGACACCATCCATCTTTCTGTCCTTAAAGGGAGCAGAAACTACAGGTCCTTCCCTTCCCGCTGCAGTCTTGGGGACAGCAAATCTGAACTGTGCTGAAGAGTTTGGTATTGGGGAAAAATGATGTATCTCTTACCAAGTTAACTGAGTCAAATGTGAAAATTATGCTATTCATGTCAGATAGGTTTTGATTACTTTAAGCTTAATGAAAAAAAAAGACCAATGATAACTAAAATGGAAAAATCAACTGAGGTTAAACGATTATAGAAGATAATATTAAGAAGCTATAAGTCCACACACTAGATCATCCACTGGGTAAAGACATTTTGCTCGAACATATTTCAGTAAGTAAAATTAAGCTTCTTGCAAATAAAATGTAATTAATAGGGCACTCTGAGTAAAATATCAGATGACAGCCCTAGAGCAAAACACTAAGCCCTTCCTACCCACACCTTAAATCTATTCGACAAAATCACAGCAATAAGAGTAAGTTCTTAATCTTTACAATGTCCCTAGAAAAAAGAACAGATTATTCCAGTTCTGTTCTAGACTGAAAAACATAAAGCAAAAGATAATCTGATGGCACATGAGACAAACTTGGTGGAACCCAGGATGGCCCCTGATCTCTCAGGAATGCATGTGGCCCTTCCACATCTCAGGAGCAGATTTAATAACTAAAAATTTCAATGGAAAAATAGTTGACTATTTTAAGGGTAGAGAAAAAATGTTTATAAAGATGAGAATTCTACAGCAAACAGCAAGAAATAAAACACCAACTCTTACGAACTCCTTCTGTTTAACACTTTCCTCATTTATTAAGCTGAGCTATCCAAAATAAATTGAGCATAATGATAGTCTTTACAATGAGAGATGTGAAAAGTAAGAATATGGTATTAGGTTTTTATTGGAAAATAAATTGAATAATGCTGAGCAAGTAAAAAAGCCACTGTTCTTCTCTGTTATGAATTAATTACAATGAAATTCCATAAAAAAAGCAAATTCCACAAATATCTTTCAAACCTTAACTATAGCCACTCTAACTCTGGTATTTATGAAAAAATGCTATTATGTAACAGGCTTTAGTTGCAGTATTTTCAGTATTCTTATACCCTGCAGAGACTGAGAAAATAATCTCTTTAAAAACAAATGTATAAAGCATTTGGAAGTTAGTGTTCCTTAACTTTGACAACTTTTAGGTTTTTTTTTTTTTTTTTTATTTGTTTCTGAACAGGTACCCCCATGTAAATAGATTTATGTTATTGTAACTTTTTTTAAAAAATCTACAACCATTTGGAATTAGGATCTATTTTCTTTCTTCAGAAACATAACAAATATACAGACATTCAAACTCCTCTTGGGTCAATTTAGCTTATTTTAAAAACCAAAAAAAAGCATGTTGCAATTCTCTGAGTTGCCACTCTATGTAATGTTTTGGCTTCTTTTAAGTTTTTCAAAAATCCAAATACCTATACATAATAAGCACCAATTAATCTCAAGAAAATGCTGCAACTGCCTGTGCGGAGAAGCAAAAGCTCTGAGCAACACTCAACTCCACCTCGCACTTGCAACTCTCTCTTGCTTCTCTTCAGTCGTCCGTGATCCACGAATGACAACAAAGGAGACCTAGTTATTTGGCAGCATCTACTTCAATGAGGCTTAAACACCACAAGTGGAAAAACTACTTCTCCTTACAGGTAGTGTTCTGATGTTGGCTCGGAAGGATGCCTGGCCCACCTCAAGGAGGCACAGGTGACTTTACTTCAAGGTCTAATAGTCACACATACAGGTCCCTGTGCTGCCTGATTTATAGATGGGAAAACAGAGGCCTAGAAAAGCCCCCCTGGGTCCTCACAGCCTGTGGTGTGGCATGGAGACAGCCACCGTCTCCCCCTCTGAACACTCAGCTCCCACACAGGTCTTCTTGGCCTGCTCTGCTCCACCTAAAATCAGCTTACTGTGGATCTTCATGTCTGAATTTTTATTGAACTCTAAAGCAGCCTACATTCTGGAGAATTGCTCCTTGTCTCACAGTGGAGTTACAGTCCAAGAAAGCCATGCAAGGTTGAAAATATGGTAACCTGAAGACAGAGCTAATCTCACAGAACATTCCAGCTAGTGGGCCATCCAGGAGAGAGTGTTGCTTGTTTCCCATGTCATGATGTGGTCCTGCAGCCCAGCATTCTCAGAGAGGATGAGAACATATCTAGCCTGGGGAGAAATCTAAATTCAAATCTCATGGCACAATTTCAACTCAATAGCTACTATACTTGCACCATCATAAAGTCAAAAATTTTTAAGTCAGACCACTGCTAAGCCCAGGATCTTCTGCACTTCAAAAGAAAGTGATTTGCAAAACTATTTACTGTGTACTTAAAAGAGGTGCTGGGCTACCATCTACTGGGGAAACAGAAAAAAGTAGTAATGTGTTTGCCTTCAAAGGCTGAACAGGCCAAGCTTCAGGATTGCAAAACAAGGCACAGGCAGCGGCTGTGATCTTTACCAGCCAGTCACATACCCTTGAGGGGCAACAGGAGTGAGCAGCAGCTCTCAATTCTGGCTAAAAAGAATTACCTGGGGAGATATTTACAAACATATCATGGGGCATTGCCTCCAGAGCCTGTTGTTTGATGGGCCAACGGAAAGGAAAGCAAATTTAGTGATGGTTAGAAGCCGGCAACAATTCTACAGTGCACCCAGAGAAGCACCACTGGGAGGCTCAGTGTGACAAATTCACTGGCTCTCCTTGGTAGAAAGCTGAAGCACGCTCCATGTAGTGGGGTAGACCAGGAATGTGTACCCAGCTGGTGCTGGAAATCACAGGAAAATGAGGAAGGGCTAGCATGAGGAGCATGCAATGAGGTCTTCTGGGGAAGTCTCTACACCCACAACCAGCAGGCAAGGAGCAAGAGAGGGCTGCCTGGCAGAGCACCTGCTCTAAGCCAGTGGCTGTCTCCCCAAGGCAGCACCTGGGCAGGTGAGAGGACCACAATAACTTATCTGTGGAAGACTCTTGGGGCTGGGGTGTAGCTCAGTGTTGTACCCTGGCATAGGCAAACCCCCAGTGCCAAAACCTTAAAAAAGAAAAAACCGAATAACTATGACAGAGGCCAAGATGCATGTGTGAGGCTTACAGAAAGATAGTTATTAAAATGTTCAAAGCGCTGCAGAGTGGTAGGAACAGAGGGAGTCAGCTGAAATTCTGGAGCAGAAAAATTGCTCAAAATTAAGATTTTGGAGGAAGTTAAGTCAATAAAATGTTTGACTGTAAATCCAAGACAGGCAACTGTTTCCTCCTGGTAGACTACTGCTGAGTATTAAATAAAATGATGCAGAAAGCTGCCCAACACCTTGAACATAACAAGCAGTGAAGTCCCATCACTTCAGATGGTACCAATGAGCACTGGAGCCAAGAAAACCAGAAGGGTAAGGCAGAAACAGCTGAGCTAGCAGAACAGCGCCACATACATTTCAAAGTCCACATTACTTAGTTTCAAATACAAGAATCCTACAGCAGAAAAGTCTAATTTTGAGGGAAAAAGAGGAAGAAAAAAAAAAAGACAAAGGACTTGAGTATATCATGAAATTCCAGCCCTACATGCGATATTCCATTGGATTATTGACCAACTGGCAAGTAGTTATTGAATCTGATGCAAAGTGTAGTCACTTTAATAATGTATTTCAGCACCTATCTACTAATAAGTTATTCAACATATGAACAACACTGGATCTACATTAGAGGTAAAATAAACTTTACTGATTGCTTGTATTTACAAAGGGTGGGGGTCAAAGATGACTTCACCAGGCAATCACACGTAGATCAATGACAACATGCTTTTACCACAAAGGAAAAGGGAGGGGTTACAATAAGCTCTGAAGCCACAGGAGAGACCAGAAGCATATGGGTCTAAGGGAAAAATAGCCTGGACTGCTTATGAACTCCTCAGGAGTTCCCAAGCTATTGTCTCAGAATAAATTTTAACTTTGAAAAATAATCCAACCCTCCTCACCAAGCTTCAAATACGTATTTTCAATATCCACTGTGTAATTCAAAGTTTCTGGAAAACACTAATGAATCACAGAGGCATTTAATCACTGCATATTTTACCATCACTACACTACCTGAACGTGTTTGGACAAATGGGAGGACATGCATGTGCTGGAAATTGCATTTCCTCTACAGAGGACAGTGGGGACACACTCTGGCTACGTAGCATGCTGGTTGGCAACCACAGCTGTAACTGATTGAGCTGCCAGAATAATGACCATCCTTTTAAAATTCATCCTCCCCTCCTCTATCTAAACTTGCAGAACCTATGAGATAGAAAATAACAAAAACACAACAAATCTGAAGCTGATAAAAAGGTTGGAGGAGGGACAAAATTCTAAAAGCCAAAGCTCAGGTTTCATCAAATTATTGATCAAGTAGCCAACATTCATTGGAGGGGTACTATATCCAGAGTAAATGACCATTTACTACAATCACACTAAGAACCTATGTACGGAGACTGGGCGTGGTGTGGTGGCGCATGCCAGTAATCCCAGCTCTTGGGAGGCTATAAACAGGCAGGTCACTATGAGTCCAATCTACTAGTGGAACCCTGAACCCTGTAGACCCTTCCCTAAAATACAAAAATAAAAAATAAAAAAGAACCTATGTACAAATTGTATTTTTTTTAAGCACTGAGCCAAAGAGAGTGTAGAATAAACCAACACTTGGATAACCAAGTGCTTAACAACATATATAAAACAATGTATAATGTATAACAAGGTATAAAACACACATATACCCAGAGGTAAAAATGTCTACTCATTCTAGAAAGATTCTAGTTATAGAAAAATGGAACTAAATGGATATGATGAATATTATGATTAGGGCTGTTTTTAGCCTTCATATAGCAAGCAAAAATTTCAGCATCAAAAATCCTTGCCTCAAATAATCAAATCTGCCATATGAATTAGGCTATTTAAACACTCTTAAGCTGCAGGGCTGGGGAGGGGGTCCGTTTTTGTTGGATTTTTTTAAATAATGCATAACAATGTCTACTTTATTCAGTTAGTATGAGATCCAAGTATAAATGCATGTCTGATGTGCTTTGCAATGCCTGGCAATCAATGAATATGTACTGACTATATATGTATTGACTTTGATCATCAAAAAAATTCCCACATGAGGCTTAAAGTCACATCATGCTAACACCGACCCATTTCTCCTTTTATGAGATGCAGAATGAGTTAACAGGAAATAGCTGTCTTCGCCTAAGAAAGGCAAGGCCAGACACCCTTCTAAAACACAGATTGCAGAACCACATGGAAAAAAAGATCTGAAAAGTCTGCAATGTCCCTCCTAAGGGGCAACAGAACTGAAAGCCTCAAAAAAAAAAAAAAAAAAAGAAAGCCTTGCTGCTTTTTAATATTCCTATTAATATTCAGAAGCTTTCTTTTCACAGTCCCAAACAATATAAAATTAAGACTGTAATCAGATAGAACCATGTAGCCACATTTCTATATTCAGCGTCATGATAAATGAGGTAGGTTTAGGGAATTCAACCCTGATGAACACGGTTGCAGGGCTCCACTCACCCCACGCCCCTGCTGCCCAGGGGGCCACAGCAGCCACACCTGTGGGCAGAGGATAGCAAGGATGCAGCCGTTCCCCGGGAAATACAGGGGAAGTGAAGCCACGTGTGAGCCTGCGGTTCCTGAAACTTCTAACTCCTCAGAAACAAAACACTCTATGGTCCTGTTATGAAGGCAGAGGTCTTCCTGATTTTGCAGTGCACCAAGCCACAAGTGTATGCAGATTAACACAGTCCTTACAAATCAGTGTATCAAATAAGGTGACCAACATCTCAGTGCCCCCAAGACACCCAGTTTTATGCCTTCTGTCCTAATATAATTAGTAAACACTCAAACTTCACTGATCTCAAGAGTATTCTGATTTAGTAAGTAAATCAATAAGCACGTGAATGTTAAGTGCTTTTCTAAAATGATATGGAAAATCTACAATACACCTATGAAATGCAAGCAAATCAACAAAATACTAGTCCAGATTTTTCCCTCACTATCACATTCATATGGTGTTAACCATCATTTCAAAAATGCAAAAACAAATCTCCCTAGACACAGTAAAACTAACATCAACAATCTAGAAATATAGCTTAGCTACTAAAATTAAAAAATATATTTAAAAGTATCTCTGAGTCAATAACTTGTGTCAATAATTCATACTGCCCCTCTGGAGACTACTTTTTTACAGAGAAATACAGATTCCAAATCCAATTCTAAATAATGTGCCTAGTGACCAAGCACAAGGAACTGCTAAAATGATAATCATTTCCATGCTTCCAGCATTACCCAGAAGCATAAAATAAATTTTCACTTCAAATACCTCTTTCACTTCAAATTATAAAAATAGTGCCAATAAAGCAAGTTTTAAGGCAAAACTCTAGGAGAATAAATCATAAGAATGTTTAAAATATGTATCAGTCTTCTAAAGAAACTGAAATGATACTTGCTAAGTTAATACACTAAGTGACTGCTACTCCATTATATTTTCCACTGAGACAAAGAAAATTCAGTTCTACAAATATAAAATCTAAACTAAAACCCTGACCAAGAGGGAGCAGTGTGTTTGGAACAAATGCAACAAAATCTGTGCTGCAGCAAAACATTTTTGGTGCTGATGGGGCAATAGGATGAAAGGTGCAGAAATCGGAAGATTTCGGGCTGACAGTATTTTCTTTCATTCAGTCGACAAATGCTTGCTGAGCACTTGCTAGGCCTCGTGCCTAAAGTGATGACTAAAACAGATACAGTCCTGCCCTCTTACCGCTGGCACTCTGGGGGAGATATGAACACCGAACAATGTGAAGCCTAACAGAATCAAAACAGAATTGCTTGTGTCAAGCTCATACAAAAAAATAAGATAAAATTCATAAAGCCAGAAGTTATACAGGAGAGGGTTCCACGCACACATGCCAGCACCCAGAGTTCCCACGGCCAGACCCCAAGCGCACGCGGAGCGCTCTGCCAGGACTTCTGTCCAGAGGCTGTTCGCCTCGCCCTGGTGCCACCGAGCCAGTAACCCTAAGCCAAGGACTGCTAGTTCAAAATAACAAGCAATTCTCATTTTGCC
The DNA here is from genome assembly GCF_000260255.1 of Octodon degus. Taxonomy (NCBI): domain Eukaryota; kingdom Metazoa; phylum Chordata; class Mammalia; order Rodentia; family Octodontidae; genus Octodon; species Octodon degus. The sequence goes on from NW_004524599.1 coordinate 13,615,146, forward strand.
TTTAAGTTTCCCACTTTCTCGCATCTCCTTCAAACATAGTCCTGCTTTCTACGCCACGTGTATTCTACATTGAAATGCTAGCTGCTTATTCCCAAATAAATACCAACATTTTTCAGAGAGTCTGTTATTTAAAGGTTGTTACCAATACCCACCATTATGCAGATACATAATTTTAAATTATAAAAGGTGAAGGTAAAGAACAAAATGTTATAAAAGTAAAATCAGGAGGCCGTAATTTAAGCTGGAACAGCGAACATTTCACTGAGAAGTGACATTTAGGCTGAGTGACTATGAATGAGGAGGACTAATTACTCAAGAGTGAGACCTTCGAGAACAAACTCCTTGAAATGAAAAACAGCTTCATCTATGAGCACACAATATATCTCCATATATAAATAAATACACAAAAATAGTCAAAGTGTTACAATTAGGGCCGGCCAAATAGCTCAGTTGATTAAAGTGCCTGCAAGCAAGCACAGGGGCCAGGGGTTTCAACACCAGGCCTGCAGTGCTGGAGTGGGTCCCACCCCCGGGGCACACTGAGATGGCAACTGAGACTGGGCGAGGTGGTGCGCACCTGTAATCCCAGCTCTTGGGAGGCTGTAAACAGGTGGATCACAACAAGTCTGATCTAGTAGTGAGACTCTGAACACCCTGTGGACCCTTCCATAAAATACAAAAAAAAAAGTGTTACAATTAGCAAAGAAAATATTTTTGGGGTTTTGGGTTTTTTTTGTTTTTCCCTGTTACTGGGGATTGAACCCAGATTATTCACACTGAGCTACATCCCCAGCCCTTTTTTATTTATTTTAAATTTGAAACAGGGTCTAATGAAGTCACTGCACTGCCCAAGCTGGGCTCGCACTTCCCATCCTTCTATCTCAGCCTGCCAAATTGCTGGGATTACAGGAACACACCACCATAACTGGCAACAGTCTTAAATTATATTGAAGTAAATTTAAAAAAAAAAATTAACAAGGCTAACACAGAAAAGCTCTATTATATTTTTTTGTTGAGCTGCAGGTACAAAAAGTCCAACTAATCCTGGTTTTACTCAGCAAGACATGTCTAGTCAATGAAACAAGACTTCCAGCAGTACAGAATTCAGTCCAGGGAGGACTGGGGAGATAGCTCAGTAGAATACTCGCTTGCATGGCAAGCACAAGGTCCTGAGTTCCACCCTGGTACCATCAAAAAAAAAAAAAAAAAAAAAGAATTCGGTCCCAGGGCTCATTCAAGGCTCAGCAAAGCCTAGGCTAGGTTGGAATCTACTGTCCGGCCTCAGCCTCCTCCTTTCCCTGTTTTTCCCAATGTGGCTGCTGGCACTGCTGAGTGCCAAGCTGTGGCTACACCAGAATCCCAAGCAGGAAAGAAGAGGTAACATAAACAGACAAAAAACTTTTTTTGTTGGGTGTGGCACTGGGGATCAAGCCCTGAAGTGCCTACCAATGAGCTACAGCCCTATTCCTTTTAAAGTTTTTTATTTTAGAAGTTGCCCAGACAGTTGCTCCCTAAGTTGCCCAGGAAGGACTTGAACATATGAGCCTATTGTCCTCACCTTCTGGAGCGCTGCAATGACAGACATGCACCACCAGGCCCGGCTCCAAGTTGTAACAGAAAGCAAAATCTTCCCTAGCAAGCCTCCAGCCAGCTCCCCCTTGCCTCAATAGGCACATTTGTGTCTGGTGGCTACCCCTGGTCATTAGAACCAAGCATCAAATGAAGAGGGAACTGAATTGCCAAATTTACCCAAGACTATAAAAATTCATTTTCAGGAACCAATTATGGCCTCTCAAACAAAACAAGAATTCTGACAGCCATGAAAAAGTATGGTTAATAAAGAGCCAATTAGCACTACCTGCCAAAATCACCCACTAATATTTACAAGCAAGTTAAAATTTATGTGATTACTTGATTCACTCAACACTTGATATTCAATGACTCTCCACTGCATGCCAAATGCTAGGGAAACAGTAATCAAAAGCAGATTCAATCCCCATTCCTGTGGAATATACAGCCTGATATCAAAGAAAAATATTAATCAAATAATCACATAAAAATTTGTAACATTGGCAAGAGTGTTTTAGTGCCTTTTCCAAGAATCCCTCCCACCCCTTATTGGTAAGTGTACACCTCACGTCTGTGGACCCAGCACCACCTATCCCAACCTCCTCTAGGACTTGGGCAGTTGACACAGCTCACAATCACCACGCTCTCTCCCTGGCCATACACTGCCTCAGAGAGGGAGGAACGTACAACCCAATGAATGGAAGACTGGCAGACACTCTGAAGGCAGAAGTGCTTTAATTCTTCTGAGGTTCTGGAAACAAGTACCTCAGCTTTGTTCCACAACCAAAAGACAATGGCAGCCTAAGGAGGAAGCTGACACTGGAGAAAGCAAGGTGGAGAAATAAACAAAATCAGGTCTTCAGTGGCACCACTCAAAGCAACCAACACTTAAGCCAATCTGGTTGCTGTACTCTTCTGACACAGAGGCCACTGGAAAGAAGCCCCTATGATGGCTCAAATCTATTTGACCCAAGTTTCCTGTAACGTACATCTTCAGTTGAAGAGCAGTTCACAGTAGTAAGGAGCACAAAAGAAGACTGTTCAACTTAAACATATGGTATCTTTGAGGGAATATCTCTTAAACCAAGACATCAAGAATTAGGAGGGTAGGGGCCAGGGAGGTAGCTCAGTAGAATAAGTGCTTGCCTGGCAAGTGCAAGGGCCTGAGTTCAATCCCCAGTTCCACCAAAAAAAAACAAGAATTAGGAGGGGAAGGAAGAGTACTCCAGGCAGCTGGATTTGCATTTGCACAGGTCCCCAGGGTAGAGGGGAAAGATGTACTAGAGAAATGAAAAAGTGCAAGTGAAGAACAGGCATGCTATAGGGCTGCAGAATGGACAGAGGCTATGCTTGGGGTCTTATAGCTGTGCTAAACCTATCCTAAGAGTGCTACAAGTTATGAGGAGGAAGGATTGCCCAGGAATGATAGCCTGTGCATGTGATTACAGTAATTTATGTATCTCTAAAGAATACACCATGAACCGGTAATCTAATGAATACATATTTTCAAATCCCTTTCAAAAGCACAGAAAAGAACATTTAGGAAACACTGCAACTAGGCACCCAGAGAATTGCCTCTGCAAAGTTCTTAGGAAGAGGCATCAAGATTCAGCTTGGAGGAAGAAGAAGCGAGGACGACCCTCGGGCCGCCCAAAGCTGCGCGACGCTGCATCTCGTGTCTAGCGCCTGTGACCTGCCACCGTCGCCACCATGCCCAAGAGAAAGGCCGAAGGGGATGCTAAAGGTGATAAAGCCAAGGTGAAGGATGAACCACAGAGAAGATCTGCAAGGTTGTCTGCTAAACCAGCTCCTCCAAAGCCAGAGCCCAAGCCTAAAAAGGCGCCAGCAAAGAAGGGAGAGAAGGTACCCAAAGGGAAAAAGGGAAAAGCTGATGCCAGCAAGGATGGAAATAACCCTGCAGAAAATGGAGATGCCAAAACAGACCAGGCACAAAAAGCTGAAGGTGCTGGAGATGCCAAGTGAAGTGTGTGCATTTTTGATAACTGTGTACTTCTGGTGACTGTACAGTTTGAAATACTATTTTTTATCAAGTTTTATAAAAATGCAGAATTTTGTTTTACTTTTTTTTTTAAGCTATGTTGTTAGCACACAGAACACTTCATTGTTGTTTTGGGGGGAAGGAGCATATGTCAGCAGGACAGTGTCTCCAAAGCTGGATTGATGTGGGGAAGGTGCCTTTCCCTGCTGGTTTTGAGAGACTTCCTCTTGGCTCCCAGGAGGAGGGATTCCCTGATGTTACACATGTGGCCACTTTGGCATAAATGCCTTGTGGTACGGGACAGCTCCCAGTTCATTTTATGTCCTCCTTTCCTCTGCCATCAGCATAGGCTTAACTCCCTTAAGCCCAGAGACCTATTGGGATCTAATTCCCAAAAGTGATGTCACCAGCGCGTCAGGCAATCTGGACTTGCCAGTAATGTTGAGGTGGTGTCCCACAAGAGCAATTGATTTCTTTTTTCTAGATTGTGGATCTTCAGATTGATAATTCTGCCATTTTCATTTCCTGAAAGTCAGGGTCGGCTTGTGAAAAGTTGTTAAACAACATGCTAAATGTGAAATGTCAGCCCTCACTCTAAACTTTCCGTACTTCAGAGCCTCAAATGCAGACTTCATTGGATTTTATAGTGGCTTTCTGATTTTTGGTAGTCCATCCAAGAAGGGAGTTTGAAAGTTGTCGTATACTGTTAAAGATTGTGTGCCCATGTCCTGCCTGAAATACCATGATTGTTTATGAAAAGTATCTTTAATAAAGCTGGATACAGTTTGGCTTGGAAAAAAAAAAAAAAAAAAAAGATTCAGCTTGGAGCTTTTTCACAACAGGTTTGCCACAAGAGCACAGGTGTAGCGAAAACCACTACTAAATCAAAGCCAACATGAGAGAGGAAAAGACTCACATTAATATCGTCGTCATCAGACACATGGCCTCCAACAAGTCCACCACCACTGGCCATCTGATCTGCAAATCTAGTAGTACTGACAAGAGAACCATTGAAAAATTTGAGAAGAAGGCTGCTGAGATAGTGAAGGGTTCCCTCAAGTATGTCTGGGTCTTGGAAAGCTGAAAGGCAAGCATGAGAGTGGTATCACCATTGACATCTCCCTGTGGAAATTCGAGACCAGCAAGTATTACGTGACCATCATCGATGCCCCTGGACACAGAGACTTCATTAAAAACATGACTACAGGCACATCGCAGGCTGACTGTGCTGTCCTGATTGTTGCTGCCGGCATTGGTGAATTCGAAGCTGGTATCTCCAAGAACGGGCAGACCTGTGAGCACGCCCTTCTGGCTTACACACTGGGTGTGAAACAGCTAATTGTTGGTGTTAACAGAATGGATTCCACGGAGCCACTCTACAGCCAGAAGAGATACTAGGAAATTATTAAGGAAGTCAGCACCTACGTTAAGAAAATTGGCTACAACCTTGACATCGTAGCTTTGTGCCAATTTCTGGTTGGAATGGTGACAACATGCTGAGGCCAAGTGCTAACACACCTTGGTTCAAAGGATGGAAGGTCATCTGTAAAGATGGCAATGCCAGTAGAACCATACTGCTTGAAGCTTTGGATTGTATCCTTCTACCCACTTGTCCAACTGACAAGACTTTGCAGCTGCCCCTCCAGGATGTCTACAAAATTGGTGGTATTGGCATGGTCCCTGTGGGCCAAGAGGCGACTGGTGCTCTCAAACCTAGTAAGGTGGTCACTTTTGCTCCAGTCAACATCACAACTTAAGTCATGTCTGTTGAAATGCACCATGAAACTTTGAGTGAAGCTTTTCCTGGGGACAATGTGGGTTTCAATGTCAAGAACGTGTCTGTCAAAGATTCCTGGTGTGGCAATGTTGCTGGTGACAACAAAAATAACCCACCAATGGAAGCAGCTGGTTTCACTGCTCAGGTAATTATTCTGAACCATCTGAGCCAGACAGTGCTGACTATGCCCCTGTATGGATTGTCACACAGCTCACACTGCTTGCAAGTTTGCTGAGCTGAAAGTCTGATCACTTGTTTGGTAAGAAGCTGAAAGATGGGACCAAGTTTTTCAAATCTGGTGATGCTGCTATTGTATGTGTGTCGAGAGTTTCTCTGACTGTCCACCTCTAGGTCATTTCGCTGTTCCTTGTGGGTGTCATCAAAGCTGTGGAAAAGAAGGCTGCTGGAGCTGCCAAGGTCACCAAGTCTGCCCAGAAAGCTCAGAAGGCTAAATGAATATTATCCCTAACACCTGCCACTCCAGTCTTAATCAATGGCACCAGACCAGTCTCAGACCTGTTTCTCCCAATTGGCTATTTACGTTTAAAGGTGAAAACTGGTTAATGATAGCAACACATCATAAAACCTTCAGAAGGAAAGGAGGATGTTTATGGACCATTGGGGGAGGGCAGTTTTTAAGTTACTAGTTTTTAAAAGCAATACTTTTTTGTGTGCATTTGAGGGAAGGGTCTACAGGGTGTTTAGGGTCTCACTACTAGATTGGACTTGTAGTGATTCTCCTGTTTACAGCCTCTCAAATGCTGGGATTACAGGCACATGCCATCATGTCCTATCTCAATTGCCATCTCAGTATGCTCTGGGGTCAGGGGCAGGGCCAGGGCCAGAACAGCAGGCCCCAGGATCTAACCCCAGCACTTTAATCTGCTGAGCTATTTGGCCAGCCTTAAAATCAATACTTTTCAATGGAAACAACTTAACTAAAACTCTGTCACAGAATTTTGGCACTCATTAAAACAAAGTTTAATGAGAAGAGAAAAAAAAAAAAAAAAAGATTCAGTTTGGAAGCCAGGTCACATGCCCATAATCCTGGCATTTAAGGCTGAGGCAGGAAGATCGTCAAATGGAGGGCCATTTTGGTTTCACAGAGTTCAAGGTCAGCCTGCGTTGCACAGTGAGATCCTGTCTCAAAAAAAAGAAAACAGAAAGGGTTTCACTAGCTCTTAAGAATCCCATGCAGTAGGGGGTGGGGAGATAGCTCAATGGAATAAGTGTTTGCCTGGCAAGCGCAAGGTCCTGAGTTCAAATCCCTGAGGTATCACAAAAAAAAAAAAAAAAAAAAAACAGAATCCCATGCATGCCCTGAATGAATCAATCTGGACAGTTTACTTGGAAACTTTAAAAAGTAGGGAAAACTGGAAGAAATTCTTTGAAGAACTGGTCTGCAGTTATCACCATGGCCATTTTTCACAGCACCCAGAGTGCCTGGTACAGACAGGATCCGTAACGGTTCAAATCACGAGCACTCATGTCCAAGATCTTGTTTTCAAAGGGCACAGAGACGTGGAAGGCGCCTGCATGTCTGTTACACCCTGGATCTGGAATGTGCCTCCCAGGGCCCTGTGTCTCTCGCTTGCTCAGTGCTACTGAGACAGTGGAACCTCTTAGACCTTCCACTGGTGCTGGTAAGAGGTGTTGGTCACTGGAGTTGTGTCCCCCAGAGCAATTCCTATTTTCTCAAGTCCGGGCCATGAAATGAACAACTGTTGTGCCACACACTCCTTCCACGATGTGCTCCACACACCCAAAGCAAGGGATCAGTCAGGAAGTGGAACTCCAGAGCTGGGAGCCACACTACACTTTTCCTCTTTACAACTGTGTTATTACAGATGTTTTGTTATACTGACAGAAAACTAACACAATGTCCCTATATTAAAATGTCAGTGCTGCCTGCTATGATGTCCTCTATTTCATGATTTCTCCATTTTGCTCTCCTCCACATTCCAGAATTCCTGGATTTTTAAGAAGATAATGCTCTTATTCTCATTAAGTGAAGCTAATTCTGTTCCACTGTCTGCCAATATTACTGTAGCCCATTTTACACAGCCAGGCTCTTATTACTCTTGAATGTTATTAGCTAACGCCAGCTTACAATTACACTTACGGATTACAGGTCTGCCAAGCTGAATTGTTTCCGCTGTGCTCGGCAAATAAATTTTTAGTTTAAAAAGTCATAAAATATTAAATCACATAAAAGTATGCACTGCAATGGCAAAGACATCATAAACTCTATGTATAGCTTCTAAAGTTAAAATAGTCTCCAGTATTTTTTTTCTTTTTCTTTTTTTCTTTTCTTTCTTTCCTGGAAACAAGGTCTCATTATGTAACTCAAGCTAAACTCAAACTCACAGCAATCCTCCTGCCTCAGCCTCCAGATCCTGAGAGCACAAACTATCAGAGCCCCCTGCAGTGGACTCTGATCTCCTGCCTCATGTTATGGTACACAGCGGGAAGAGCAAGAGACAAAACAGGGGTGCAGCAGGGATCTGGGTAGCCAGCTGTTTGTGAGGAACAAAAGACCATGAGGCAGCCATAATCTGACATTTATTCATTGAGGAAAATGGTGAGGAGACTGCAGCCAGATGTGCCAGACAGGAGACGAGGGGGGCAAGTCCTGCTCCAGGGGGAACAAAGCCTTCTTGCAGGAGGGACAGGAACAGCTGGATTTAGGTTACACTTAATGAGCAAGCTGCTTCACAACCAATTTTGGGAAGGAATTGTCCTCTGGAGTCACGCAGCTCTCAGCGGCGACGTGATCGCGTATCTTAGCCCCATGGTATCGCCGCTCATCTACCTGAGCTCAGCCATGGCTGCTGATGACGCTGCTAGTCCACCATCAGCCGCTTGCTCTCATGCAGACACTGCACAGTCTCGGTCAGACTCATTAATTAAACTTAAAGCTAATTTAAGGAAGTCACTGGTACACAGCCTGCACTGCACACAAGTACGCACTGGGGGAGGGGAGACATGAAGTCCTCCACAACAAACCTGCGCCACTATGCCTGGCTAGTCTCCTAAGTATAGTTTCGAAGATGTACCAACTTCCAAGAAATCACTTAATGTCAGTGAGCTAAATACTGCATACCTTAAAATACTGACCTGACATTTCTCTAGTAATTAGCAAAATCTAAACAAAGAGTCAATACAGTAAACCCTGAGTGCTTTCTGTAAACAGCCAATTCACCTGAAGGAACAGCAGAAGGCACTACCACTCCCTATTTGTATCAGTCACTTTTTCATTGCTGGGCAGATCCAGCTATCATTGCTTCACTGAGAAAAGGTCTATCCTGTCTCACGTGTTCAGATGTTTCAGCTGGAGGCCAACTGGCCCCAAGGGACAGTATTATGGTGGAAAGGTGTGGCCCGGGGAAGATTGCCTTGTGGCCTCCATGAAGCCAAGCAAAAGGGAAGGAGCTGGAGAGAAAAGGGCAGAAGACAGGACACCTACACATTCAAAGCCATGAAGCAGTGACCTGCCTCACCCAATGAGGCACCAGCTCTGAACGCCGCGCACTGATGACCAAGCTCCCTGCACAGGAGGCATTAGGGGACACCAAGGAAGTGGCCAACTTCGAACTGATGTTTACAAACAATAGGATGGCAGCAAAGTGCACAACACAGTGCCCAAAACATAAACTCTATATCATTGTTCTTATTATCACACTCAAGTTTCATTATCATTCTAAAATATATGATCACATAAAAACATAATTCAGTAGTTATCACTCATAAGTAGTAAATGAAGCATTAAGGTGAATTGTAACAGAATATTACTATAAATACAGCGCCAACAATTCTTCATGCCAGTGTAGGCTTGTGGTAAGAGATGATGATTTTGTTTCTTTAAAAAGAGAATTGCTCTTAAAATAATTCCTCTAGAACTCAGTGACATCGCATAATTTCCCCAAATCAATTGTTAATTTAATTGCTGTTTCCCACAAGTAAAGGAACTCAATCAATGAAACTACTAAATACTGAGGTGTGATATATCAGGGCTTTCTAAATACTTAAGAACAGAATAGGTTTCCTTGAATCTATTTGATATGTTGCAACAGAAATACAGAGTCTCAAAAAAATCCCAAAAAGAAATGTTTCTCACATACACATAAAAATACCACCTAAAAAAGACAATGAATCTTTTCAAAGAGATGTTAATAGAAGAAAATACAAATTTATCTTAAAAGACTAAAAAGGTAGTATAAAACCAACATGAGAGTCTGCACATTTACAGTGTTTCATAAACACACCAGTTAGTTTTACAAATAAGTGAGACGCCAACTAACTTAAAATTCAAATATGACTAAAACTCACTCCCATTATCCTAAAAAATTAATGAATGTCAAATCCTGGCATAGACAACCGTCTGAGAAGCAGCGTGGCAACATAGTGAAGCAAACTGCACACCCTGGGCCAGGGTCACCCCAGGCATTTCTGAGCTCTCAGACCTTGGCTAAAGAACTTGACCTCGTCAGGGCCCTTTACAGCCTGTGCCTCAGGTCACAGGAGGGGCTGAGAGGAGGTTTAGGCTGTGCTCTGCGGGTGCCTAATCCTGCACAGCTGAACTCTTTCCTTTCCCCAAGATCCCTTCAGCACACACCTCTCTTTCCAGCTCTGGACAGAGCACTTCCCGCTCTCTGTGCTGTGACTATCTGCTCCCTCACCCTCACTCCCTGGCTCCACTTCCCCCCATCCAAGGTGAAGGGCAGCCCTTCCTCCTGAACTAACCTTTCACCAGCACCCCCATACACCTAGCTCCTTTAACTCTTCTCAATGCTTAGCTCAAACCCACATGTACTCACAAACACAACATCTTCCCCGAGCCCCTAAAAACCCTGAGATCCATGTTTCTCAACCCTAGCTAGCGCACTCAAGAGGGAATTTAAAGCATAGGTGCTGATTTTGCCTGAGGTGCGGCCTGGCATTAAGGAGAACATGAGCTCTGTCAGCACTGAGCCCCCTCACATGACCAGTCCTTCCCTGTAGCACTCTGTACTTCCATTCCAAATTGGACGTAAGTACAAGTGCATGTAACTACAAAGTCCTGGAAATGGGACCTGTGTTTGCTTTAGAGCCCTCAGGTTTCCACAAGAACCATGACTTGAAGTACCAGGCTGTTCAGTCACATGTTGACGGCACAGGCGGAGAAAGAAAATTTCAGTGCTCCTGCAATATAAAATTGAAGTCATGCAAAAGAAAGAAGTAATACATACAGGATAGTTTGGATAACTGTACTGCGGATTTCTGCCAGTTGATTGAAAAAAGCACTTAATGCTTAAATTTTTATTTTCTCCTTAATTTCTTATAATTTTTCTTTACCAATTTTGCATGCTTATATCTGGTAATCTAAACAACTAATTTGAATACAACATTATGCAATATAACAATTGAATTCCTATTATTTTTAGTGAAATTCTGTAAGGTTTCTAATTTTTTACTATTTTAATCCTCTTTAAAAAGTAAAAATAAAGTTGAAGTTATGATCTGAAACAAAAGCCTGTCAACATCTAGATAACTAACCTCCATTTCAATAACCCACCTGTAATCCTACTAGATTTACAACTTAGCCAGTGCACAGGGGGAAAAATGACTTACTTCAAATAGAAAGGAATCATCTAAAAAGAAAGCTGGTACACGCTAACCACAGTCTGAGAGATTCCCTCTCTTCCTACATCCCACTACTCTAAAGGTCTCAGAGCTGTCTGAACAGAGTGCTACACAGGCTTCCAGGCCCTAAACACACAATGATATCTCTGACTTATCCCATGCATTGTCTGAAACTTAATATGCATTCGGGAATTATCTTCCTTGATGGAAAGCCTTCCCTGTGGTCAAGTCATACAAGTAGCCCTCTCTGTGTGCCCCTAGCATTTGATAGTACTAAGTCAATCATGAAACCTATCAAAAATAAAGTTTTGCTTTATTTATCTACTCCCCTATAGGTCATTTTGGGGGCAGGAGTCTCATCACTGTAACTGTATTATGTTCTACATTGCATGGCGCATAGAAAATATTCAATAAACGTTAAAAGAATGAATGAAAAAAGTTTCAATTTGTTCTGTATGAGGCATTTGGTTGATTCTGTGGCATTTTAGCTTGCATTTTCTATTTGAATAAAACATCAATAAAAACCAATGAAATGTGTAACAAAGACTTAGATCCAGCCAGGCTATACAGCTGAATCAACTCAAGCTATCTAGACTCACCAGGGAATTTAACGTGTGGTAACGTGTCGCAATGCAAGCCTATGATCTCAGCACTCCAGGAGGCTGAGCAGAACAGAAAGTCCCAGCCCAACCAGGCCAATCTAGGAACTTAGTAGGACCGTGTCACAAAGCAAAATAAAAGTGAAGGAAGTGGGATACAGCTCAGTGTGAAGCCCTGGGTTCAAACCCCAGTAATGAAGAAAATCAGGATTTAGATCTATGTTATAAATAATGAGTTTCTTCTTCAACAGAAGAGGGTCCTAATCTAATACTGATATTTTACTGATCTATTACTGCTTATTATGGTAAGAGAAATTTCTGTTAAAAAGTATAAAGTGTTCATTCATATCCCTAATTTTGCTACAAAGCAATGCATGTTTGCACACAGGTAAAGAACTACAGACAGTTCAGCTCCAGATAACTGAGTAAGAAAACTTTTCATTTTAAAGCTTAAGTTCCAGTAGCCTGAGACCCTGAGCTTACCACTAACTTTACTGTAGTCAAAATTTTCTAAATAAACATGTGAAGTTCAAATTATTTGCTATTATGTACTTTACTGGATTACAATACAGTGATTAAGATACATAACAGATTAACGATTAAATGTCTTAATAAGTTAGACATAAGCAATTTGTATACAACTTTACTTTCAAAATGTAAGTCAAAGCCAATAAAAAAAGTAAGTTAACCCCACTGTTTTTGGTTTTTGTTCAGGTTTTTGAGGCTATATATATATATATATATATATATATAGTTCAGATTGGTCTTGAGTTCACCGTGCAGCCCAGGATGGCCTCAAACTTGCAGAAGTCATTTGCCACCACATCCAGCTCCAGCTGTTTTTCAAAAGGCCAAAATAATTTTCTTTTTTCCCTCATTTCAAGAGTTTTCTCTACTTTAACTTGCATTAATACTGCAGTTTTCTCACATGTCAAATATCATTTTATACTGTACCATGTTAAGAAAAAAGAGAGCTCTGGAATTTACTCCATAGCAATGTGCAATTCCCTTAATCATGGATCTTTTAAGAAATCCCAGAAGAAAACTCAAAGCCCTTCCAATAAGCCTAAAAGGATTTTTATAAAAGCATATTCCCTTCAATACCTTTGTGCTAATGCCACTGCATCGTAACTAGCAAGTATATTTGGAAGCAAAGATATGGGGCTGCAAGAACACTAGGCATGGTAAACTAGAGAAGCATTTCCCGCCCTTAAGTTCTCATGTACGCAGTTGCTTCAATATAGAACAAACACAGTTTCAAACCCAGGTATACAAGGTAACACGAATTTGGCTTGTGCTTGTGAAGTTACTCCTCGCTGTTTGGGGGCAGAAAGCCGTGGCTCTTGCAAACGTAGCTTAAAAAAAAAAAAAAATCCAAAAATAACAAGATGTGTTTTCAAAACACAGTAATTAGAACCAGCGAGACTTCCCTAGGCCCAATCCCACCCTCAAAGTTCAGCATGAGAAAATTTTCCACCACTTTCAGACTCTGATTCAGAAAAGTTGAAGTTTTCCGAGAAAATCCAAGGGACAGCCTCGCTTAGATCTAAAATGGTCACAAGTCCTTAAGGCTCTAAAAGTCTCCCCAGGTAATCACAACGTTTATAGTCCAGGTTCTGCTTTCTTTATTTTTTTCCGCACTATTTAACGCACTACGAAACTCTAGATTCTTGAATCAGAAGTGAAATCTCAAAAGCCGTAAGGAATAACCCGGAAATGGGAAAATCTCAGCCAAGCGCAAACCCCCGCGACAGTGTACGTCACACTCTCACACCGCAGCAAGGCCACCACTCACCCGCCACTCTCCAGAGAAACCTAGATTCAGGGTTTCAAAATCAGAAGTGCAGCAAGCTCGCTGGCTTATAGGAAAGGAACCTGATCTCCCAATTCAGCAGGACCCGTGGCTACTGGGCGCTGCCATTTTGACAGCTGGCAGGACCCGCCACGGAGGCCCCCCACTCAGCCGGTCGCCCTGAGCAAGCCTGAGCACCAAGGAGCCACTAGTCTGTCACCTCACCTGCCAAGGTGCCGTATCCCCTAGCAGGAAGGACGTTCCCCAAATCAAAAGCCGTCTTTGCAGCTCTGCCAAAGTAATCACCCTCCAATTGGCACGCGGTCTCTCAGGCAATGCCGAGGGCAGCCACAGTCGTCAGGGGCGGGGCGTCGCCGGCGGAGCGTCGGGGCGGCGCGCTCGGTAACCCAGGCAACGAGCCCCGGGGCCAGAGCAACCCGCGGACACGCTTCTGACCGGAAGGTCTGCGCCACGCCTCTTGGGCGGTGCTGGGGGGACGCCCGGTGACCGGGTCGCCAGCTTTCAGCGCTACTGCCTCCGACCTTCACCCCACCACCACCCTCCGGGCGGGTGGCTGGAGAACCGAGGCAGCCGCAGGCCTCGCGCTCCAGGGCGCAGCCCGGCCCTCGCGCGCGCGCCGCCCCTCGCTGCCCGC
>NW_004524599.1:13629258-13718971 GCF_000260255.1 Octodon degus
CTCCGCCTCCCCGGGCGCGGGACGCCGGGCGCCTCGAGAGCCGCTGCGCGCCCGCCGCGGGCTGCCCCTAGGCGGGCTGTGCCGCCGCGTGCTCTTTGCTCCGAGGTTTTTGCAGAGGCTGAAATTTGAGTTTAGTCAAACTCGAGCCCTCCACTAACAGGACCCGTTTGGGCTGTTTTTCTGGCTTTTTGGTTTTCCAAAATGGCAGCCTCCAGCCGCGCACAAGTGTTAGATCTGTACCGGGCGATGCTGAGAGAGAGCAAGCGTTTCAGCTCCTACAACTACAGGTGACCGGGTGGCGGAGAGCGGGGGCACGGGCCGCCCGGGATGTCCCCCGGGCGGGGAGGGCTGTTTTGGCGCCCGGGACTGGGAACTGGGACCCGGGCTCCACCACCAGAGCAAGCTGTGCCCGCCAGTGTGGTCCTCTTGCCGGGGGCCTGCCCTTGGGATTACGGGGGACGCGTTCGACTCTTGGGAGGCGTACCCACCCACGTGGATAGGTGGCTCTTGCTTTGGGAGCATTGATCGCTGTCGTTGTGTCGGTGGGGGAGGTGAAAGCTGCAGGTGTTTAAGATAGGACCACTAGTGTGTCTCATGTACAACTCTCCTTGATTGCCGGAGCTAAAAGCTAGCTCTAGCGCGCCCTTTTATTTCCCATGTATTTTAATTAGGTGTTTGATTTGCAAGATCCAGGTCATTCTGCTTTGGGGATGAGAGCCCCAAGCGCACACACTAGTAGTGGTGAAGGGTTTCAAAAGTTTCCTGGACCTGAACCCTTCAACTATCCTGAGGCACAAAACAGGGACCCTGCCTGTAAGACCTTAAGCAACAAAACCCTTTTCCTTTTTAACTGACAGTAAGTATAAAAATTTACGTCTTAATGAGGAATTACATGAGGTATTAAAACATGTACTAGTGTAAGTCTTTCATGCAGTAAACTCTTGCATCTTAACCACAGCAGCCTTGTTCCCTGCAGTACTGGCCTGCTTAGTGGCCCTCACTCTCGCTTTGTATGTGCCTTGTCTCTGCACGGAGCTTTCACATATTTTTCTACTTTCTTATAACTTCTAGCCCGTCATTTCTACATCTGTCCTATGGATTCTGTTCCTGCATTTTTCAGATTTGGTGTCTTTACTGCCTGAATCCTCTGTGAGTTTGAGCCATATTCCCAGGAGCAAGAATCTGGTTGGACCAGCTCATCTCTTAACCCCAGGCCTCACTGTAGGTGACTGTTGAGGCCATGCCTGGGTACCGGAAGCACAGAGCCTACCCCTGGAAACGCCTGGTTAGGTAGGCCTGTCTGCCCTCCAGATGTGAGCTTGCAAGCCATGTGCTGCCCAGTGGGAGACCATGAATCCTATCTAGCAGTGACTACCAAAACTGTTTAGAAACCTGCCCGGAAAATGTACCCACCCTATAAGTTTTGCAACAACACCTAGGCCATACCAGTGAGATCATACAGTCAGATAATTAAAAGAAACATTTCGTGGGAAGGCATGATTTTACCTAGTGGACTGGCTTTGGAAAATGAAGCATATAAACTAAACATAATGGTAAAATTTTAGCAACAGTGCCTAATAATATTCATATTGTTGAAGAGTAAAACATAGGCAAGTAAAAAAATAAGAAGCCAGTGGTGTTCACCAGTCTAGAGGGTATTTTGTCACTTTTAATTCAAGCAAAATAAATAAACCAGCTGCGGGACCCTGCACATTTGGAACCCTGCAGGCACAGCGACAAAGGGGATAGATGAGACCAGTGCAGGAAGGCGTCATCCCCAGACCTCAGAATGTGTCACCTTGGGCCAGTCACATGACCTCTGCAAGCCTTCAGATTTGTAAAATGGGACCACTGGACTTCAACAGTCTCTGAGGACCCTTATACCTGTACACTTTCGTTGGGAAGTGATTTGCCAGCCAGCAAGGCACACATTTTTCAACTGAATACATCAACAGAAGTAAACTGCAGAGAGTCATTCAGGGCTGTACTGAGTTTCTGGAAAAACAATTATGCAGTAACTTAGGTATAAAAATCGATTGCTTGGGCCAGGCATAGTGGCCTCTGTAATCGCAGCCCTGAGGGAGACTGAGGAAGGAGGATGGCAAGTGTGAGGCTCACGTGGGCAATTTAGCAAGACCCTGGCTCAAAATAAAACCTCTAAAGAAATGGGAGATCTGCCTCAGTGATACAGTACCCTGGGTTCAATCCCCAGTATCACAAAAAGTAATTGGTCAGGTGGTTAAGTGTATGCCTTCGAGCCAAATTTGTGACCCAGACCTGCTTGTTATGAAACCTTTCACATGCATGAAGGCTGTGTCCTTTGGATTTCAAGGATAGGCGCTTCCCTGCTCAGATCTCAATAGTTAATTAATTGTCCCTGATGACAAACTAGTAATTGCACACCCACTGATCACTTCTGTGCACCACTCCTATTTTCTGTTCACTGCAGTTACTGACATGTACTTTTGACAGCAACCCCTTAAGGTAGGCACTACTGTTACAACCTAATAAAGAAACCGAGGCATACAGAGATGAATGAAGCTGTCAGAACTCACAGCTAGTGCCAGATAAGCAGTGAAAAACCAAGAAGCATTTTGAAACTGAACACTGAGATGCTGATCGGAATTGCAGGAATGAAGCGCTTTGCAGTTCTCCCCCACAGCCTCGTCTGCTCTGTTGCCCTGTTCTCAGCAGCCCTCAAGCATGCATCCTGCTGTCATTATTGACCGGGGGGAGGAGGGGCCAGTCTTGTTTTTTCATCCTAAGGATTAAATCCAGGGCCTTGCACTGAGCTGTAGCCTCTGTTCTTTTACATGTTTTTTGTTTTGAGACCAAGTCTTACTAAGTTTCCCAAGGTGGCCTCAAACTTGCACTCCTCCTGCCTCAGCCTCCTAAGTAGACAGACTAGCAAGCATGTGCCCCCATGACCAGCCATTAATGGTTTCTTAACCCCTTTTTGCCAAAGACTGCAGTTCTTTAAATTTTTGCATGAAATTCCTATGTGTTACCTAGAAAATGCCAAGAAACAAGAATTTGAAGAAAAACAATTTTATTTTGTGTTCCATTGTTTCGGGCATTGCATAAATGGAGGACTGGTCATTGAAGGAACGGTTAGCAGACATGTCCTCTTGGGCCTGCAGTCCCCTTCTAGTACTGTTCTGTCCACTGACCCTGTATCACCCTCGCCCAGATGTCTTCCACCACTTTCAGCTCCATTCTGACCTCTAAACAAAGCTTACCTCCTTCTCTTCACTCCGCAGCCCTCATTCCTGTCTGTTCCCCACCTAGAAAGGCACAATTCTTAGGGTTCTCATAACAGTGCTTCTGGCAGACTTCGGCAGCCACCTTTGCCCATGGCTGTGCCAGACCCTGGAGACAGAAGGGTGATGGCTCAGCAAGATGCCTAGACCGGTATGGGAAACAGGCAGACACAGTTTTTGCAGATTGCCTACGTGGGATGACTGAAGTGTGCCCTGGGCATACAACCAAGAAATCCTCCCAGAAAGCACCACTGACAGGCAAAGATGTGAAGCAGCTTCGTGTGCTCAGGTGACAGTGAGCAGTAGGCTACTGCTTGAGTGGTGCCTGGTTCTTGGGGTGACAGATGAGACTGAGGTTGAAAGGGCCATGCGCTCGGGCCTCTGGGCCATGCTGAGGCACTGTGCCTTTATTCCAGGGGAACTGGCGGAGGTTTAAGCGATGAGGTGAGGTGCTTAGATGTGGGACAGTGCACTCTAGAAGAATTCTGAAGGCGTGCAGTGAAGGATACCAAGTGGAAGTTGAGTACTGCTGTACAGAGGACACACTAGAACCCTACAAGGACAGCAGTAGTGGAAAATAGAGGAAGACAGACATCCGTGCTGAACTATTAGAGGGCAGAATTGTTAGAACTCTTACGGGATGCAGCACAGGGAAGCAGAGAACTAAAGCCGAGCCTACAGGGCCACCCAGGTGAAGCGAAGGCACAGAAACCGTAGATAAATATGGAAGTGGTATGGCTTAGAGAAGACAGAAATAGCTGGCCTTGTGGAATCAAGGTTCTTACTCATGCTGAGGACATCCTGAGCACGAACAGCTCAGGGACACGCAGCGGAAGGCTGGGTGAGACTCGTAGGAGCTGCGGGTCTTAGGGCCACGGGTTCTACCCCTTTGCAGCACATGGGCAGATCCGCGTGTTCTCCACATATCCTGAAAGCCCACAGCGTGCATGTGTGTGGATGTGTACACGTGTGGATGTGTCTGTATCACTCCGTCAGGGCCTGCAAGTAGACAGCATACAAACACAAGATGCTCCTGCTATTATAAGGCTGTAATATGGTTGGGAATAAGGACAGCGCAAGAAGCTTCAGAGAGAAAACAGACTCGTTGGAGTAGTGCCCAAGCCCTGGAGATTTGCAGGCTGGAGGGGATTTTGGAGACACTGTTCCCAGTGAAATTTTGGCTGTCATATATTGTAAGAATATTTCTAAGTAAAATTGTAGTGATTATTTCGATCCTTTAGGCCTACCTTCCACTTCAGTTTTAATTCCATATATATCATATATATCCTCTCATTTGTAAACTTAAATTTGCACATACCCTGCATTTCAAGAAGTGTAACTCCGGGGCTAGGGAGATGGCTCAGTGGAATAAGTGCTTCCCTGGCAAGCTCAAGGGACTGAGTTCAATCCCCGGTTCCGCCAAAAAAAAAAGAAGTGTAACTGCGTCTCTCTCCCGGGAAACTGATCTGTTCTCAGACTCAAATTTGCTAACATCAGTAGTTGCTGTGGGGGAAATCCCATCCTCTGGATCTTTCCGGTTTTTATCCTTTGACTCAATTAGAGCTTACGGGCACACCCACCTGGCACAGCCATCAGATGGTGAGCAGTGCATGGGCATTTTGCAAGGTTTTGATAGGCTGAGGCAGGAAGATCTTGAGCTCCCCTTAGCCTGGGAAACGTAGCAAGAACCTCTCTCAGAATATTAAAAGAAAAATTGAAAGGGCTCGGGATGAAACTTAGTGCAAAAACCCTGGTTTCTCTCCCAAGTAGTACACAAAAAAGAAAAGCTTTTAAGGCATATGTGTATTACAAGGTGTTAAAAAAAAAAAAAAAAAAACATAGAATTCTCCTTTAAGCAGCAAAATAAAAGAATTTTGCTCACTATGAAATGTTGAAAAAAAATCATGTTTTGAAAGCAGCTTTAACTACTGTTGCGGGATGTCTAAGAACACTTTAAAAAAAGGAAAAGGAAAAAATTAAAGAGAAAAGGACCGCTTTGTTTAATTTCCTAAATTCTTTCCAAGTTAAGCCTTAACATTTTTGCTGAATTTATGCTGTCAGCTTGTGTGGAGCCCGTGGCACTGTGTTAGAGCCCTTGTACCTGACCTCTTTTACAATGCCCTACAGGCAGCTAGAGGCAATTCATCTGTGCCTAGAAAGAGTTTCTTAAATGGTTGAAAGGCTGGTTATTCTTTATCATTAAATATGCTTGGAGTTTCTAGCTGGGATCGGGATCGGGACCCAAGTAGTAGTCACAGGAGGCTGAGGCCTGGAGTTGTCAAATTCAAGGATAGCGTAGGCAGATTATTGAGATTTGTTTCAAAGTTTAAAGACATAAAGGTGGCAGACATGTAACTCAGTGGTAGAGCACTTATCTAGCACACAAGAGCCCCTGAGTTTAGGCATCAATAGTACTCATCCCAAAGTTGTGTGTGTGTGTGTGCGCACGTGCGCATACATATTTAGAATTTCTAAAAACTTTTGCCTGTGGTTGCTAAATTCTGCCATGTTGGGTCATGTGATTCTGAAAAAATATAGAAATCACGTAGTCAACTTAGAGAACATATACTCAAGCTGGAAAAATTACATTCAACAGCCTAAATTTAGTGGTGAAAAATAACACTCATTTTCTATGTGACAGGAGGAAATAAAGATTACTAAGTTCATGTCATTGCTGATTTTTTTTAACTTTAGCTAAGAGTTTCCCAGTTATGCTTATTCTGTCTAGCTTTTATCTTTGCCCTTAAAGCAGCTTTAAAACATATAAACATGTCATAAAATACAATAAATTAATTTTCAGAATTGAGAAATAACTGAGGAAATTAGAACAGTAAAAATTAAGGCAGAAAATAGAAGAAAGCAAAAAAAGTTAGGCCCAAAAATTAAATTACAAGTAGGATGTTCTTAACATAAAGTATCTTTAATATTCTGTGTTGTAACAGAGTAATGGTGTTTTTTATGCAAAGTGTAATTATAGAACGTTCTGTTTGAAAATGGCTGTAATGAGCATAATCAAAAATTGACTGCCTCTCAGTGGTTTGTACCAGTAGGCACATGCAGACTTTCATGAGAATGAAAGTTATTTTGTGACATAGTCTTCTCCTTTGTGACCTCTTCCCTGACACTGAATTCCCCTTCATCAGATAATTTTTTTACATTTTTCTTAGCATTTATTTTCTCAGTTAAGGAGTATCTAGCTAGTTTAAGACAATTCTATCCTTTAGAAGCCAAGTTAACAAAGCAAGGTAAGTTGCACGGATCCAGATCCGTAAGTTTCTAGATATAGCAAGATTGACCTTGCTAAAGTGAGCCGTCCTGGCTTCTCCTGCATCAGTAGTAGGAATGCCTGGAACAGGCTTTTCTCGACTGATCCAATGAGAACTTGCCGAGCTTATGACCTGTAGTGGTGATGTCTGAATCATCTCTGTGGCTTCCTAGGCACTCATTGCTAGAAATCTGGCAATGTAATCGCTCTTCTAACTCATATTTTGAGGCAAAGAAAAAATAGCTCACAGAAATGGTCTTTTATGACAAAAGAAAAATGAAAGCTACAGTGACTTGATTCTAGACTTCCTTTCCTTGCCTCCTCCGTGCGATGTGGTTTCCATATAGATTGGATGTGTTCCTCATAGGATTATTGCTGGAAACTTGGTCCCAGTGTGGCAGGGTTTAGGGAGCAAATCCATTAATAGGTGAAGCCTGAGGTAATCAGGTTCTGAAGGGGCGTCCTAGGAAGGGCTCAGTGCTGGCCCCAAAGAGTTCCCAGTGCTGCCACCTCACACACTGACCCTTCTGCGCACGGCCGAGTGTTTGTGTTCTCTGCGGTGTTGTGATACGGCCAGAAGGTAAGCACATCGGTCACTCAGTCTTGGGATTTTCAGCCTCCGGAAATGCAAGCTAATAAGCCTCTTCCCCTCATAAATTTCCAACTTCAAGTATTTTGGTATAACAGTAGAATGAAGTTTAAGATGTCAGGGCTGGGAAGATAACTCAGCAGTCTAAGCGCCTGCCTGGCGAGCACAAGGACCCAAATTCAGTCCCCAGCACTGCATGCCATGTGGGCCCCTGAACCTTGGGTGCAGCGGGCAGAGCCAAAAACTGGGCATAGTGGCGCACACCATAGTCCCAGCCCTGGGGAGGCTGACAGGAGAATCACTAGGAGTCTGAATTGTGTAGCAAGGCCTTGTATCCAGTAATTTTTTTTTTTTTTTTTAAGTCAAAGATTGTGACTCCTCAACTAATACACCTTATGTATCGCTTTTGGTGTTTTCGGGGCCTGCCCCTTAGCTCCGTTGTTTTAAGTGCCTGCTTAAACAAAGCAGTCAGGCTCAGGATGCTGTGGCACGATCCCCAGATCCTCAAGGCAAACCAAACCCGCCCTGAAGACAGCCTGAGCCCAGCAAAAAAAAAAAAAAAAAACTCCTTCATTTTTTTGGTGTTTTGAATGATTATCGTAAATGAGGTAATCTCTCTTTGTATTTTTTTCCAGGGCTGGGGAGCAAACCCAAGCCACCTCATACGTGTCAGGCAAAGGCTCTGTCTCTAGGCTACGCCTCCATTCCAGTAAGACAGTCTTGGTTTAGAAAGACTCCTAGCTTTCAGTCTTCCTGCAGATGACGTCAGCACGCTGTCTCTGTCATTGGGGTTTGGATAATGTCTGTGTAGGCGAGGCAAGAGCTAGCCCACGGTAGTACTAGTTTTCAGAGCAGAGCAGCCTCCCTCACTTGGGGGAGGACACCAGCCTGGCCTGGGCAGCAGCACTGACATCCAGGAGAGTGATGCCTCTGGCGGGCCCCGTCCCTGCCAGCTGATCAGGCAGTGCTCTCAGGCCACATTCTCAGGCTGTGCTAAGTGCCCAGGATGTCCATGTGTGCGGACGGCCACTTCTGACCTGCCTGTCCACATGGCCACGTTCGCATGGTCCTCTGGGTGCCTCCTGCTAAGGAGCTCTGGAGACAGCACCCCTTTGTCCCAAGCTAGGGCATAACCTCTTCCCACCCCAGAGTGATAGTCTCAGGTTTTGGGCTGTTTCTTCCATGCCAAGTTCACAGGGCACCCACATGGGGTTCTCTTCACCTTTCCCAGCCCCCACCTCACCCTTCCAAGGCTTCAGATTTAGTCTGTCCCCTAAAAGAGGGCAGTGATGCAAGGGAGAAGCTTTATTTCAGAGATGACTTACCAACAACTTGTTTTTAAAGAAATAGATGCTTAGTATGCATGAACCCCTAGAGTCAACCCTCAGCACCAGTAAAATAAATTAAATTTTCTTTTCCTTTTAAAACATAAAAACACCCACAAGCACCCCAACTTTGAAATCACAGATGTCCAGCAAAATCTGGAGAGGAAGTTCCATGTCCTTGAAACTCACTGTCGTGACTGTGGGTGTATTGTACTAAGCTACCGCCATCTGTTTCACCACCAACTCTCAAAGGTCAGAAGAACCAGGATGTGAGATACTGTATGCAATAGGCCTCTTTGCTGTAATTAATTAAAAACAATGGAAATGCAAAAATGACTTGTTTTGTAACCTCTACTACTACCACATACAGTCATCTGGCACTAACGTTATTTCCATAGTAATTAACATTAATCCACAGCCTCTAGAGCAGCTTCAAGCATGTAATTACCACCACAGGGAATTGTCGCCATGCATGCTCCCAGTCCTAGGGAACCAGAGAGAATCCAGTATTTATTCTTGCCACGCTCTCCATTTTTCCTTCTCGAAGAATGGAGGGAAGAGTTATTGCCTCTCAGCTTAGCCTGTTCTCATTTTGCAGTTTCTTTATATTTTTCTTTGCCAGCCTGTAGAAAAATGTGTCTGTAGCATTGGAATCTTCAAAAGGAGAATTGGACTTATTTTCTATTTTTAGTGTTTACTACCATGTACAGGGCAGCGGGAACCATGGCTGGCAGGATCCGGAAGCATCATGCTGTGCATCCTGGTCACAAGTATCCTGGAGCCATAACCACTTGAGGACCCAGGGGTATCAGTGGAAGGACACACAGGATGAAAGTGGACACCTGGGTCAGGTCAAACAGGTCACAAGTTGCTCTTGAAGGAATAACTGGTCCCTGCCGTATTTTCATGTCTGACAGCAGAAATCCTGTCAGATTCTTGTTTGGTTACTTTTGTTTTTTTTTTTTTTTTTGTTTTTGTTTTTTTTAATTCACTGGCTTTGCATATAGTAGGAATATTTTGAGAGAATCTGTGGTGCTCTGTGGAGTGTTTACACATTAAATTAGTAACGGTGGGAAACGCTTGGGAATGTTTGGGTAATGCACATTTAAGTTGAAAAAAATGTGTGTGGCTTTGCTAAAGTTGAGGGCCCCCGTTAGAAGACACAGTATTCCAGAGTCAGGCCAGGTCCTTGCACCATGCTTTATATGGCACGTCACTTGTCTGTCACTGTTATGGTTTGTGTCTAGGTGTCCCCCCAAAACCTCAGGCAGTTATTGGGGCAGCTTTAGAGCTTGTGATTAATGAATGATCCCATGCTGGTACTATGGGCATGAGAGCTGCTGGGATTATGGGAGTGAGTGCTACACCTGCCCTGGGGCAGAGGATGCAGCATAAGGAAGGGAGAAAGGCTCGCTCACTGCTGCTGCTGCTGCTCCTGCGGCTTTGTCCTGGCTGTGTTACTGTTTTCTGCCGCACTGAACTGTTGCTTTCTGCCATGTGCTGCTCACCTTGGAGCAGCTGATTATGGACTGAAACCTCCACAAACTGAGAGCTTAATAAACCTTTCTTCCTTAATTCTGGGTGTCAGGTGTTTTGTCCCAGCAACAAGAGCTAAGTAACCAAGACAGTCACCGACACAATGTCTTCAAGTGCTGTCCAATGCATATTTTCTTGTAATTCTTGTGACAGTAACTTTTTGGTTACATCAACATATAACATGTATACCTGTGAGTCATATTCTTTCAGTTAAAAATTATTTACTGAACTTCCACTGAAATACAGCAGGGGATAAAATTTACCCATTTCCTACTCTAATGCAGCTCGCAATCCAGTAAGATTGTGTTGTGACAGAGCCTTCTAGTGCTCAGGGGATCATTAAATCCCCTGAAGGTAGTCTCGGAAGACCTTTGCTGTACTGAATTCTGTGCTCTCCTAGCTGTGGTACAGCTTGATTCCAGAGGTCAAAAGCATTTAAATTCTGCTCCAGACTGTTCTAGTGTTAGTAACAGACCGCCTGCCAGCACACAGTCCTCCATGTCAGGGATTCTGCTTCTGTGCCCTTGCAGACCCCTTAGCGTTTGCTGAAAGAGGAGAAAGGGGGCAGCCGACCGAGGTAATGCTGAGCACTTGAGTGCTGCATCCTTACAAAGTAGGTGTTACAGTTTGCAATTGCAGCGATGATAATGGCTGTCTCTGTTCTTCTCTAACTTAGGCATTTCTCACGCTTGGCATTTCTTAAGGAAGCCCTCCTTGCATTACCTCACTTGATCATCATGAAAACTAGATAAAGTAGGCACCTTTAATTCTCCCCACTTTTCCAGGGAAGAAGCTGCAGGTCCTAGAGTGGAAGTCACAAGCCCAAAATCACATAGCTGGTGTGGAGCGAGCTTTGCACTTAGTGTACTGAGTCCTTTGGTGTCATCGCTGGCCCCATGTTCCTGTTGGTGCAGGCACACAGCTCTGCCTCTGCCTCTGCATCTTTGGAGCGCTTCTCTGTGCAGGAGATAATCTAGGTTATCCTGGTGTCCTGCCAAATGGACACATGACAGATACTTGTGAAAATTCCTGTTGTTGAGCTGCTAACATCATGGTCTTTTTTGTACAGTTGTCCCTGGATGTTCAGCTCCAGGACCTGCCTTGGCCACCAAACTTCGCAGAAGCCCAGGCCCCTTATGGAAAGGGGCACAGTACTTTATGGGACCCACATGCCTCCCGTATACTTTAGGCCATCTCTAGGTTCCTCACAGTACCTGCCAAAGTGTAAGTGCTGTGTTGACAGTTGTACTGTGTTTTTAAAAGAGCAACAAGAAAGAAACCCTGCACATGTTTGGTACAATCCCAGTTTTTATTTTTTGAGTATTTTCCATCCATGGTTGAATCTGGATGTGGAACCTCCAGCTGTGGAGGGCCAGCTGTACTTGCAGCTGCTTGGCTGTGGACTGCAGGTCCAAATTTGACCTCTTAGTTATTAGTCCTGAATCTTTTTTTTTTTTTTTAACCAAAGATTATTTCTTTCACTGATCTTGCTCATAAAACCCACATTGACTACCGTTGCCCTGTGCAGGTTCACAGTCCTATCTGGGGAGTCAGAAGCCCTGTGTACTGTGTCCAGAGACATCTCTGGAACCCTTCTCCCCCAGAGTGGCATCGTCCTTTGTGCATTCACCTTTTGAAGACAGAGGGTAAAACAGATAATTTCAAACTGTCATTTCATGCTTGATATTTTAATAGCTATTGCACCCAACTGCTGTGCTGTTTTAAAGTTCCTAAGTAAATGTTTTGCCTTGTGTATGTATACCCTTAGGCAGTATTATCAAAAAAGGTGCGTTTTTATAAATTGGAAATAAATTAACTTGAGTACTTGGCATGTTCCAAAATACCAGCAGAGGGGGAGCGGAGGAGCAGTGCTAATGAAAAATAACGTTTATGCAAAGCAGTGGTTATGGGAGACCGAACAATGGAGAGAAAAGAGATGGAAGCAGAATTGTACGTGAGAAACAAGAGACTGAGAAGGTGTGTGTGTTCAGGAAACTAGCAAACTACAGAGCCAACATAAACCCCTCCTCCTTAAAAAGAGAAAACCTTGGGAACTACTGCCTGAAAGGCTCATGCGCCCTGAGATGGGAGTCCAGCAGTGTTATGCGAGGACTGCTGCAGCAGAGCCTGTTGAGTAGGGAAAATTACCTCAGCAAGGTCTCGGGTGCTTTAAGTGTTGTCATCGTTACCTCGATAGAAGAAAACAGTGCCAGGCCCTGCAGGGTGATGAGCCCCTGCAAGGCGGTCTGCCAGCACTGGTTATGCCCGTGCCCCACACCCCATGCCTGGGTCCTCCTGCTCCTCGGGGGTGCTGAGAGTGTCACAGAGGGTTCCAGGAACAGAACTAGACAGAAGGCCAAGCTCTGTCCTTGCTCTGAAAGAGCCTGTGAGCCTCCAGCACAAGGCCAGTGTGGGGCTGTCGGCATGCTTTCTGCGGGATGGACTGCTGTATGACACACTTCCCACACCGCTGCACTCTTGTGCTCCTGTGTGTCCCACTCCTGTTGCAGGGATGGGGCAAGTGGGGCATCCCGTATATTCCCAGCCCTTTTTTTGTTTTTCTTTTGAGACTGGGTCTTCCTAAGTTGTTACCGCCTAGGATGGGCTCAGATTTGCACTCTACCTGCCTCAGCCCCTTAGAATGCTAAGATAACAGGCGTGTTCCACTATGCCCACCTCTCCTGTTACCTTTTCTCGTTGGCATGTTGGGTCTGTCTGCAACTCTGGGTACTGCCTTTCTGTGCCTTGTGTACATGGGTCTCCCCATCCCTAGTCTGCCTGATTTGCTGATCCTCCTCCCTAGCCACCTCACTGATATTTGAGGTCCCTTGTATTCCTTGCCTAAGAAAGTCCCTTGCCCTCCCCAGATAATTTCACAAATTGTGACGTCGATCCTGCACATCCTGATGAGCCCTTCTGCTTGTCCGTGTCATCTGGCCTACAGTCCCTTCTTGCCAAGGGCATCCTGACATGCTCTGTGTGTGCTACCAACTCTACCGATGGACTGGGCCTGGACTCCAACTCCATGCCCCCTGCAAACCCCTTCCTGCCCTCCCAGGATGAGTCCTGCACTGCCACCCTCCTGCAAATTTGCCCTTGCTTCAGCCAGCAGCCTCCCCACTTCCTGCCCTTGGTTCACCCATGGCCGGGCAGAGCATAAGGCCCTTGGCTTCTCCCACACCTGGGGTTCTCCCCTTGCTACTGCGCCTTCCTTGTGTCCCCACAGAGATGCATTTGTCGGCTTGGCTGTTGTCTGTATTTGTAACCACCTACCACTGGCGCCTGCCCACAGCTTGCCGCTGCACCGGGCCTCTTCCCACTATCCCAAGTGGCTTTGTCTGCCACAGGCTGATTGCGCCACTTCCTGAACTTGTGTGCAGAGCAGAATAGTTCTTCATTTGGAAGCTAAAATTTGAATATTTAGCTAGGTAGGGTTCAGATGAATAAATGCAGAAGGCAAGCCCAGTAAATAACCAAGGGCTGTGAATAACGCTGTCCAGGACATTATTCCATTTATCTCTATGAAATATGTTCAATTTCCTTTTAAAATTCAGGTATTCTCATAGATTCATTTTCTGCTGCTGGAAATATCAAGGATTGACCCTAGGTCAAAATTTAAATTTCTTTCCTATTATGTAGAAGCTATAGCAAAATAAATAGCATCATAAAATTAACATTTTATTGTTCTTCAAACATCAGTATTCACTACACTGCTCTGACTGAATGAAATTACTTAAGTTATTTGTTTATATAAGGAAGAAAGAGCAAGTCAACTTGACTGAATAAAATATGGATTATTTACAAGGCCCTTGAATTTTCTATAATTTAAATGCTTATGAATTTGTTAGTTGACTTAACTTATGTATTTTGTGCATGTTAGTTTAGATAATCATTGATACCTTTTTGAACATAGATCCTCTAATAAGAACCTTTTTTTTTCTTGCCATGAGTATGGAATTGCTTGAAAAACTTACCTAAAATGATGTTGGCTTCTCCTGACACCACCATTCTGCACTTTTTAAAGTTTTGTCAGTATAGTTTGTAGCATGTAATGACTGCCTTCGTCGTGGGGGTAGGTACAGAGACATAGCACAACTTAATTCTTTTCACTTCCTCTTCCCCACCCTCTCATTTTGCAATACTGTGGTGAAAGCAGTTTCCTTGGAGTGGTCTAGTCACCTTACTCTCTTAGTATTGTCCCAAATTTTTAATTCATGAGCAATTTGGGACTGGAATTTAGGCCAGTGATAGAGCACTTGATTTTATTTAAAGCGGGGAAACCCTGCTTTCAGTCAACAGCACAAGAAAGATAGAGGTAGGCAGCTTAGAAAGGAAGGGAAGAAGAATTTGAAGGCCCTGTCTTGTCTCAAATAAATTGAAATCAAGCAGTATTTAATTTCATGTTTTCATTTATTTTAATTTGCCTTTAACCAATCATGATTCTTTGTGGGTGCCATAAGCAAGAAAAATAAGAATAGGAAACCAGTATAAGACCTGGGGTGGGTTTGGCAAGCCAGCTGGTTGCTTAGCAGCCAGGGCACCTGGCAGCCAAGATCAGAGCCCGGGTGGGCACTGAGCCTTTCCGTTGCCTGTGCAGAAAGAGGACCGAGAGGCCGCAACACAAAAGCTGCGAGCTGGTTAGAACAGCTACAACTCTTTCTGATACTAAAAGCCAAGCAGTTTCTCTCTGGGCTTTCTATGAAGATTGGGATTCTCAGCATAAACATTTTCAAGCATTGCTTTGAGAAACTGTCTAAGAAATGGGTCACTGGACAATTTTATTGTGTTGTACACATCCCATACCTTCGCAAACTAAGGTGCTACCAAATGACAGGGTGATGCAGTCTAATGAGATGACAGTTATATATAAATTTAATTAGTGCTTTGTTGGCTAACATATTATTTGGCACAAACTATACCAGTTTCACAGGGCAGCTTCTCCTGATGTCCTATGGCCAGTTCAAAAGGAGCCACGACTCTGGTCCCTGGCACACCCACAGATCCGTTAGGGCACATGGAGGGAGGACATTTGCTACGCAATAGACAGCCTTCAGTGAGAAGTGAAATTCCCAGACAAGATCTAGACTAAGTCAAGAGCCAATCTTAAACCTTACTTTGAGGAATTTACCACAAACAGATGTGAAGAGCTTTGCATTCTTGCAATTCCATACTTGTAAGATTTCTTGTTATTATGAGTTTTTTATTAGGAGATATTATGGCTGTCATCTTTTCTATTTTATTTTATTGAGAAACAAATAGCAATGAGACAGTTTCAAAACAGACTAGTAGGACAGTTATAATAATTAATACATTGCATATTGTTGTCTTCATAATAGTTATTCATAGTACACGATGCAGACATGATATCCTGTCCAAACACTGTTAGTACAAATCTTTCTTCTCATTGAGCTAAGAGAAAGTAGCTGTGTATCTGTCCTATTTTGTGTGTATATCAGTACAAAGTGGTCCTTTGCTTATATCCCCTTTTTTTGTTTAGTTTTGTCAGAGATGGGTGTCATCTGTCTTAAAAAACAACTCTCAATTGAGACTTTCAAGTAAGCTATAAATATACCCCCAAAATTATATTTTCCTTTCAGAAAATTATATCTTAAGGTAATTTTTAAAGTCCATCTTCAGGCTCAGAACTATTGTCTGATAAGACCAGTTACTACCTAAGGAAAATGGCTTTCCCTTCATGCTATGGAAGAAAAATACTTGACTGTTCCTGTCAAGTAGCCGAAGTTTTATTAGCGTACAGCTCCCTCTCAAAAAGGGTCAGAAATGGAATTTATCGTTTCACGTGGTAATAGCATTTTTTCTAAGGTAAAGTATGTGTGTGTGTGTCTAATGACAAAACTAGTGAGAACATTTTTGTATGTTTTCCAGTTGTAGCCACCATTATTGCCTGATGAAACCACTTTATAATTAAATCAAACTGGAACAAACACATAAAAATAAGAGTTCAAAACTCATGTAGTCAGATTATTTTTCTGTTTAAAGATTTTGAAAGTAGTTGACATCTTTACACTTAATGTTGCTCCAAGAATAAAATTTTGAAGATGAGTTCTTATGCATTATACCTGCTATAGCAAATGCTAAAAAATAATGAGCTAATTGCTAGGGATATACGTAAATTATTCCCAGAGCTAATATTAACAATTTGCAGTTATGGCTGTTATGTGAATACTGAAGAAAAGATAGAACAACACATTATCCCAAACTGCTTGTTAGCTAAAATAAATTTGATAGTTGTCAGTTTAGTCTGTTGATGAAATTTTGTTTCTGTTGGACTGGAAATCTTGCACTCACCCACAGGTCCCCGGCTTTTGTGAGTCTGTATGTGTTTGCGGGGGGGGGGGGGGTTGTTTCTGTTAGAAAACAGACCAATTCATGTTGAGGCCCAGTACAGGAGATTTGCAATGCTTTGCCCAAGTTTCATCTGAATCTTTAGTTCCTGCCGGCACTTGCAGCCTTCGGGGGTGCCTTTTATGAAAGTTTGTTATTTTCCATACATCTCAGGAATCTTAGTAATACACAGAATAAATATTTTTAAGTAGTGGTCATAGTTCCCCAAAAAGAACATTTCAAATCAGATTTGAATGAAGCCAGGCTCCCGACCTTGGCTCCTCCTGCCCAGCCCTGCTCCTGCCCATCTGCTACCTGTTCTCTGTGACTACCCACACAGGTATGGTCCTGTTTCTTCCTCGTCCTTCAGGACCAGTATCTTCCCATAACAGTCAGGGAGATGCCAGCCAGCGTGTCAGATCTGATTCTCACTGCTTCCAATAGGTTACTGCACTTGTGTGTCTTCAAATGCAAGGCAGGCAGTTTTAAATCTTTGGTAGTTAACTAAGATTGAGTCTCGGAAAGTTACTCTGCCCTACATTAAGATGATTGCTGAGCACCCACTGCAGACCTGCTGTCTGTTGATTCTGGATGGGGCCTATTGGGTCATGGAATTGCAAACAATATTGAAGCCAAATGCCTTCTTGCTCCGAGCATTTATATATATTGAAAAGCCAGCCTTGGATTTAAGCCAAGTAATAAAAGTTTCATGCAACTCAAAATGAAAGTGTATTTCAAATTTCTGATCCCTGAGGGTTTTAATGCCAAAATATAAGTGAGAAGTGAGGAGTAAACCCCTTCATATTTTACCATATGTAACTTGGTATCTGCCCAACTAGATCAGCCTCCAAATATGTCTGTTACTGGGTCTCTGGACCTACGCACTTCGAGGAAGATAGACAATTTTAAACAAAAGGAATCCAGCAAAAAATGCTTATGTTCAGTGCTGTGAATTCCTGCCTTGTACTTGGCTTCCTGTTCTGTAGAGCGCCCTGGTTCTCCTTCAGGTGAAGGCAGTCTCACGTCATCTCTTCTAAATAAGGCACGCTTGTAAGTGCTCAGAAATTGGCATCCCCTTGAGAACCACCTGTGTCCCAGGAGACTTTCCAGGACCAGAGCTACCCAGCTAATTTAGGCTTAGAGTTACGTGCAGTGACTAGAGACTTAAGGGTTGCAGGGACCGCCCGTAGCCAGGTGCCTTTGGGCTCGCTGCCTGCTGGAGGAAGATGTCACGTTCCCACAGGTGGAGAATCCTTTTGCTGATGTTGTGGCAGAATGAGGGGTGTGAGGGGGCTATACCAATCATCAGAGTTTAAGGTTACACTTTTTTGTTTGATTTGCCTAATACATTGTGTGTGTGTGTGTGTGTGTGTGTGCGCGCGCGTGTGTTTTGGCCTGATGTGTATGTACGTTTGTACGTGTATGTGTTTTGGTTTGAGTCCATTCAGTATTCTTCAGTCATTATTACTATGGGGAAAACATGTTACGATAAACTGTAAAAGAATTGCTAAGTGCAGTGTTTGCTCAGTTTTTCCCAGTTTTCAAGTTCTTTAAAATAAGTTAAATCCTAATGCATAGTGATTCACGGGGATGTTATGGAAATACATATAGTGTATCAACTAGTTTGATCCAACTGCAAGAACCCAGTAGCAGGTTGTCTGTGTTGTAAGTAGCCAAGCCAGTGACAGTTTCAAAGTCATATAGCACCCAGTTCAAAATAAGCAGCCCCTGTTATAGTGCGCTGTACTGAATTCCACATCATATACTGCTGGTGTCACCCCAAGAGATGGAGAGACCGACTCTATTTTTTGACTTATGGGATTTTAGACTGGGCAGTACTTTAGAGATTGTGCATCTCTATGAGGTAAAATTAAAGCTCTCTAAAGGGAAAAAAGCCTGTCAGACTTGGTCAGTAAATCCAAGGATATAATTAGTGTGTATTTACATAAGTCTACCTATAGAATTCAGAGCCTCTTAACCTCAAATAGGAATGTTGGTGCTGGGTATTGCATATAGAGCCACGATCTGCTGCTAGGCTATGTCCCCAGCCAGCAGTATTCCAGGGTGGGGGGATGAAGATCTAGCTTGTCCACTGCTGCCCTTTCAAAGTTAGAACACTCAAGAGTTACACACTTGGAATTTATGGAACCACAGTGGTCATATCTTTATTTCTAAAGGCCTTTCTCCTCTTCCCGAATAGCTCAGTACATATATTGCTGTTTCACACATTGTAGGAAAGAAGCAGTTTGTTCTGTTTTTCTTTCCCAGTTACCTTGATAATATGTTGAGCTTACAGTTGGGTGACAGTGAGAATGAAAACTAAGGGACCCTGTGAATTTACAACTAGAAGCTTTAATTTAGAGGTAAGGGAAGATAAGGAACAGACTCCAGCCTGAGTAATAGCTGCAGGGAGCAACCTCTGAAGAAGATCAGACTGGTTAAGGCCTCAGGAGTTTATTTGTCCTTTGCCCCTGTGCTGATCTGTATGTCAAGACTGTGTCACTTCCTTTCTTCTTTGTTGTCACTAATAACTGATGTCAGTTGGAAAGGCTTTTTAAAAGGCATTTATTGGCTCCTTTTTTGAAGTAATGATAGAAAATTTTAATGATGAGGTGTAGAGTTTGTTGACCGGAAGGAATTTCCATGGTTATATTTTATTTTCCCCCACAAAGTATTAAATCTGGAACTCATTGACTATTCTACTATAAATAGGTATTTTTTGTAATTTTTAAATAATTTCAAGATCATGGCTTACATTGGCAAGTTCACACTATGAAAGTGAAATAACTTCTGTTTAACCCTACTGTATAATGAAAGCTTGAGCTTGCTCTTCTGGTACTAGGTCAAGCTCTGCTCTGGAGGGGGCAGGGGTAAGAATCTCATCCGTGAAGGCACATGGATCCTTCATGTCACACCACTTTTAAAAGAAATGAGGCCAATTCCCTAGGAAACGGGTATGTAGATGTGAGGGGAGTTTATGGTAGAATATTGTCTTTGTTCTTACTTTCACAAAGGTAATTTGCTATGTCATCAAACAGGGTCCAAAGAGGTGGATGGTGTCTCAGTTACTGTTCTTTCATTGCTGGGACAAAATACCTGATTCCCAAAATTAGTGAAGGAAAGTTTTACTTGGCTCACAGTGTGTGGAGGTTTCACTCCATACTGGGCTGGCTCCAAGGCAGAGCGGCACATGGCAGAGGACAGCAGGTCATGGTGGTGGAAGGCAGCAAGAGTGAAGAGGTAGGAGCAGCAGCAGAGGCAAGCCTCTGTCCCTCCCTCATACAGCATCCAGGCTATCCGCCCCAGGGCAGGCCTAACACTCACACCCATAATCCCAGCCTTGGATCATGAAGAATTCACAAGCTCTGGAAGCCTACCCATGACTGCATGAGGCTCTGTGGGGGACACCTAGATGCAAACCATAGCAGAGGAGGGCCTTAGTTCACTCCCACCAACAGTGTAGATCCTTTACTTGTCATGGAAAAAATATTTCAGTGAAGGCAAAGACATAGACATGTTTTATTAAGCAAAGTTAAAGAAGTACACACTGAGAGATAATAAAATGTAGGCCATAGGGGCCAAGGAAATGGCTCGGTAGAATAAGCGCTTGCCTGGCAAGCACAAGGGCCTGAGTTCAACACCCTGGTTCCACCCAAATAAATAAATAAATAAATAAATAAATAAATAAGGCCAGCGAGAAAGACATATCCTTTTTGTTGTGTGACTGAGGATATCTGTGAGGAGATCCATGAAAGTTGTGAGTCTACAGTAAAGAGAAAAGCACAGGCTCCGTTTAACCATGAAAGGAAGAACACATTCACAAGTAAAAGGCCCATTTTATGGGTGAGGGATTTAACTCAGTGGCGCAGTGTCTGCCTGGCAAGTGCATAGTCTTCAGTTTGATTCCTGGTACCAAAAAACATTTCACATGAATAGGAATGAGCCAAATTTATTGTATATTATAATTTTAAGATACAAAAATTTAGGAGAGAATGGTCTACAGGAAAAAGAAACAATGTAACTTTGGTAACCTTGGGTCCAAAGCTGTTAGGATTTTTTTAAGCACAGTGCTAACATTATGATCTTTTTTGATGCTTTTCTATCTTTATTTTTTCTGTCCTACCTTAGTGAAACTCTTCAAATGAAGTGTGTATTCATCTTGTAGCCTGGAAAAAACTTGAGGATATTAGTCAGCTCCTTTTGTTGGAACATAATGCTCAATGTACTCAACCTAAAGATGGAGGTCTATTTTGATGCAGTGTCTGAGGGGATCCAGTCCATGGGCTCCAAGGCAAGAGGAGTACCATGGCACAGGAGTGTGGTGGAACAAAGCTGCTTAATTGCTTAGTTTGAGAAGCAAAGCACAAGACCACACCGTAGAGGAGGGGGCCAAGAGCCACAGTCACAACTCCATCACACTCCCAGACGTACCCCGAAATGTGCCTTAAATCACCTGAGGGTTTACAGTTCATCAAGGCTCAGGGTTAACAGTAAGCAGGAGGCAATATGGGCCCTGCACTGTCTCCATAGCCACGTCTAAAACCAGGTGAGGATTGCTGGCCTCACCACTACTAAATCTGTAGCCCTTGCTGTGGTGCTTTATTGGTGGCCTCTGCTTTGATCACTTAGGTACATTATGGAAACTCTTGTTGGCAACAGGCTGTCAGTGGCTATGAAGGTAGCTTTAAGTGATAATCCCTTTAATTTTGATGAATTATAGGTTAAACACCTTAAATGCAAAAGGACACCTATACAGAAATGTGCCTAAATTACCCTCCTAGGAATATCAGAGGGCATCTGCTGTGGAACGCAGTACTCTTTACCCATTATTTTATTTTTTAAGAGAATGTTACTTTAAGCCAGACATGGTGGTATACACCTATAATCTCAGCACTTAGGAGGCCAAGGCAGGATGACTGCTGAGAGTTCAGGACCAGCCTGGAGGTTGAAGGCCAGCATG
Organism: Octodon degus; assembly: GCF_000260255.1. Taxonomy (NCBI): domain Eukaryota; kingdom Metazoa; phylum Chordata; class Mammalia; order Rodentia; family Octodontidae; genus Octodon; species Octodon degus. Next base: position 13,650,539 of record NW_004524599.1, read on the forward strand.
AACTGCATAGTGCAACCTTGGCTCAGCAAGACCAAAAACGGGATTGGGGATGAGAAACTTTAAACTATCCTCATGTAGAATCAGATCTCAAACCTATGACTATATGACTCTGATTTTCTGCCATACTGTTTTGATTTTTGTCCACACTTTTAAATACACTTTTTCTTTCTACGTAATTTTTTATTTATTATTTTAACAATGTATTGTTTGTTTTATGGTTTCTGTTCTGATACTGAAGTCAGGGCCTGTGCATGCTAAGACAATGTTTCTACCAATGAGCTAAACCCGAAGGCCTGATTTATTGTCATTCTCTTGGCTTTTTTGTGGGGCAGGGGCTGATCTTTTTGAGACGGAGTCTTGCTGTGTAATTCAGGTTGGCCTCGAGCTCACTTTGTAGCCCAGGCTGGTCTTGGACTTAATCCTTCCATGTCAGCCACCCCGTCAGCTGGGATTGCAGGCTTGTGCCACAGCGCCTGGCTTTATTTGGCTTCTTTTTATTGAACATTTAGATTAGGACTTGAATTTTGAGTTGGAGGATATCCTGTGTCCCAAGAACTGGGAATCATAAGAAATTTGTGGCTCTAGTGGGAAAAATTCCTGCCATTGCCCCTTTGAGGGTTCTCACCTTCTTCCCAGTTCTGTTACACCCGTCTGTCAGAACTGCAGCTGTGGATCTACACGCACACCTGTCTTTTCCACAACTACGCTGGCAGCTGAACGTGGAGAAAAATCACCATCTGGCAAACTGGCTCTGCTACATGGAGTATTACCAATTCATCTGGCCCTCTCTCACTGTTGGCAGGTTCTGAGGTCTGCTCAGGCTGTTTCTGAAATGATTATTGTCACCCCTCTTTTCAGACTTCCAGACTTCACCCTTTTCCTTGTGATTTTGTTTTGAATTTATAAGCAAGATGCTATAATGTTTAGAAAAACTTCACTACCATAGCTAATCCCACTGATCTTTTCTCATTTTTAATTTAACAGATATTCTAAATACTTTGTTTCTGATTTTTCATAAAGACTGTATTATATTTTTCTGGATGGTAAGGAAGTTATTAAATTTAGCTAGTGTTTTATTATTAAGAAAGATATTTAAGTCATTAATTTTCAGCTAACTGTGGCTTTGACTAGATTCCAAAGATTTTTAAATATAATTTCTTCATTTTAAAGAAATTTTCTTACGAGGTTATGAATTTATGTCTAGGTCCACTTATTATTAATGACATCATTTCCAAGAATTGGGGTTTTCTTCCCTCCCAGGTTTACCATGTAGTGATCAGTAACTGCATGCTGATGTTGTTCTTTTAGAAGCCCTCGCGGCCTCCTGACTAAGGTATCCACCCTGTGATATTTGCCTTTTGTCCCCAGTGGTTAAGTCTGGTTGTCCTCCACTCTGACCCATCTTTGCTCTTTCCTTTCATTGAGTCGCCTCTGGTGCCTGTTTTTAAAAGCTCCCAGGATTTCTTCAGAGCTCACTCCACCTGCTGCTTTCATGGAGCAAATCCCTGCCACCAGCACCACTACCCCTGCCACCCTATTGATGCTTTTAGGTTGCTGCCAGCTTGAATCCTCTCATCTGAGCTCCAAAACCGTGTTTGTGGCACTTGCCAGACATGTTCACCTGTTGCCCCATTGTAGCCTCAAAACAAGCTGTGTAAAAATAGACTTGCAGAACCTGTTGGTGTGTCTGCTAAATACTTAATCTATTCTGTTCATTCCCAGAGCCCTGCTTCAGTCTTAATTCCTTGTCGCATTTTCACCTGGGTGTACATGTTGATCTAACGTGCACCCCTTCTCAGGTTCTTTTCCCATGGATCGAGCCTCTCACTGAGCTGCATTCTCTGGCACCGCTTGATTTTTAGGCAAGGTCTCGCTAAGTTGCTCATTGCTCAAGCTGGGCTTGAACTTACCATCTTTCTACCTCAGCTTCCCAGAGTGCTAGGATTACAGGCGTGCGCCATCACACCTGGTCCCCGAGGTTTGAATATGAACCTGATATCTGGGAAACTGCTTAAGAAACCGTGAACTGTGCTTTGCATTGGAGAACTGGCTGTGTGAATCCTACATGTGTTGGTCCATGCCTGTTAGGAAGCAGGCACCCAGCAGGAGGTGAGCCCTGGAGAGGGAGTGAGGCTTCACCGTGTCTGCAGTGGTTCCTGCCCAAAGCCACTTCCTGTCATATCAGTGGGTGCTAGATTCTCAGAGAAGTGTACATGGCATTGGGAACAGCGAGGGACCTGAGTCACACACTCGGGTCATCCAGAAGCTACCTGCCATCATGGAAAAGTTGTCTTCCAAGAAGCCACTATCTGGTGCCAAAAGATTGGGAGCTGCTGGTCTAATGGGCAGAAGAAGGGGAGCACACATTCTTTTCATCTTACACCTTCTAATGGACTTTTGAACCTGTATCTTCTAAATTTTGGTAATAATCTTAAAACTGCATGATATCTTAATTCATATAGCTGCTTGTCCACTGGACTTTTAGGTTGCTTCTGGTTTTAATCTTACAAATACTTCTGTGTAATGATCACTATCCTACATATATCTTTGAACATATTTCAGGTTATTTCTGCAGGATCAGTCACTAAAAGTGAAGTTAGTTGATAAGGTTAGGAACATGGGTGGGGCACAGTGGCACACAGCTCTGACCCCAGCACTCAGGAGGCTGAGCCAGCAAGATTGCCAGGAGTTTGAGGCCAGTCTGGGCTGCATAATGAGTTCAAAGCCAGGCTGAAGTATGTAGCAAATCCCTGCCTCAGCACTGTCCCCCTAAAGAAACTGGTAGGAACATGGTTACCCATCATTACACTGGCTTCCCCACTGGAGGCCTCTGTTCGTGTGCCCATGTAGGGTGTGTCCAGCCCTTTGCCTTCTCAGAACATACCGTTAATGGCTTGGACAGAGACTATTGCCTTGTTTAAATTTTTTTGGATGTTTTTGATTGTGACTGAAGCTGAACATTCATGTATCTGTGTCTTTCTAAATTTAGTCATTCTCTGTGCTGTCTTGTGAATTATTGTTTCATGCCTCTTGCTTATTTATTGTAGTCTTAATGTCTATTTGATTTATATGGTCTATTTATATGCTCAGCATATTAATATTTTGTCATAACTGTTTCTAACTGGGTTAGGTCTTTAAGAGCTAGGGGCACTTAAGCAATACAGTTAGAGGAAGATGCCCCATTTGTGACAAGAGAAGTGGCAGGCCTCCCAGATGGGAAACAGAGGGGCTACAGGCTTCCCTGCGCTGATGTCCGGTTTTGCGTGGCGTGGAATGTTACAGAATGACCGGAGCTGCAAGAAGAACGACAGGAAGGCTGAATGAAATCAGCCACAGGGGTCTCAGATGTCTGTCTGAGCCCCTTACTGAGCATGCACAGCATACTTATTGAGAAACTTAGAAAGTACCAATCATTGACAAAGACAGTGTACAAGAAGGCCTCTAAATCACGAGATCCTGATCAGTCACAGATTGCCATTGCCCTAAAACTTTTAGGTACACCACATGTCCTCCTCTGGTCTCTTAAGACAGTTCTGAGAAAACAAATGGTATTGTTCTGCCCCTACAGCTTGCCGCCAGGCAGACATCCTCTTCTTTGTTATCCCTGAACTTCGTCCTCAGAGATCTGTCATGAATCACACAGCAGTGGAAGAGGTGAATCATAACCTAATATTCCATCCCCACCGTGCATGTAGCTACTCAAGTCAAGGGAAAACCGTAGGCAGTTGTAAGTGTGCAGTGAGTGTTATTTCCAGTTGCACAAGATGCCAGAGCTGTCACCCCCAAGGTGCATTTTCTCATGGTGATTTCACCTCCTCAGTCCATGACCCTGTGCTGATCACTGCCTTTCTTTTTTAAACAGTTTAGCTCAGTTATTTCGCATTCTCTCAGTGCTGTGTCAATAGCTTTTTACTTTGTCATGCTGTAAACCACTCTTCCTAAGATACACTTGGCACTTAAACTATCTGTAGCAGCACTTCAAGCAGCATTGAGAAAAAGATGACCTTTTTAAGCTTCATGATGTCAGAGACTCTTTTTAATGCCTTTTCAAATGAAGAGCAACTTGGTCTAAAGGAGTGCTTATGGAAGACTGGCTAGCCTGTCAACATCTAAGAGAAGAGTAGCTTGGGGTTGGAGATCACAGACCCAAGTCGCGTGGGTTTGGAACCTGTCTCTGCCCTATGACACATGAGCTGGTCTGGCTTTTTTGTAACCTGAATCAGAGTATGAGGGTCAGATACTTAGCAGAATACTCTACACATGGTATCTGCAACAGAAAGTATTGCTACTATTTCATTATCCTGTTGGGCTCTCAGAATATTGTTTCAGATGACCATGAAAGCCGCCATTTGGTTGGCTGTTTGGCTGGGTTTTGCAGTCTTTCTGCCTCAGCCTCCCAAGATCTGGGATTACAGGCCTGTGCCTGACTGAGAGCAGCCCTTCTCTTGGAGGGTTTTGAAACTGCAAGTCCAAGGGTATACCTAAGTAGGTTCCATTCGTATTATCTACTTAAAGTTCTTTAGTTTTCCTTCCATAGTATAAAAGGGTTTTGTTTGTTTTTTTTGTTTTTTTTTTTTTTTTTTTTCCTGATATTGGAGTCCAGGATTCTATAAGTAAATATCTTGGGATTGTACTCTGGCTGCTGAATCTCAGTCGCGTTAATTTTTTATAGTCACTTCTGAGACATTTTCTTCCATTATAACTTTAATTAGCTATCCAATTCCATTTATTCGCACTTATTATTCAAAGGTTGACCTTACTATGAAGGTTAATTTCTTTTGTATCTGTCACACACTGATTTTATTTTTTGTGCTTTAGATTTGAATTTTGAGTTTATTTCTATTTTGTTTTCCATAATTCAGTGCTAATTTTTGTCTTTTCAGCTATATATGTCATCTCTAGCATTGCCATTTTCTGTGCCTTCTTTTCCTTTACTTAAAGTGAGTACACATACTATTACTTTTCTTATGTTTAGTTTACTTTAAAAGTCAACTTGCAGATAATTTATACACAATAAAATGGATCCACCCAAAGTGCCTGTCTCATTTTTCTGACACACAGGCCTTCAGAAACACTGCCCCCATGAGGAAAGAGCCACCCCATTACCACAGAGGCAGCGTGGCTCCATGACGCCCTCGCTGAATGGTTCCGGTTTCCTACATCCCCTCTTCATAGCAGCTCTCCACACCGCCCTCCAGGTCCAGACCCTGCCCTTCTGCACTGAGTCCCCCTCCCCACCCCGCGTCTGACAGGCCTCTGATGTAATTCATGGCTGTCAATGTGGTTCTTGGATTCTTGGAATAATTCTAGTTGTGGATTCTGTACTCATTGTCTTTCATAACTGATTCTCAACTATGCACTTCCAACTTTTTCATGTTTCTTTTGCCATTTCTTTTTTGCTATATTTTCCGTTTTCATCCTTTAATTCTTGGTATTTTTCTCAAAGGCCTTTTTGATACTGTCCATGGTCTTTTGAGTTCATGTGTTATTCAGTAAATGGCTATTGGACACCTCTGTGCCAGACACATTAGATACAGTGGTGGGCAAGAAAGCTTCGAGACCCAACATGTGAGGGTTAGGATTAGTGGGAACTCACTCTTACTATGAGAAGGAAGCTTTCTGTTGTTCTTCACGTTACCTACCCAGAGTGCTTGTACTGCGTGCGTGCACACACACACATACACATACACATACACAGTACTGAGGCTTTTGCCTTAGCATGACATGTAAAATCCTGAACCCAGATCAAGGCTGAGGAGTTAGAAGTAGAAGGTGATTCAGAAGGGATGCCAAAGGTTGAAATAGTAAGATTTTTATAATTGAATATGAGGAGTTTTAGGAAAAGAAGAAATTTCAGATGCATCTCTGAAATTGTCTGACTTGGGCTGGTGACTATAAAAATCCTCCTACCTTGGGAGGAAATACTGCTCTGAGGGAAGAAAAGTAAGTGGCTTCAGGCTTCAGTTCATGGTGCATTAACTGGAAGAATTTGTGTCCAAAGTCCACAAAGCAATTGAGTGATACCCATGTGACCTCAGAAGGGAGAGCTACAGAAATAATTGAGGCCAGTGGCATGTGTGTAATAGCTGACATCTTGAGCAGAGACTTTATTAAAAAGGAGTTCAAGGGCTGGGGAGATAGCCCAGGAGTCTAAGCACCTGCCTGGGACAGTCCCCAGTATCACATGCCACGCTGGCCCTGAAGGCTGGTGGCACACACCTACGATCCCAGCGCTGCCAAACCTGAGACAGGAAGATCAGGTTCCTGATCTATCAGTGAGTCCTACCTCGAGCTGTAATCTGCAAAGCAAAGCCCTGTATCAAATAAAGAAGTAAACTTTAAAAAAGAAGTTCACATACAGGTCTTTGAGATTGCAACATATAAGTCAGCACAATAGGGTGAGCCAGGGTGGGGGAGATGGCTCAGTGGAATAAGTGTTTACCTGGCAAGCACAAGGGCCTGAGTTCAATCCCCCCAAAAAAATATGGTGAATCTGAAAGGAAGATTAGGAAGGAGTAGGTAGCATAGGTAACACAAGAGTCCAAGAAGAGAAATAACTAAAGGTAGACTCCTCTATCCAGCCTGTAGAGTTACAGCAGTGGAAGACCGAGGTGGTCGGCAAGGGCGGGGCTGTGGTAGAGGTCAGCCTTAGCATCCAGAAGGCCCTATGTGCAGTCTCCAGCACCTAAACAGGAGAAAAGCCTTGCAGACGACCCCCAGTAAAAGAGTGCCTATCCAATGCCTTATGAAAATTGCAATTTTAAAAGCTCTTTTATTAAAAACTTGCACTAATTTTTAATTAACTAAAGTTGGTGCCCTGTGTGTGTTCTCAGTGCCCTTTGAATATTAAGACTTAATTCTTTTTTTGTTTTGTTTTGTTTTGTTTTGTTTTTCTTTTTCTCTTTTAAGAGTAGAATATATTTACTGGGGGAAAGAAAGCTCCTGTCCTACAAAGGGACAGAAGGAGGGCCCGAGCAGGTTGTCCCCAGGAGACTTAATTCTTGGTGCTTGTGGACAGTTCACAGAGGCTCAGACTGTAAAGTAGTCAGACGGCTTGGGCTCAAAAATGCAGGAGGTGACCCCATTAGGAAGTGACAGCAAGGTCCAGGGTCATGCCAGCCTCTCCTCCCTGCCCCGTGGAGTGTGGGAACGTGCTAGAGCTCAGCAGCTTCCTCTTAACAACAGCAGAGGAAGACCTGCTCTTCTGAGCGTCCGGAGATGAATGGGAGTTGGCCCTGAAGAGGAGAGAGTGCCGCTACCTTATCCCTGGGACATTTCCCGAGGGGCTAGCGAGAAGCAAGAAGAGCACGAGGAGTCTGTGGGCTGCGTAAGCAGACACCAGCACACGGGACGCCAGTGAAGAATGACCGAAAGAGGGGCATTCCGTCAGCTGCCCAGCTCACACTGCCGCCACACGAGCAATGTGAGCACCAAGTGTGGAATCTCTGCCGGGGCCTGCAGCTGGCCCACTGACTCCCGGAGAAAGCGGGGCGAGACCTCGGACACCAAGAGCTTTCCGCGCTGCCCGCCGTGGTCCTGGAAAGCTGCAGAAGTGGGGTCACTTCAGGAAGCAGCTCAGTCCTTGCGGGAGCCAATGGACAGGCACTTAGAACAACTGTGGACCCTGAGATCTGCTGGCAGCCCAAAGACAAGGGCTGGGGCAGACAAGGAAAGCCCAGTGGGGAATCTGTGAAGCCTCCAGAGGGGCAGCAGCGTGGGCGTGAACAACCTCGCCTGCCTGCTTCTGGAGATGCAGTCTGTTTCCTCTGTGTGGTGCCATTGACCTTTCTGTGCTCATTTTCCATATCGACCTTACTCCTCTTTTTTTTTTCTTTTTTGTTGTGTTGGAGATTTCAACTAGCCTCATGTATGTTAAAATGAATGAGCCACGGTGGAAGACCTTGAACACACAGCTGGGCACACTGTGTGTGTGGAATTTTGTTTGAGATAGGATTTGGCCACATAGATTGGGAATCCTCCTGCCTCTGCCTCCTGAGTCCCAGGATTATGGATATAACACCACCACCTCTCCTGCCTTGGGGCATGTATTCAGTGTGCTGTGTTTGATCTTTTATTGCAGTGAGCTTCTGACTCCAAAAGTATCATCGTGATATCAGGCATTGTATAGCAGCCAGCCACGTTTCATTGTCACCACCTCTGCGCATTCTTTGAACGGCTCCTGCTCAGTGGTTGTCAAGATGCTGGTGCCCGAATGTGCTCAAGGATAGATAATTTTGCTTTGTACCCAGCAACGAGGCCAGTGGCAGGACTGGTTTGGCCCTCTCACACTGACGTAAGGGCTCACTGAAATCTGTCTCTCTTCACAAAAGTGTGACCATTTCAAATAGATTCCTGTAACTGAAGAATGAGCTGTTCATGCAGTAGCCCCGAGCCAGTGAAATGTGCCTGCGTGGGGGCAGGGGTGGCTCCCTGAACGTTAAGTAGCGCAGGAGGAAGAACAAGAGGGAGAGCAGAGGACAAAGTGCAGGGAGGGAACCCGAGACCAAGTCATGGTTTCAAAAGGGTGTCCAGAATTTGACCCTGGCTCTTACGTATGTCCATGCCAAAATCTAGAACTGCATTTGTTCAGGTGGGGACTCGGAAGAACTGGGAGGCAAATAATAAACAGCAGAATCTTTTGTACTCTGGGCCTTGAGTTTATTCATTATAAAGTATTGAGAGTCTCAAGCAACTTTCTGATTTTCTTCAACTTTGTAAGAACTTGTTGTTTTTCCCCCCCATTCCATGCAGTACTCCTCCCCTTACAGTTATTCCGAGGTAGTCACCGGCTTCTACGAGTATGGTGATGACCACTGTGACACAGTTTGCTTTTCCAAAGCCATGTAGCATCCAGGTGAAAAATTAAGACAGTGGGTTTGGTGTGTGGGCTGTCACACAGGGATAGAGCACAGGCTCACTATGCGTGAAGTCCTGCATCCAGTCACTTACCCCATCCTCACAGAAGGACTTACAGGGCTCAATTTATGTTATAAAACAATTTCGTGTATGGATCAAACTATTAGAATTATTATCTAAAGTCCCGTTAGTTAGCAGGTCCCTGTGAGTAAAGTCTGGATCTAAGATATCTTATTATGCAAGTTTCCCAGGTCCCTTTATAACCAATGGGTCCCACCTAAGCAGTCCAGTGGCTGCAGGCACGCAAGCTGCCCCCTCTCCACTACTGTAGCATTTTGGACACCACATGGGGAGCATCTACACGTTCTCCAGCTGGTTCTCCTAGGATTCAAGTCAGACTCTCAGGAGTGCCTTGCATTCGTGAATTCCTAAATTCTCTTTCCCCTTTATGCCTCCAAATATTACCAGATAGAGTTTTACTCTTGCTTTTTTTTTTTTTTTTTTTGTGGAACCAGGGGTTGAACTCAGGCCTTTGCGCTTGCCAGGCAAGTGCTTATTCCACTGAGCCATCTCCCCAGCCCTACTCTTGCTTTTAAAAAAAAAAAAAAAAAAAAAAAAGACCTGGATCCACTTTTTTAAGGTAGCATTTCTTTTTGCTTTAGAAAAATTCATGCTTTAGATCAAAAATTGTAGTCTAGATTTCCCAGGCCATGTGCCTCTAACAGCACCCTGCCATTGCCCCCTGACATGCCTCTCCGCCTCTCTTTGCCTCTGTTTCTGTTCTGCTACTGGTCAGCGTTACTGTTAGTGTTGCATGGATTATTTAGCTGGTGTTTAAAGTTAAAAGCAGTGATCTGAGATCATTATAGACTAGTGAAAATGGTGTCTGACATCTCTGACTCAGGATGCTTCTCCTCAGTCTCCTGGCTTTGAATACCAAGTAGGTGGGGTGGCAGGGCTAAAGGCTATGACTGAGTGCAGGAGCTTGGCTAGGTGGGAGCCCCAGATTCTCCTGTGTGGATAATTGCCCAGACTGCTCCGTCTGCTGTGCCCACGCAGGTGTGCCCCCAAGATGTGGGACAAAGGCAAGGCTGTGACATGAAAAGAGGAGAGTAATTGCATTAGGGGGGAGCAAAGAACAGTAAGGGTAGCCTTCATTCATTGAGTCTCTAAGTACCAGGCTTCATGCCAGCGTCCACACTCACATAATAAAGCCCCATCCTCCCAGCTGCACCAAGCAGCATTACACATCTTTGACAGATGCGGAGATGTGGCCTTATGTTAAGAAGCTTGCCCCAGTTCACACTGGCAGTAGGAGCTGAGGCAAAGCTAGGAGCCCGAGCCTGTCTGATTCAAAAGCCTTCGCTTGAATGCTCTTCTGGGCTGCAAGTGCCCTTTATCCGGCTGGAGTGCATGTGTGTACACGTGCATGTATGTACACATGCACACACATACAAATGCAGGTACTTTTAAGATGAAGAAAGCACTTCGGCATAATACCATGCTTCCCTCCAAAGCCCAGAGCATTACATTGTGTGTTAAGGAAAGACAAGTGAGAGCCAAAAGATGGGACAGAGTTTGGAAGGCCAGTTACTACGTCTGGTCACTATTTCAGTCTGTGCATTTGCAGCACATCATTAAGCCTCAGAATTCTAAGCTTATCTCTGTACAGTAACATTCAGTTACCCATGTTGATGGAGGAAGGCCAGATGTGAAGAACTCTTAACGAGCCAGTAATCTAGGGAGAGTTTCATTAGCTGCTTGCAGTTTGGTTGTGACGCGTTTGGGATAGATTTATTTTCCTAAATGTTTGTTTAGTCATCCAAAAATAGCAATGGAATGGCCTGTGCCCCTAACGAAGATCAAAATGGATTATCCATGGGGAATATGCTGCAGTTAATTGTAGAGGAAAAGCTTACATTCATTGAAAAGCATCATCTTAGACATGCTGACACCTTTTTCTTTTTTTCTCTGAATTCATTTAGAACCTATGCTGTCAGAAGGATAAGAGATGCCTTCAGAGAAAATAAAAATGTAAAGGACCCGGTAGAAATTCAAACCCTGGTGAATAAAGCCAAAAGAGACCTTGAGATAATCCGTCGACAGGTAAGATGGTTCGGTGATGACCTGGTTTTCATTAGGAGCCGTCAGCTCTGACGTTTCCTTCTTGATTGCACATCATTGCTTTTGCTGTTTACAATTTATACCAGACCAGGAAACTCTTTGCTTTTTCTAATATAAATGTCAAAACATAAGTTATATTATAGAATTCAAGGGCAACATCAAGGAAAGTATCACCTTCACAGAATTTCCAGGGACTGCATCCTTCTGGGAAGCCGAACTTCATAGCTTGCTAAATGTTGCTGTTTTAACTCTGAAAAACTTCAATACGATGACTTTTCAAAATCCACATCTCTGTTAAGTGCTCTGTATGTGTATGTAGACATATGTCAGAGAATAAATATGCTTTCCTTTTCCTAGTATTTTCCATCGTAACGCAAGGAGCAGAGGGGGTGGTGAGCCTCAGTTGTGTCTTGCATGCGAGAGGTCTGCAGTGCAGATGGCACAGAGCACAGCTGCTTGGGCGTTGACGCCGTAAAGGACTCTTCCAACGTGGTTTTTGGGGGGTTTTTCCATTCTGTATAAGTGCGGGGGTCCCCTTGAACTGGGTTGGCTTTTGTCATTTATAAGGTAGGTGGAGTGTGCGTGGCAGCCTGGTCTCCTGGGTGGTAAGATCTGTCTGACTTCTCCCGGAGTAAGCAGAATGTCAAAGGCGAAAGTACTCCTCTGTCAGGTAGTTTTCTCACCTTGTAAGAAAATTGTCCCTTTCACCGTTTTTCTCTTTATTTAGCAGCAGGTAAACCATAAGCTCCATTTCTACTTTCGTGTCTTTTCTTTTATCAGCAGTCATCTGTTTGTGGAGGGGAAACCCTCACCAGTCCTCAGTTCTGCAGGGTCTCTCTCTCTCTGCCACCAGGAGGCTCCTCCTGGGCTGGTGTTCCCTTAGGCTCGTCTCTGCCTCACTCTTCTTTGTGTTAGATTCTAAAAAAAATTCAAACAAAAAGCAGTGGTAAAAACTACAGTGTGCGCTTAATGTGCAGAATGTCTGGGTCTGTGGCCAGCTGAATGGAACCGTCCCTTCCACAACAACATTTCAAACTCTGAGGTCTACAGTTTTCTGGCAGTAGGATAACTGCATTCAAACAGGTCCAGAAAATGACTGTTGATGAAGGACAATGGGGAAGTTCAGAGGAGGAGTGCTCTGCGCGCTGCATGTGCTTTAAGGTGGCAGATAAATGAGTTGCCCTTTGGAAAACTGTGGAACTTCCCAGTCACCAGCAGTTGGGATATCATGAGCTCTTCAGAAGTTAGAAATCAAGAAACCTGAATCCATATTATACATAAACTCAGATTCAATTCTGTGGATTTTTCTCAGTGTGGACATTGGCAAGCGTTTTCAAAACAGGCTTTTATCTTTCATATAGAAGCATTCAGAATATCAACTGCTTAAAAGATAATCTGTGCCCTAGTTGTCTGCATCACTTTTTGGTCTGAAATACTCAAAGTGAATATTTCTGAAATACTCTTTGAAAGGCTGGCCACCCTGGGGGCTAGCTCAGTGGGAGAGCGCTTACCTGGGTGCCACTCCCCACTCCACACACACACACAGAAGACCCCAGCAGTGACCGCTGCCCTGCAAACCGAGGTGAGCGTCCCTGGAGCCGGCGGACAGTGAGCAGGGCGAGGGTGCCCTCCCCAGGACAGCTGGACAACTGCACCTTCCTGGTGTGGCTGCTGACTGCCTCCTTCACTGGCCAGGACTTTGCCGGAACTGGTGGAATGTGTTGCTTGTCATCCCTTCCGGAGAGCCCAGTGAATGCACGGTCTCCTTCTGGTGGAAAGCTGCTTCGCCACTTGTACTTCAGCAGCTTCCCTTTCACATCAGGCCTTCCTGAATCCAAGCACAGCATGTGCACAGGATAGGACATGTGGCGGACTCCCCAGCCACCTCGCTAAAGCCTGATTAGGTTAGCCTTGGAGCAGAGGCCTAGCAGGAGTAGCGACTGTGATCCTTCACGCTGTCTGCTGCACTGGCCGCCCTCTCACCTGCCTTCTTGAGCCTTGTTGTGTTCACACAGAGCCTGGGCAGTCTTTAGCAGAAGGATGCACCTGATCAAGTTGTTGTCTGCTTAGCTCCCTCCAGAGTGTTGTCACCAGACAATGAAATCTGAAGGCTTTCTCAGGTCCTCGCAGGTGCACTGTGGCTCTTCCCTCCCTCTCAGACTGGCTCCGTTGCCACCGCCTACCCCGCCTGCTGCACCTACCAGCTCACTCACCGTTCACCCTTTGTGACCTCTGCCTGCAGGAGGCTCTGCACGCACTCTCTGTGACCCTTTCACCTTCCCACCTAGGAGTGCCCAGAGTTCACCTTCACAGAGGGCTGCCTGACCTACTAGCTGGTGAAACGGCCACCTCCCCAACCCAGCACCAGCGCTCATCAGTGTCTACTGGAATATCACTCTTTGCCTTATTTTCTGCCACCACCCCCACCCAAGGCCATATAGCTATTCAGACAGCAATCTGACCTGTGATGGTCACCACTACTTGGTGGGCAAAAGCAGGCTTCTGGGATCAGCCTGCCCAAATTCCAGGACTGACTCGGCCTTCCGGCTTTCTGACCTTGATCATGACATTGAACCTCAGGCTGGGGAAGATGCAAATGAGGATCTCAGGCTTGTAGTAAGAAATACATGAGAAGTCCCTGAGGTGCTGGCACACAGTAAGCGCCCCCAGGTGCTTTCTGCTGTTACTCCCCACAGTGCCTAGAACAGTGGCATAGAGCTGGACGCTCAGTGCCTGTTGACCGATTGAAAACTTTGTGCCGAGATTGTTCACCTCATTGAAGGGTTCTGTGCTGCCCAACTCTGGATGCCTTCTTGGCCACCCAGAACTTTTGTAGTGAAAGAATGAACCATGAAAGGGATTTTGGTCCCTCTCAGGAGCTGTGGTGTCCTTTCTATCAGGCAGCTCTTACCCTGGAGCATGTAGATCCAAGCCCCTCTCCCGGGACACACATCTGTCACAGCTGCATGCTCCCATGGATGGAAGCCCACAGCCACCGTCCAGCTGCTGGATGTGCCCATCTCCACCCTCAGCCCAGTAACCTGCATCCCAACTTTGTGCTCTCTCCAGAGCGCAGCTTCTTCAGTCCCTCCAGGTGTCTCTGGTACTACAAGGCCACCACGAGCCTGATAAGATTTTTAAAAAGTTTCAAAACAAAATGTTCCCACTTGATTAGATAGAAAAACTGTACAGGAAAATGGATGCCTCAACAAAGCCCAGAGAGCACACTCAGAAATGCAAGGACACGAGTTCGCAGAGACCGGAGGGTAGTGGTGCTCTTAGGTCAGCCTGCCATGCTGTCCCCGGGTGTTAAAGGACCTCACCCACCTGCCTCAGCCTCTCCACAGAATTCCTTCACTCTTCCTCTGGGGCCCTAACGTGCTGGATTCTCAGTCTGCGCTGACTGCCCTGAAGGCTTTGAGATAGCACCAGGACTTGTGCCTTCTCAGATCATCTAAAGATTGTCTCATTTCTAGGAGTGGCAGGGTTTTTCCTTCACGGTGAGCAGGTCCATGCCTTGTGTTCCTTGTCCAGGATCCTTGACTTCTTATGCCAACTCTGTCCCTGAAGTACAGTCTGGTCTGTCAATCTCAAATCTCCACCTACTATGCCTCCACCTTAGCATATCACGGCACTAGTGGAGACATTCTTCTACCATTATGTCCATAAAGACAGTTTTGCAAAGAGAGGCTGACTGTTCAGCTCCAGGGAGATCCTCTGTGCTGCGAGCAGGTCCTGGACTGACCTCCACTGAGCCTTTTCAGTGTCTGCTCTGCAGGTGGCATCAGGAAGATTGTAGAAGACTATGGGGCAGATGGAGCCAGACACCATGGACAGAGTGGGACTGTGTGTGGCACTGGGCAGATAGTTGTCTAAGAGTCTAGAGAGTGTTTCTGCCTCAGACCAGAAACAGGCTTTTGGGGTCTTTCACATCAGAAAGATGAGCAAGAAAGTGAGATTTGGTTTTGGTTTTGGTTTTTTTTTTTTTTTTCTTTCTCCCCCTACCATCCCCAAAAGGAATTCTTTCTTATTTTTATCTATAAGGTATTACTTTGATTCACTATCAGTTAATCACCCTGGTTTAGTGTAGCATGGCCGATTGCTGAGGCCCTTTGATTTGTTCCCACAGTGCCAGGGATGGAATCAGGGCCTTGGCCTGCTGGACAAGTGCTCAGCCCCGTGGCTGCATCCCCAGCCTGCAGCTTGGGTTCTCAGCCAGCCACCGGGTCCCTTGTGTTGCATCGCTGTTCTTGCACCTTGCTCCTGCAAATGTCTTCTAAACCCCTGCAGCCTCAGCAGCCCGTAGGAGCCTTCCCTTTCTGTGTAGTTCATAGAGCTTTTGTGTTTGTCCAAGAAAAGTACTTGTGAAGCATTCAGAAAAACAGCTACAGTCTTCCTCCTGTCTGGCTTCATCACTCTTCTGTGGGAAGGCAGACAGTGGAGGAGCCTCGGGATTGCGAATGCAGCAGGCTAGGCCTCCGCCTGAGACGGCCATTCTCACGAGTGCCTCAAATGCATGAGTTAGGGACACTTCAGAAGGAGTCAGATAAACCCTAATTGCACGGCGACTCTTGTTTTGAAATTGGGTGAAAACTTATATATCTGTGCAGAGCCTGGGCACCTCGGCGGCTGCGTGATCTATAGGGGTCGCTACAGTGGAATGGTCATTCTCTCTAGGTCCTTGCGTTGCAGCAAACTCGGGTAAAAGTCATTTGGGAAACGTGAAGGGTGTCTCTCGTAGACCTTCTTCATAGTGTGGGGAACCAAGAGAATTCACGAGCTCTAGGAGAGGAGCTGCCATTTTGTATTAAGACGCTCCCAGCTGCTGCGTTAAGTAAGCTAGTGGATGTAGCCCTGATTTGCATTCAGATAATCTTTGATTACCCTACCATGGACAGGAAGCTACTAAGATACACAGTAAGACTACATTATACACTGAGGCTACATCCAGGAACGCAAAGATTTGCTTTCACACAAATAGTTAGAGAAAGATAATATATTATTGTACAGGAAAAAAATGCAGTGAGTATAGCCCAATCTTGATAACATCAGGGTTCAGGAGTACCGATCTCGCCATGAGCTTTTCAGCAGTCACTGTTTCCCCTCTCAGTGACTCAGATTTACAAACCTGTAGTTCTGAGCCATAAGAGCAGTGAGACCACACAGTAGCTGGGCATGGTGGTGCGTACCTGCACTCCCAGCACTGGGGAGGCTGATCTGAGTCCCACTTGGGCTACGCAGGGAGACCCTGTCTCAAGGCAAAATACTATTTTTTAAGAAAAAGTCTAGGGAATGTAGTTTAGTGATCGAGTGCCCATGGGTTCCACCCCACAAAAAAGGACAGTATTGCAGGTATTCAGATGAGATCGGGTGCGTTCTGGTTGGTATGGCCGTAGACTATTGCAGGAATTCAAGGTAAGAGGGAAAGCCAGGTGCACGGCACATACCTACAACTCAGCACCAGGGGCTGAGACAGGAGGACTGGTCGTGCAGTGCCAGGCTGAGCCCCACACTGAGTTCAAGGCCATTCTGGACGACAGAGCAAGACCCTTTTAAAATAAATAGGAAAGGCTGATACTGTTCCATGCAGCATGGCCTCTTCTTAATATAACCATACACAGGTGTGATGTAAAACATTTTTCATGATTTATAACCTACACTTTATTTTTGTAGCTTTCAAAGAGCAAAATAATTTGCCCAGCTTACTGATGTTTTGCATGGATAGTGAGAGTCTCAGAATCAGCATTTTTACTTGCATCTGTTATTTTGTGGTCCGTGTGTAAGCAACCATTCAACACAAATGTCCGCCAGGAGCTCTGTGCATGCTGCTGGGAGATGAGAGGCTAGTATTGCCTTCTCTCCCGCAGTCCACACGGCCTGTTTCAAGATTGTCCTGTAGAAGAAAGAAAGTAGTACTACCAGTGTCTATCCACATGCGTTCATTTAAATTAAGTGTTGTTAGTTTAGGGCAGTGGTGACGAACCTTTTAGAGCTTTCAATGACAGCAGACAGTCTGCTGCAGCACCTGTGTCACACATTTATTGCCAGTGGTATAGGAGGATTTCTAAAGTGTACTTGGCTGTCATTTTGATAGAGTAAAAGGAAGTCAGTCTCTGCATTAAAGCCATTTAAAACACATGAAAAGAATTATACACTAATCACAGAAGCAACCTAAATGGCATTCAAGACATAAGTGGATAAACAAAATATGATCTGTATTTGCAGTGAAATATCACTCAGTCTTTAAAAGGAAGGAAATCCTGTTCTGTGGTAAACTAGGACAGACCCTGAGGGCATTATGCTCAATGAGTTAAGCAAGACAAAGGAACAAATACCATGTGATTCCACTTATGTGAGATATCTGAAGTAGTCAGATTCATAGAGTCAGAAAATAAAACAATGGCTACCAGGGGCTAGAGAGAAAGGCAGGTTGTTCGCTAGATGTAGAATTTCAGCTAAGGGCTATTGAAACATTCCAAAGGTGTTCCATCAAAATGTGAATGCACTTAACACTATGGAGTTACATACTTAAGGTGGCAAATTCTAGGGGCTTATCAACAATGTAAAAAAAAGAGTCCCTAATGGTTGTTGATTCTTTTTAACTGAGAAGAATAAATTAAATGTGAGTTTTTATGAAGTGTAGGAACTTCAAATCATTTGAAGCTTAAACTAGTGAATTTATATCTATGGGCCTCTCTCTTCATATCAATCAAATAAAAGGGTTATGCTCTTTCTTTCTTTCTTTTTTTCAGAACTGGGGATTGAACTCATGTCCTTGCACCTACTGAGCTGTCTCCCCAGCCTCTATACTCTGATTTCTAAAGCTACTTCCTTTGCTAAAACCCCATGGCTCAATGTTTTCATGAATATCTGTCCCCCTCTGTTTGCAGAAACTACCAAGACATATTTGAGCAACTCTAGGTGTTTTCCTTGCCCATATTTCACCAATTTGTTTTTAAACCAGGGATCAAACTCAGGACCTTGCATTTGCCTGGCAGGCACTTATGCCACTGTGCTATCTCCTCAGCCCTTCACCAGAATTTTAACTCTCCAGAGCTAGGCTGTGGATGAGCCCAGTTGCATGCAAGCATTTATACCACCATCAGTCTGTAACACCTCCCTTAGTCTGATGCTTCTGCTGCAAGGAACTTGAGTTACTTCATTCATTTTATTGGCACCTCTGTAGTTAACCTTCTCCTTTCCTGGTAGATGTTATCAGTACTAGAGCAGTTCTTGATAAAACCATTTTCTTCCCATAAAATGAAATTGTAGTTGAAGAACAATAATCTGATAACTTGTAGGGAAGAGAATGATTCAGATGCTTCCCCAATCCCAACTAACTGCCAGTACAGCACTAGTTTCTTCATGGTTGGACCTCTGTGTTCCCTGGCTGGATCCTCAGCTGCCTTAGACAGTCTCACTGGATCAGTCAAAGGCAGTTATATTTTGCATTCCCACCCCCACAGTTTCTTTCCCTAGGTATTTTATTGAGTGCCTATAATATGCCATGTAATTACGCATTGGTTTGGCAAGCTCTTTGGAGACAGAGCTAGGAGGGATTATAAGGTTATCAGAAAATTTCAGAAGTTCTTTTTCATTGTTCAATTCTAGATCACCTTTGTTTCTCATTAGTAGAACAGAAATGCAGTTTAAAAGTACGTCGCAACGGCACTTTGCTCTGTGTGTGTTAAGCTCCACTAAGGTCAGATCAAAGGAGCAATCCCCATATTCATAGAAAGCAGTCAGAAGTAGGGAGATGTAAGTACTTTATCTTGGACTCCAGCAAAACTCCTTAGGAAAGCAACCTGAATTCATACAGTGGTCACATTGGTCCTGCAAGGGAACCCTGAATCTTCTACATCTATGAAGTGTTTCAGTATGAACGACAGGTTCGCCACCAACCCCATCAGGGGTTGATAAACAGGGGATGTAACCCATGGATTTCCAGTGTGGGAGGCAAACAGGACATTGAGGGTGATAAAAGGCAGACAGTGGCGGACGCTGTTTGCATTTCCTGAGCCTTCACTTAGCACTTTAGCTATAAGGTAACAGCTTACCCTCTGGAGGCCCATAAATAGTTTGATTTCTAGAGGCCAGGCTCCTTTATCCCTTCTCACAAAACCTCTCTGGCTTCCAAAGAAGGAAAAAAACACACTGTGAAAATGTGAAAGTTCAGCCAGCTTATTTAAGCGTTTGCTCAGAATCTGCTGCAGATCTGAGGGCTGCAGCTCCATTGCACTCTCCTGACACGCGCTGACTGAAGTGCCCTTCAGCGGACACCTTTTGGACTGCATTGCATGTCCTTTCAGGTAATCAGAGCTGACTGCACCCGTGCTTATGCAGAGGATCCTCTCCCAAGAGGACAAAGGAAGGGTCCACCTCTTCTAGGAAGGGCAACAGGAGGCACTCCCCTTGCTCGCATTAATTTGTGTTTTGGTAGCACATCCCCCGAGGTGACAGGGAAGTAATGACCTCCATGTCGAGTGCCTCCAAGGAGGGATGCCTATTTCCTCAGCGCTGGAGATGAGCAGCTGAATTTCTCATCAGATGGAATGGATTTTTGTTGGAGTACATGAGAAGGATCATTTGCTTGATTTGCTTGATGCTATATGAGGGATTTCTCCAAATTATGTATCTCTCAGTCTAGAAAACCATTTTTGTGTCCCTCACCCAGATGTAACAAGTGTGGTAAGACAAAAAAGGAGGTTCTTCGCAAGATACTCCTCAGTTTTAGCCCTTATTCAGTAGAAGTCTGTCCTTGGTTATGATATTTAATCTCTGAAAACATTGCCAGCATTCAGCTTTTCTGCTAAAAGGGAAGGAATACCGTTCTCTCTCCTTTTTTTTTTTTTTTCAGCACTAAACTCAACCACTGAGCCCCCAACACTACCAGTCTTAAGTTAATGTTAATTTTGTATTTGCTATGTTTTTGAAATATTAGTGCCAAGTCACGCCTCAGAAATTTTACATCCTCAGGTGGGGGAGATAGCTCAGTAGCCTAAGTACCTGCCTGGCAAGTGCAAGGACCCGGGTTCAATCCCCAGTACCACATGGTGTGCTGGCCCCAAGCCATGTAGACCACCAAAACTGGGAATGGTGGCACACACTTGTAATCCCAGCGCTGGGGAGGCTGAGGCAGAAGGATCACTGTAAGTCCAAGCTGCATAGTGAGACACTGTACCAAATGAATTAATAAGAGATTTCTTAAAACAAAAAATTTTAAAGAAATTTGACATCTTCCCCAGTCTAGGCATTAAGGCTATTGATTTCATGAACTGGTCAGTTATGAATAATGAGTTGTAAAAATTTTCCTTAAGATTGTACCATAGTGGGGCTGGGGAGATGGCTCAGTGGAAGAAGCACTTCCCTGGCAAGCACAAGGGCCTGAGTTCAATCCCCATTTCCGCCAAAAAAAAAAAGTTCACTTTCTCGAAGACTGTACCATAGTGATCTCAGTTAGTGTTACCAGTGCTACTCATGCTGTGTAAGATTAAATCGGTGTTCTAAGTATCTTCCTCTTCGAGCATTTCCGCTTCATGCAGCTAAGAGTGCTAGACTCACCCATCCCACCTCCAGGCAATAAAAATAGCCACCAAAGATCACAAGGGCTCCCCGTCACATCCTGCCACAGAGTAAACCCTGGAAGGCCGTCACCCTCTGGGCCTCCTCAGTGAAAAATAAAGGATCAGGCACGTGACTTCTAAGGTTCCTTACAGTGCGAGGAGTATTTCACCAGTCAGCTGGTGAACAGCTTCAGGTGAGCTGCCTTGCTGAGGTTCAGTGGGTTTCTTCCCACGAGTTGCTCCCTTCCACTGATGAGTGGGTACATTCCTGAGTTACCGCACGCGTGCACGTGTACTGTAGAGCTCAGTGCATAGTGGCTGTCTGACTGGTGACTTGGGAGCCAGGACAACTGTGTCCTGCCCCACTCGCCCTGGCTCTCACAGCCAACTTCTGCCTGTGGGTGTAGAGAGGGCTGCTCCTGAGACCCAAAGGTTCCCTCACACCTGGCATTTTCTGACTCTGAGAATAAATGACAGTGCTCCTTAAGCTCCAGAAGCACCCTGTGATGCTGGGTTTGGAGGTAGGGTGGGCCTTATCCCTGGTCTTCGGTGCTGGCAGACACTGCAGAGTCGCTGGCTTACATAAGACCAGGTTATGTAATGTGCTGCTTCTTCACAGCCTCGGCTGTCCGCACCAGGGCCTAGTTGAGAAGAGCCTTTGGCTACACCTTGTGAAAGCTTTTAACACCCAGAGCTGGCAGGCCTGTTACACAGATGGTGGTCACTGGGAGGAAGGGGGCAGTGAGCTTGAAGCAGAAGCTGCACTCTCCCAGGGGCAAGGGGTGTGGATCCTGTTTGCTAATGAGCTTCCAGTGGGGAAGATGGGGTGGGGGGGGCCTATTCAGAGGCAAAGTAGGAATTTAGTTTCTAAATAATTCTTCAGTATCATTTAAAGTTTGTAGCTATCTATGTAGCTGTCCATGGTTTTCATAATATTATTTTTCTTACTGGAAGTAATGTTTGGAACTTAGCCCAGTTGTTTTTTCCAGTACTTTTTCTCTGGGGGCAGTGCAGGGCATGATTCAGAAAATGGCTCATTCCGTTCTTTACCACACGCACCCAGTCCTATGACATCAGCTCCAGCCCAGCCATGAGTCTCCAGTGACTGCAGGATGCCTGTGGGCTGGGTCTTTGTACTCATCTGACAAAGCAGCGGAAGTGTACCCCTTTCTGCAGTCAGCAGCTCCCCTGGCAAAGCCCTCCAGTGTCCATCCTCCTTTCTTGCCCGATAAACTCCCTTCATCCTCTGGGCCACCAGAGTGCTCCATATGACTTCACCTGATAGTAATTAGCATGTTGTTCTCAATGGCATTTTACTAAGTGATCCCTGCCCCTAGTCTGGTAGCTTCTGGAAGGACAAGATTGTCTTCTTACTTACTGTCCTAGGTGTGGCAGTACTTCAGTACTGCTTAATACATGCAGGGTGGCTGGATGGGTAGGCCCAGAAGCAAATGTTCCTGAAAGTCCTGGTGGGTGCCCATCCAGGCTCTGACTCACTGCGGCCAGAGAATGCATCCTGTCTATTGATCATCTAATTGTACCTGCCCTGTGTGCTGCATGGTGTTTGTGTGGTCCAAAGTGAGATAAGATGCACCTGTACCATCTAAGCAACACTCCATTCAAAATCCCCCTTTGCCTGAGGATGTGGGCCTCCCCTAGAGCTCCAGAAAGGAAGCCAGGCCCATCCTCTAGAGGATAAAGTATTGCTCCACACACTGAATCAGCTGAGAAGCAGAGGTGAGATACTGTGAACTAACCGCGTGTGGAAGGATCCTGCCAGGCCTGGATATTTCGTCTTGGACACCACAGGAAGGCACAGAAGGGAAAGGCAGGAGTGGTTTCCAGGGCTGGTTGTCCACTCCTGGCTGTAGAGACAGGCAGATGACTTTCTGTGGGATTCCCTTTCCGGTCTGTAAAATGGACATGATTGTCCATCCTTGGTGTGTTTGTGGTACACACGACACAATGCTTGGCCCAAGGTACAAGTTCCATAAGTGAGAGACGTTCACAGTGTCGTCGGTGCCTCGGGTTGGTGTTTCAGTACCTTCAGGAACCCGAGTACTGAAATCCATCCCACTGGTGATGCTCCCGTCCTGCTATACAACCTCTAAGCTACAGGCACAGAGCAGCTGCCTGCGTGTTTCAGGCCGTTCTGCCGTGTGGCTGAGTCCACCCTGGAGGCCCTGCTAATCTACAGGCTCCTGGCACGGGGCTGGTGCTGTGCTATAGGGCAGCAACCCCCGCCCCATGCTTTGCAGCACTTTAGTTGGAGCTTTGAAGACTAAATTCCAAGTGGCAGTTTCACTCTGAAATATTTATTACATGCTGATAGTGTTTTCACAGAATAGAATCAAGAGGGCCGAGCAGAAAATCAGACTATGCAGTCTTGATTATTTCCAGCATCACTGTCATATGGCAGACCCTAGGCAGGAAGGGAAAGGCGGGATATGGGAAAACAGTCCTAGCAGGCAGGGCCCGTCGACATTTGGAAGTGAAACCTGGGGCAGGTAGGAGAGCAGCCATGAGTGGTCCGAGCTCGCAGCTCCTGCACACAGAGGCTGGGTAGGTGCGAAGGCCTGACTGCACAGGCATCCCTGTGATGCCTGCTCAGCCCTCAGTTTCCGCAAGACTGGTGTCAGGACACCTTCCACCCTGGGCTAGCGGACCTGGAGGTGCTGGAGTGCCTTCTGTGAGCTGTGTGGCATTTGCACGGAACCTCCACACATCCTCCTGTGCACTGCACATCGTCTCTAGACAACTTAGGGAACCTAATGCAGCAGAAGTGCTATGTTAGTAGTCGTTCTGTATTGGTAGAGAGTGAGGACAAGGGAGAAAGCCCTTCATATGCAGTGCAAATAGTTTTGTTTGCATTTTCGGTTTTTGAGACAGGGTCTGCTCTACCTAGACTGGCTTCCCACTCCTGGACTGAAGTGATCCTCCTGCCCCACCTCCCAAGTCCTGGGGACTGCAGTTGTGCCCAGCCATGTGTGCTGCCATTTCAGTGCTGTTGCTCCCGCAGATGCAGACCCCGTGGCTGCTGAGGGCAGACTGCACGGGGACAGTGCAAGGAACCCAAAGATGCACATTTGAGGAACCTGAGGGGTTTTTTGTTTGTGGTGCTGGAGATCAATCCCACAGCCTCGTGTGCTAGGCAAGCTTCCTACTGCTGAGCTACATCCCTACTTTTTTAAAACTACTTGAGACATACACATTAACCAGAATGTGCAGCTTCTAAGGACACAGATCCCAATGTCCTTATATGTGGTAATGCTTAGAAAATATTGTCACATGAGCTGCATTTTGTAATTTCAAAGGACTGGATTAAGCATACTTGAAATTCTTAGAAGTAGTGTCCTATCATTCATTGCACATTTGGGAGAAAGTGTTACGCGAGAAACACTTAGCTATACCATGGAGCACTACTGAGACCCACAAGTGACAGTAACAGTCCTGTCTGGTGGCAGTTGGCAGCCAGCACCTGCAGTGATACTTAGGATCCTGATTTCCCCCGAGCCCTGCATGCTGAAGGCTTCGGCCCCAGCTTGGCCCTATTGGGAGATGGTGGAACCTCATGGGAGGAAGTGAGGGCATGCCTTTAAGAGGTAGAGCCTCGTGGGAGGAATTGGAGGACTGTGGCCCCTTCCATGTCTTCCTGGCTCCCATGAAGTGAGCAGTTTCATTCTGCCACTCTTGTCGCAAGGAGCTTCCCCCTCCCAGGCCCAGAAGCAGCAGACCAACCAGAGACTGAAATATCCAAACTTACGAATCAAAGTCACCCTTCACTCTGTGTAAGCAGATTACCTCAAGTATTTGTCATAATAATTGAAAACTGACTAAGACATGATTTGTTCATATTTTCATGGGAGACCTGATGAGAAAGTAGGAAGTTGGGATACACTAAGCCACTCTGGACTGGCTTGGTGGGGCAACTAATTCTCACCCAGAAAGCTGAGTGAAAAAACACCGCCGAGTCAGACACCTAGGTCCACCAGTGCCTGCCTCCTCCTCCTCCTGCATCCGCCTGGGACACCTTAGGAAGTCGTGCTCCTCCTGTTTTTACAAGGGGAGGTTGGAGGTTGCGGAACAGCCTTCCCACAGTAGGTGGCACTGCCAAGGCAGGTGCGGTTCTGAGTACTGTGACTGAGCAGGGTTCCCCACACCTATCAGTCTGCATCTCTAGGGCTTGAGGAACAGGCACCTTGGACTCAGATCAGGTGCTACTCTTATGGGACATAATTGTGTACAGTGACCCTGCAGGACCTCACCATTTTGCAGTAAGCAAACTGAGGCTTAGGGAAGCTCAGAAACCGGCCTGGAAAGATTAAGCTGGAGATTTTGCACCAGGAAAGGTCAAAGTCATGGCCTTAAGTTGAGTCTCTACTACAGTACCATACAATCCTTTCATTGTACTTTCATAGAATGAGGTGCATAGAACTCGAATTAGGTATACTGCGTATCCGTGCCGAATTTTTTTCCACTGAGGTCTTGTCAGGCTAGTCTGTGAGGAAGATGACATTTCCCCACCCCGTGACTCCTGGCCACCTTACCTTGTGTTTCTGGGAGCACGTGGAGAAACAAAGTGCAGCCACCCACAGCCCTGAGAGCCTCAGAGGATTGCTGCCAGTGAGATCCCAAAGACAGTGCCCACTGAAGCGGCACACAGATAACGGAGCAGAGCCAGAGCGCTAACCCTGGTGCTGACATGAAGGCTGCAAAGAGATGAGGTCCAGCCAGCGAAAAGACCCACTCAGAGAGGGCTCCCAGCAAGAGCTGAGTCTTTGTCTAAATAGGAAAGAGCATATGTCCCCACCCACATCTGTGCACACCTGGAACCACTGGTCATGGGGGACCAGGGCTGCCCAATTGCTTATCCTTCTCAGTGGGAACAGGACCCTAAATGGGGAATGGTGCTTTCCATGTCAGATACACAGACCTCCACAGTGCCATATCCAAGCAGTTTAAGGAGAGAAAAACTATAACCACTCTCCGAACAACCATGATATATTTCCCCCAAGGAAAGAGAGAACTAAGCTGAACTCCAAAATGTTTTGTGTCTGTTTATTGCAGTATATTTAACATTTAGTTCCACTTTCTATTTATACTTAGAGGAAAGACCACAGGCTATCTCTCCTTTAATGAGCTCTTCAAACACCGGTCGTTCACAATTTTCAGCCTTGATTGGACCCTAGAATCACCAGGGTGCCTTGACAAGCCCTGGTGACTCAGCGACACCCACTGGACTTCAGGCTCTGGGCATGGGACTCAGACCTGAGAGTTTCTGATGCTCTCTGGTAGTGACAGAATGCAGACACAGCTGAGATCCAGTACTTGGGACCCAGCACTGGCCACTCAGCCTGACGGCCCCGCACCAGCACGGGTGTTCCAGCAGGCCTGACTGGGCAGCTTGGCTTGGGTTGTGATGGCCAGCCTGACGTCAGAATCCTTCCAGAGTAAACCTGTTTATTTTCCAGTGCTGAGCATTGAGCCTAGGGCCACACTAAGCAAGTGTTCTGCCACTGACCTACGTTCCCACTCCACACCCCACCCCCTTTTAGACCAGAGTCTCACTGAGTCGCTGAGGCAGGCCTTCAACTTGCAGTCCTCCTGCCTCAGTCTCCCCAGTAGCTGGGATTCAGTTGCATGTCACACCAGTGATTCTTTTAATGCTGCTATACAGAGATTCAAACTCTTAAGTTCTCCTTTAAATTAAATGAACTCTGTTTAGAGCTGAAAACTCAGTGCGCTTTCACTCAGTAGCATACAGTACATTTGATGATGCTTTTCAGAGTTTCTAGCTGGTACTGACTGATAGTCTCAGTAGCAACCAAAGAGGATAACAAGATTTATTCTTAAAGAATAGCAGAGACATGTCCTTAAGAATGGAGTCTTTCAGAGGGAAGGGTTGGCAAGGGGCTGGCAGACATCTGTAATCCCAGCACTCTGGGAAACTGAGGCTATAGGATCACTAGTTTGAGCCGAACCTGGGCAACTTAGTGACTAAGGGAGACCTGTCCCAACAAGAGGGCTGGAGATGGAGTATAGAGTAAGAGCCCCAGGTTCTCATCCCCAGTACTGCCCTCCGCAAAAAAAAAAAAAACTTTTGGGCGGTATTAAGGAAGCCATATGCTCTCTATCCTTTTTGGATTGTTGGGAAGACTGATATCAGCTATATACAAAGAAAGATATTGTAGGGTTGGGATTTTTTAAGTTTATCATCATCATGAGTATGCTCATTATTCAGATCTCTTTTAGAACTATCTGCAGCGGCAGTGTGTGAGCTCAGGACTCTCAGATTACATTGATCGAAGCAAAAAGATCTCTCGAAGCACAGCAGACAGTTGCTCATGAGTACCAAGCCCAGAGCAAATACAGAAGCACAGCACCAGAGGAACTGGTATCAGCGTTCCGGTTGGGGTGGGCTGGCCAGCCCAGTGCCAAACAACCTGAAGTTTCTCATCTGGGTCTCTTCGGCCCCTGGACCACTTAAAGTCCAGTACACTGATGAACATCTCTGTGATGGCGTCAATCCGCGGATGGAAGAGCAATATTACATTCTATTCCACAAGAATAAGCATTTCATATCCAACTAGAACTTTTTTTTTTGGTTCACTTTCCACACAGTTCAGACTTGTAGTGATCCTCCTGTTTTCAGCCTCCCCAGCGCTAGGATTATAGGCGTGTGCCACCACGCCCAGACTTGGTGGTGGCTGGCTCAGCGCCCCTGGGGGCAGGACCAGGAATAACATGTGGTGCCAGGGATTGAACCCCAGTCCTTGCGCTTCCCTAAGCAGGTGCTAGAACCTTTTTTAATGACAGCTTTTCTGGGATATAATTCACATATCACAAAATTCACACATTTAAAGCATGAAGGTCAGTGGATTTTAGTATAGGCTCAGAGTCCATCGCCACAATTAGTTTTAGACCATTTCATGACCTCCAAAAGAAGCACAAGCCAGGCATGGTGACACAGGCCAATAATCCCAGCCTAGGAGACTGAGGAATATAGCAAATTCAAACCTGGCCTGGACAGTTTAATATCTTAGCAAAATTCTGTTCCACAATAAAATTAAAAATAGATACGAAAGGGTTGGGCATGTAGCTCAGGGTGAAGATCCTAGGCTCAACCCCCAGTTCTGTCTTTAGAGGAGGAAATGCCGTATATGCAGTAGTGACTTTCTGTTTCTCCCCCTGCGCAATCCACAAATCCACTGTGCTAGTCCTGCCCAACTTTCTGTCTCTGGATTTGCCAGTTAGGGGTATTCGTTGTATGTGAGTGGACTTTGTGTATGCCTGTCTTCCTCTTTCACTTAGCACAATGTTGTCAAGGTTCTTCGTGCAGCATGTGTCACTACTGCTTTTTTTTTTTTTTTTGCTTTTTTTTTTTGTGTAATGATTTTAGGCATTGAACCCTGGGCTACATCGTCATTCTCCTCCCCCTGCCACCATTTTTGGGAGAGAGTCTCGCTAAGTGGCCCAAACTGGGCTCAAACTTGTTGTTTTCTTACCCCAGCCTCCTAGAGTGCTGGGATTACCTCCATTTTCTCAGTAACTCAGGTTCAACTTCTGTTCCTTCCCTGTGCACAGGGAATGGGACCCTAATTGTGTTACAAAGGTAAAATGAATCCAAGAATCTGCCTAGCTCCTTCAAAATATGTAAGGTGCTTGTGAGTATTAGTATAATCTAATATAGTCTAGACTATGTTAGTATAGTCTAAGATGTTACCCAAAAAATTGCCTTTTTCTTAGATCTGCTTGGCATGCACTCTTCATCAGCAGGTACCCCTTACTAGAGCCCTTGGCCCCCCCACTGGTGAAGCAAGTGTTATGCTCTTAGACACTTGCCTTGCCTACCCAACAGTAAGTCATCAGCAAGCATGTTTTGTCTGCAGGATTTCACTTGGGGTTCTGTTAGATACTCCTGTTGACTACCTGCTCATCTGTTTAAGTAATCTCACTTTAAATGTGAAAGCACCCTTTGTCTCCTGGCAGGCTAATCTATCTCTGCATTCTCAGTGGCTACATGTGTACTGATGGGCATTACTCTCTAACCACTTGTGTCAGAGCACTTTGGGAAGCTCATCAATCTTGTGCTGTTCTAATTGACATCAATAATATGTTTGCATTTATCGATATTTCCTAATTGCCAAGTTATAACAGTGGAACTTCTGTAATAAATCATGCCCACAGATAACTTCAGACATGAGGGTTTAAGATTCCTGTCAATATTTTGATATATTATAAATTGTTTTTATGAGGATTTTTTTTTCCGGAGGAAGGAAACTGTACAGCAAGAAACAAAGAATGACATGAATGTCACCCTACAAAATTAAAGAGCCAAATCATCCCAATAGAAATATAAGAAAGCTGTCTCCAAAGACAGTACAACACATTCCTATAAAGTGCAGTGTCTCATCTGGATTAATGGAGCTCCGCATCCCTGAGAGCAGCGCACTGCTCCGAGCGAGGCTCCCAAGGGAGGGAAGTATGGGTGGGAGCACAGTGGGGCAGCGGGGGGGGGGGGGGGTGTCTTACCAACTCATTTTTCAGAAGTAAACCTGCATAAGCTGAAGCCTATTACCCAGTCACACCATGACCTTACCTGGGTCTCCAACTCAGTGCTGAGTTCATGATTGGACGCTTGACGTCTTAGGGACAAACTTAAGAAAAGCCACCCACGTGACAAAAACTGAATCTGGGTCATCCGTCAAGCAGATGAAGGTCCTAGAGTATTTGGCGTGGTTCTATTTATTTGTTTTTTCCTAATCCAGAACCCACGTAAGGATCAAGCACAGCACTTTATAGCCACTTCCCTTCAGCCTGCTTTTACACAGGAAAGTACCCCTTCAGCTTTTTAAACTTTCATGGCATTGACATTTAGTCCAGTCCCAGTTTATCAGATTGTCCCTCCGTTGTTGCACACAGAATGCCCGCTTGGCAGGAAAACTGCTTAGGTGATACAGTGGTAATGCGAGGCAGCCCAGAGTGTCTCGCTGTACATTACTTACTCGTCCATGCTACATTTGGTTACTTGTTAGAGTAGAACTGACAGATACTACCATTGTAAACATCCTGTTTCTCTTTGTACTAATAAATTATCTGTCCCCAACCGCCTTCGCCCAGTAGCATTCAGACCTGTTAAGGTATGGCACCTGAATCGGTTCTCATATTAGTGGTTGGGAATGGTGAGTGCGTCACTGTCTTCTCACCTCGTTAATTTAATAACTCCATAACACAGTGGAGTTCTCTTTCAGTACATGCCTGTAATCCCAGCACTTGGGAGGCTGAGACAAAGTTGGAAGCCAGCCTCGACTACATAGTGAGTTCAAGGTCAGCCTGAACTGCATAGTAAAACCCTGTCTCAATAAAAGGAGGAGTTCAGATCGCTTCCCTAAGTTGCCTGTGACAGTCATTCAACCTGCTTGCATGAGTGGGATGAATACAAAGAGACCCCGCTTCTGCTTTAGCATCGTAATTTGCACCCAGGTTTATAACTGCTTTTTACCTGTGCATAGTATTTCTCACGTGACTCAATTCCCTTTTGACTTGTGTTGGTAATGGCTTCCAGTGTCTCATTTTATAACTTGCCATGGTTTGTTTATTCAACCCCCCAAGTATTGATTATGTACTTGGCTTTTTGTTTCTTTTTCCTATTGCTGGGCTGCCATAAATCTTTCTCTGTATGCCCCTGGTAGTTGTTTTGTTTAAGGACACATTCATATCTTTAAGATGACTAGGGTATGTGCATGTTATGAGGCAATTTTTTCATGGAACAACTTATGTCTCATAAACATTCTTCAGCCATTCCTCAGAAGTAGGCGCACAAGTTTGTGGAGGTAAAGTCAGTATTTTGGTTAACATATCTGGGAATTCCTGAAGCTGTGGGCTCAGGTTCAGAACCCTCAGTTTGTGAGATGGAAATTTGAACGTTACCGAAATCCACATTCGCTAAGACCCTCTGGGACTTCCCTTCAGGACACCATTCTGCAGCTCCAGGTCTGACTCTAATGAACAGCTGTGAGACTGTTAGCGGCTTTTCCATTATGTGCCGATAAGAAATATATTAACAGTTCGCCTTTATCAGATTTTCATTTCTCAAGAGTAGAATTGGAATATTTTATATTTGTGATGGTTCCTGCAGCTCCTCTTATAATCCTGACTATACTTTACTTCTCATAATCAATAACTCACATGCTTACATCCCATGCCCAGAGCTTTAGTAAAGCTGCAGTTGAGGCAGTTTTCAGAACACACTACAGGTTGAATTTTCCTCATCAGAGTTCCATCACTTCAGTTCTTCTCATTACTGTTATGCCTGACTTGGCAACCACAAAGCACTGATGCATCCTTCCATGTAGGATCTTGAGGAGCAACTCAACCCAGGAGCATACCCGCACAGGGAACTGCGCCCCAACTCTGTGACAGTGCATACTGCCAGTGAGTTCTTAGTGATCCTAATGAAAGAAAAGATTGTGATTTATAGGCGATGTAAACCAAAAGTTGTCCTTCTACCTCTTCATTAACACACAGACATTTTAACTTGCTTGGTCCGCCTCTGTGCCCCTGAAATCTCCTCTTTCCGGGCAACTGAGTCATAGGACCGAGATTTCTGACTGCACCATGTCCCACGAGAGAGTTGGTGACCCAGAATGATTCCAGGATGCCAGAGGAAGTTGACCTGCTTGAATTAATGGTTTCTGGAATTTGCATTTGGAGTCACACGAAGGAGCCTAGTAATGCAGCACTCACGTGTGTGTGTCTGAACATGCATGTTGGGGAATGAGTGTGATTAAATAAATAGCACTTAGTTACACTGTCATTGTCAGAGCCCACCATAACCATCCTGTGCAATTGAGTCCTCGTTAAGATAGTTCAGACCAGCTGTGGTGCTACTACAAAATACCAGGTGAGTTTTCTGCTAAGTAAACTTTTTCCATGTAGAATTACATTGGACCAAAGCACACCTATATTCAAGGACACTGTTAAGGATTCTCAGCTATTAAAAGATGCTGAACATTCTTACTTTGAGCCAAATTGGTCTAAAAAAATCAGAAGCCTCAAGGAAATCACTTGCTTTGAGTCTATTAAGGAATTTACCAAGACTCCAATACTATCTTCTCTGTATGCTTAGTGTAATACTTTATTATTCCAAAGTAAACACAGAGCTGATTCTGGGAAAATCCTCTGAAAAAATTAAAGCAAGGAAGAGATAATCCCATTGTGCAAATTAGAAAGCTTGAGACTGAGCTCCAATCTGGCCTGTCATTCAATCACTGAAGAACCTTGGGGAAATTAGGTAACTTCTGTTCCCTGGCTATTAAGTGGAGATACCACATCGGTCTACTTCGCTAGGTCAGTGAAGAAATCTTTATGGGCCTGAGTATAGTAGTACCTCGATGCAAATGCTTCCGTTTGGGGGCAGCAGTTCATAGCTTAGATAAGACATGTTTGTGAGTTAGCCACCTTTCCATGTTTTTTCTTTTCTATTGTCCAGTTCTTTATACTGTCATCACTAATATTACAGGCAAATCCAAAGTCTTTTAAAGGAAAATCGTCAACAGAACAATTGGTCCCAAATGCATATACGATGGGATGGGGTTCGGGGTTGAAATGCGGTCTCACTGTGTACTGTGTACTGCAGTGTACTGCAGCGGGAACTTAAGCTCACTGTGTAGCCCAGGGTGTCCTCAAACTTGCAGCGATCCTTCTGCCTCAGCCTCCTAAGTGCTGGGGTTGGAGACGTGTGCCACCATGCCTAGCTCCAAATGCCTCGGATTTTAGAATCGGCTTGAGTGCACGCCAAAACGAGGGCATACCTGCGGCTTTTTCAGAAAACCGTGCTAGCGGGGGAGAAGCTCCTGTTATCATAAGATCTACTTTCAAATTCTAGGAACTCAACCTTCAGCTGACCATTTAGTTTCTCCAAAACAAAGTAAAAGTAGGGCTGTTAGGAAATTGGGATAAGAAACTTAAAATAATCTTAAACTTCACTTTTTCGTAGTGCAGGCGACTGAAGCCCAAGCTTTGTGCATGCAAGGCAGTCATTCAGTCATTCCACCCGTGAACTACATTCCTCGTCCTAAGAATATTATTTTAGCAAGAGAGAAACAGCTATATCTGGTCCAGAGCCAAAAAGCAACAGGAAGGGAACTGTGCTAGTGATAACAGAGCATTTATTGAGCACATAATGCGTACCAAGCTGTAAAATAAGCGATTTGTCCGTAGTGTCTCGTGCAATCCTCGAAGCAGGACCAGGAGTTGAACAAACTGAAGTCTAAGAAGTTCGTTGACTCGGCTGTTGTCATTCAGGAAGTAAGCGAGCCAGGGTTCCAGCTCACTTGAGAACACGAGCTCTCCATCCTGCGCCGTTATCGTCACCATTGGTGTTAGTGGCGAGGCTTGAGAGGAGCAGAGGCACAGCCAGCTTGTGCATAGCTTGATTTCCCTTTGGATCTGCAACGTGGACAATTCTGAAATTCATCTTTCTGTACTTAAAAATTTTATTGAAAATAATACATTTTTCAAGAAGGAAAAAAACAACTGTCAGAGGCAAAAGCAAAGTTCTGCCATCCCTCTTGACTGTGAATCTCACTTCCCATGTTAAGATTCTCACATAGCATCTAGAAATTACCCTTGTGTTAAAGAGATAGTGTATGTAGTGCACTGTTTTTTAGCACAGATGTTACAGTGTAACATCCAGGGGATGTGTTCTGAGACCCCTAGTGCATACACGAAGACACGTAGTACTGAACCCTGTGTAAGCTGTTTTCCCCATATATGTCTGTGATAAAGTTTTATCTATAAATTGGGCACATTAGAAGCTTAGCATAATAATTTACTGTCAGTGTTAGCAACCTCAGGATACAATTTTTGGTTTTGCATTACACTGAAGACTCCCACTGTTTCACATAAAGAAAGCTCTTTATATTGCTAAAGTTTCAGCACTACTTGGCTCGTGTTTGGGGCCATTCTTATAGAAGAAAGTATTGCTGCAGCCCAAGCTCAGCCATACCATAGCAAGAGGCAGCTGGCAAGTAAGTGACTGGTGGGTAAATAATGCATTCATTGTAAACGCACCAGACCAAGGAGGGACCAGTTCACATTCTGCGCTTGGTCCGACTTGAGCTGAGCAGCCTGATACTTCATCATTTCTATTCAGAAAATGCATAATGTTAAAGTTAGGAACTGGTCGTTTCTGGTATTTCCCTGCAATGTTTCAGAGCAAAGAGGACTTTTACATTGTTTTCAGCTTTTGCATCATGAACAGTGCTGTCGCGGAGAGCCTGAACCTGTGTCTTTGTGAAGGATAGAGTCCCGCTGGTGGGAAAGCCGCACCACAGGTGTGGGCCTTGTGCTCACCAGTCACTGACAGTACGATTCTCAAGGCAAGGAAGAGCCTCTCCCGGCTCACAGTTTGAACTAGAGGTTCTGGTCCATGCTTGGTTCGCCCTGTTCTGTGAATCTGTAACAGCAAGGCTGTCACTGTGGAAGCAGCGGCAGAGGGCACTGCGGGCCTCATGCCACCCAGAAATGAGGAGGATGAGAGGCAGGCTCCCAGGGTCCCTGGGTTACAGTGTGTCTAGATGTCCCCCTCGAAACCTCAGGGAGTCATGGAGGGCAGGCCTTTCAGAGGTGGCTGAATCTCGAGTTTGTAACTGGGTCATGGTCCAGTGGTGAGATTAAGGGTGTGGTGCTGCCCCCGCCTAGAGCAGAGAGCCTGCGTACAGCATGAGGGGCACAAAGAGGCTTGTCTCCCTCTTCCCTTGCTTGCCTTTGTTCTGTACCACTGCCATGAGCAGCTGCCCCTCTGCCATGTGCCGCCCTCCCTGCCTTAGAGCCAGCTGGTTCCAGGCTGAAACCTCGACAGACTGAGCTGAATATACCTTTCCCCCTCTAACTCTGGGTATGGGGCATTTTGTCTCTGCAGTGGGCTAGAAAAGCAACTAAGACACCTTTCAGGGCACCTCCCTAATGACCTAACTCCCTTCTGCTGAACCCCACCTCCCAGCAGCTCCACCCCCTTTCGGGAGAGCACCATAGGCCAGCAGCCATTCATTGGCTCAATTCTAAATCCAGACTGCAGGTTTGAAAGATATAGAATGAAGGTGTGTTCTGTACATTCACAGACACGATGAATGTAATCATTACATACTGCAAACATGAACTCAACGTAAGAACTTTAAAAATGTGTGCTATACATTACACACCCATAATTCCAGCAGCAAGGAGGGCTGAGGCAAGAGGATTACAAGTTCAATCCCACCTGAGCAACTTTACAGGACCGTTACAAGAACCAAAAATAAAAAGGTTCAGTCTCCAGTAAAAATGAGTGAAAGAATGAACACATGGAGGGATGTAGGCTGAACAGTGTACCATTCTGGCCAAGCCTGTCTTTAGCCTTAAGAACATACATTTTTCACCTTTATGAAATCTATTATTTAAAGTATTATCTCTGTAGTTTTGGTTCATGGAAAGAATACTGTATATGTACTAACCATATGTGTTTCTTGTCTACATACTTCATTGTTTTCCTTACAAATATATTTTTCTCTTTTGTCTTTTTTACCGTTATTTTTATAGATTTTAAGTTTTATGTAATTATAGTTTGCCTTCAAATTTTATGCCATGCCAAATTCCTATGCTTAGATTATACCAGTTTCTAGAAATGTCCTTGTAGGGTTTTTAATGTCTAATTTTTGATTCATTTAGAATATCTTTTGCTTGACTTCCTCCAGTCATACCACTTCTACTACCACTCATTGCGTCAGTAAACATTTTCATCTCTAGTCAAATACACCGAGACCAGAAAATCCTCAGACTCCTGCATTTTACTTGAAAAAAGACGCCCACTGCGCTGCCAGGTTATAGCTGTCCCTTGCTGCCAGGCACCACGCTTCCCTCCCCAGGCATGCCGTCCACGCCGCCTCCTTGGTGAACCACACTCCTAAATCTGCCCTCTTGCTCTCTCCAGACCCAGAAACCGCACTGGAGCTCCTTGGGTCCCCTGTGCAGCCCCACACAGCTCTTGTCCCTTCGCCTCCCTCTGTACCA
Organism: Octodon degus; assembly: GCF_000260255.1. NCBI lineage: Eukaryota > Metazoa > Chordata > Mammalia > Rodentia > Octodontidae > Octodon > Octodon degus. The sequence goes on from NW_004524599.1 coordinate 13,686,130, forward strand.
CAAGCTCCACTTCCTTGGCTTTTTCCACACCAGGCTGCTGTCGCCAGGCTGTCCCCACCTGCTGCACCAAACCAGCTCCTGCTCTGTAACGCAGGGTTGTGAGTGCCACGGGGAGGGTGCCTGCCCTCAGCAGGTGGCGGGTCTCACCATCGCAGCCAGGCACGCCTCCTGTGCCTCTCTCCTGCCCCCCTCCTGCCGCTTCTGTCCTGTGTCTTTACTGGCCCTCCTTCCAGTCCCTGCCAAGCCCAGATGTGCCCCTAGCTTTCGTCATTGGCCAGTCTGTGTCCCCACAGTCTCATCTGCCACCGCCAGTCACCATTCATATATTGCTTTAGGTTTCTGTGTGGCTTGTTTTAACATACGTTGCCTGTGCCGTGGACTTCTCAGCATCATTCTCTTTAAGGATGTACGTGAGGGTGTGTGTCAGCAGTAGGGCGCACTGCCGGCACGCACACAGCCCTGGGTTCCACCCCCAGCACTACAAGAAAAGGCATATATATTTTAAAAATAGAATTTGTCTTCAGTGAAGGCTGATCTGAAGGTAAGTACGTAGCCTGCATTACCGACAGCCACTTCCATGACAGCCTTGAGGGGTAGGAAGGAAGAACCACTTTGGTTTCTTTGGTTCGTGCTGGCTCCCTGCTGTGCTGTCCAGGCTGAACAGCTGTTGGCCCTCCCACCTCGGCCTCCCGAGTGCTGGCCTGTTTCTGATGTTTTAGCTGACAAGAGTAAGTTGTATGCGTTACAGTGCGCGTGGTGCTGTGGTGTGCGCACACCGTGGTGCAGAGCTCTTCCCGAAACTTCCGAGAGCATATGCCTTGTTTGTTATACCAGCCAGCACCACGTTGTGCAGCAGGTCTGCACAGTCCTTGCTGTTCGCAGCTCCAGCAGAGCCTGTGGAGCCACGTTCGCCATGCAGTGCTTGTGCACCTTCTCCCCCTCTTTGTCTCCATCACGCTGCCAAAAACGAGAACTGTGCCACGAGCTTGAGCTCAGGAGCATTGGGGAGGCGGCGAGGCGGATAGGAAGAAGCCGGGGCTGCGTGAGGGTCCCAGGTGGAGGCGAGCAGACAGACACCGGGCACCACCGAGCGACTCAGCGCGCAGCTCGCTCTCAGAAGACAGTGCCGCCGCCTGGGGCCTGAGCTGCTTCACTGGGGCCATTGGTCCTTTTTGGAAGAGGCGCTTTGGCTTCGCCCTATAGCAGTGTGACTATGATCACTACCACTTGTTGTTACCAGAGACCCCACAGCCAGGTGCTACTGGCCGAGGAGAAAAGAACAACGCAGGTCTCAGCTCTGCTGGCGCAAGGGTTTAAGGTGATTCCTCTGCAGCAGGTGGCAAGGGCTGTGTAGGGCTAGATGGCGCAGGAGCCGCTCTTCTCTGCAGCATAGGAAGTCGCAGGAATTCCAACACAGCACTTTGTATTTTCTCTTCTTCCCTGTAGCCACTTGCCCATCAGCGCTGGATTAGCCAGCTAGACTGGATCCCTGAAAGCCTTTCTAAGTGAGCGCACGTGGGCGAGAGGGCACGTTCTGCGTGCTTCATGTAAAGGCTGAGGCCCTTGGCAGGGGAACAGTGGCAAAGGGGAAGAAGAGCCTCAGTGATGGAATAATCTCGGTGTGCCAAGCACTCTCATCTGAGATTTATGCTCTCATTACAGTTTCTAGCACTATTTCCAGTAAGTGATAGATGATAAAAATAAAGCATGTGTGCATATGTAATCTTTTCACAATAAAATCTCTCTGCATTATGAAATAGTCCTCATTCTTAAGGCTGTAACCTCCTTGAAAATTGATCCATTTCAGTTGAAGAACATAGGTCCGTCAGTAGCACATCCCGTGAGATATTGACATCATGTAGCATTATATTGCAGGTGCACTCCAGAGTACTCCCTGTGCTGACTCAAGGATGGACCCAAACAGTGGTTCATATATCACAGCTACATTTTGTAAAACTCACTCTGAAACTCACCATTCTAAGCCCAGATTCCCTTCTTTAAGGCAGTGACTGTAAACTCTTCTACAGACAAAAAGACGCATGCATGACATACATCTAACATATATTGATTGGTTTTATTATGCAGAGGTTTAGGACCATCAATATGTTCTCAGTTTAATGATCATTATATTCATCTTGCATATCCAATAAATGAAACTTTAAAAGTGAATCTTTGGTAAGCATTCAAGTATTGATTAAGTGCCGATTTGTATTTCCTTTACCAATTTAAAAGCAGTTATCAATCAAAGATACCTTGTTCTTTTAAACTCTTCTAACACCATAAGAAATAGGCAAAAGAATACAAATGTAGTTATTACAAAACCAATTACTGCATTTATATTTAAGTATTCTAAAATAATTAACATTGTTGACTTCATTGTATCTGCATGATGTGGCAGGCTTCAGAAATGTGACAGTAATTTCTATCAGCCTGAGCTCAGTAGTCCATGGAAATAGGACCTGGAAGTGCTGTCACCTGACCTTCCTGCAGAGCACCCTCCTCACTCACCTGTTACATCAGGATGACTTGGCCTGTTCCTAGCATTAGATTTAGGGAATGCTGGTGCTGCACACGGAAGACAGAATGACGAAAGTGCCCAAGAAGGAAGGGAAGGTCTCCTGAAGGTTCACAGCCCACAAGGCCAAGGCTGCACCATCTAGGTGCCCCCAGCAGGCAGCTAAGAGTAAGGGCTGGAGCTCAGGGACTGCGCACTCCTCTGATAGAAGCTGAGACTGGCTGCATGGGCCCCAGGCGTGAGCAGAGGGAGGGGCTGAGAGCGGCAAGGTGCTCATCCTTTGCTTCCAGAAAAGTCAGCAGGAAAAGGCAAGGCCCCTGGGAGGCTGTTTGCAGCGGAATCACCTGGCACAGGGCACCGCACTGGTCAGGGTCCAAGCGTACCAGCCTGGCCAAGCAGCTCAGCAGGGAAGCTTGGCAAGAAAACATAGGAAATAGGTAGAGGAGTCTATCTGGAAGCACTTCTTCCCCTGTTTTTTTAAGGCTGTAAAGATTCTATGATGTGGAGCCAGGAGAACAATCCAAAGCAGAGAAATCACTGAAGACCCAGTAGAGAATGGAAAATAATAGTGCTCAGTCCTAAGGCCACAAGGGAAAGCAAGACTTCCTTAAACAGTGTTAAAGAATGTCAGAGAAGAGCAGGGGAGATAGCTTGGCAGCCTAAGTTCCTGCCTGGCAAGCACAAGGTCCCGAGTTCAATCCCTAGTACCACATGCCATGTAAACCCCAGAACCAGACATGGTGGCGCTTGCCTGTAATCCCAGCACTAGGAAGGCTGAAACAGGAGGATCGCTACAAGTCTGAACTGCATAGCGAGACCCTGCATTTAAAAAAAAGAAGAAGAAAAAAAAGTATCTCAGAGAAAGGGAGAGATGAAAAGATACATAACAGATCTGAGAAGTTGGAACATTCAGTTTATTTCTCCTCTCTTTGCATTTCATCTTTCAACCTTTGGATTTTTTTTTCTTTAATTTTATATATTTGGTACAGGGTCTGATTACATAGCTCAGATTCATAGTGATCCTCCTGTTTCAGCCTCCCCAGCACTGGGATTACAGGCATACACCACCCTTCTGGGTCTTGGTGACTGGCTCAGCATAGCCCCTAACCTTTGGATTTTTGACTAGAAAAAAATTTAACTTGTAATGGTGACCTAAGGTTGATGGTAGATATGTCTGGGAGGCTAAGGCAGGAGGGTCACAAGTTTGAACCCAGTGAACAACTTATTTCTACCTTATCTCAAAATTTTAAAAACATAAATAGCACCAGGAGATAGCTCAGTGTGAACCCTTGGCTTCAATCCCCAGAACCATAAAGAAGAAAAAAAAAGAAACACCAACTTGTCCGGCTGGGTGTGGACAAGTTGAGCAGCAGTGAGATCCATGCTGTCCTAAGGGCAGCGACAGTTGGAGGCAGGCATTGGATTCGAGTTGATGCCATCTTCCCTAATTATGTTATCAAATGTAGATCAGGACTCTTTTATGCTTCTTTTCCTTCTCATGTAGATAGAGGTTAAGCAGTCCCAGTACTTTCAGAAGATAGAACAAAACTGCATACCTTCTGGGTGGTAGGACTGAGTTGGGGAGTTGGAAGAAGCTCTCCCCGTTATGGGCACAGGGGCCTGTAGCTAAGTAAGCGCGTGTGTGTCGTGTGGGAGGCCCTGGATTCAGCCCCAAGCGGGTGTGAAATAAGGGCTGTGCAGCACGAACACTGATGCCCGTGGATTACTTGAGCCACAGGCCATTCAGATGGGTTCTGCAGCACGCAAGAGCAGCTGGGGTAGAGGTTGGTGCCATCTTCCCCACAGTGGGATTGGCAGACACAACGCAGCCGAGTCAGGGAAAACCAGGGTCTCCTCAAGAGTGTCCTTATGGGGCAGGTCACCAGCTCCCTGCTGGTGGAGCAGCTGGTCAGAAGCTAGTGGGGACAGGAGCAAGGAGCAATGCCCCACAAGTCACATTGTGAAGAAGAACAGGCCTGTGGTAATAGGCTGGTCAGAGCAGGGAGGAGCTCAAATCAGCAGCTAGGTATGGGCAAGTTGAGCAGCAGTGAGATCCGTGCTGCAGCCCACCTAAGGGCAGGCGACAGTTGGAGGCAGGCATTGGATTCGAGAGTGTCAGTCCCCAGCCTCGGTGCTGAAGAGCAGAGAACTAAGTGGGCAGAAAACCGAGCTGGGTGTGAGTCAGGACAGAAGAAAATCACCTGTAACAGCACCGTGTCTGGCAGCCGGTGAGACTGCTGCTGTGCAGGCCTTCACTACTCAGCACACAGCCCCAGAGAAGTGCCGCAGCATGCGGAGGAGCAGATGTGAGCTGCAGAAGAATCCAGACGCTCTCCTGAGGCGCCCAGTGTGCCCAGCTCCCCGGACTCCGTGGTAACCAGTTCCCATGCGATGCTAGCATTCTCACATTAGCCCAGTGAGCAGATCTGCTCATCTAGCGGGATAACTGGTGGTCTGTCTTGAGACTCAGCCTCTTTTCTTATTCTACCCAAGGAACTTGTGTGTGTCTGGAAATGAAAGAAATTGATTAGCCTGTGTGGCTGGCCTAACGGGACTCTATCTGCCGTAGTCACATCTCCTGTGATTAAAACCTAAGGAATTACTGGTAAGCAGAACCGTAGCGTAAAGTGTATTGAGTTATTAGCAAACTCACCTCAGTGAGGCTGCACTCCCAACATCAAGCGTAGCATTCCCTTAGATCCTACATTCCCACTTCTGGCTATATACACATCTATGTGCAGAGCAGCACATTTTGCATTCACCAAAAAATAGAAGCACTACAGATTTCCTTTAGGGGATGAACAGATAAAAGGCGACAATGTGTATGACAAAATACTAGTCAGCCTTAAAAAGGAAGGAAATTTTGGCATATTCTGCAACATGGATGAACCTTGATAACACTATGCCCAAAGCAAAAGCCAGGCACGAGGACAGACATTGTGCTGTTCCATTCATGTGGGACTCTTCAGTCAGTCGGTGGTGAACCTACGACACACGTGCCACAGCAGGCTCTTTGCAGCAGTGAAAGCACCGAAGTTTTACCCTCACCGCGGGGTTCTTCATGGCCTCAGGCACAGGAAGCAGAGTGGTGATTGCCAGGGGACAGAGAGGAGAGTGTAAAGAGTTGGCAGTTAAGAAGTAGAGAATTTCCGTTTTCTATGAAGAAAAGGTTCTGGAGACCGATGGCAGGGAGAGTAATGGAAAATGTGAAAGTACTCAATGCCACTGGACCATAACCCTAAGATGATTTAAGTGGTACATTTTGTTATGTATTATTGACTACATTTCAAGAAAATTACGTAAATAAGTTATTTCAAAAGAACTTACATGGTAAGTTCTATATGTACATCATAATGAAAAACACAGCTGGGCATGGTGGCACACCCCTGTAATCTCATAATTAGGGGAGACAGAGTCAGGAGGATTGGGAGTTCAAATTCAGCCTGGGCAGCCTAACAACACCCTGTCTGAAAATGGAAAACACAAAAAGGATAGGGAGATAGCTTGGTACAACAGCCTTGGTTCAGTTCCCGGTGCCACACAACTAATGAACCCTGACTTTTATGTTCTTGAGGGGTGCCCCCCATTATATGTTTACTTCTCAGTGAAAAGAAGATCAGAAAAGGCTTGATCTGCATGTCGTTTTCATGTTTTACAAGGTCATGCATCCATGTACATGTATGTGTAGATGTGCAAATGTGTGTTCTATTTAGCTTTGAAACAGCAAGTTTAAACTGTCAGTGAAGGGCTCGCTCTGTATTACCCCTGCATAACAGAGAAGTATAACCAGAAGCAAGTCTTTCAGCCTCACCCATTTTATTCATTTCTTGTACTCCTGTGTGGGTCAGAAAAAGTAATTATGGGGGCCAGGGAGATGGCTCAGTGGAATAAGCATTCCCTGGCAAGCACAAGGGCCTGAGTTCAATCCCTGGTTCCACAAAAAGAAAGACAGAAAAGAAAAAATAATTATGTACAAAGTCTTTGAAAACTGTGAAAGTCTTTGTAAATGTAAGGCACCTACATGGTGGTAACATGTTCTCTACTTGAAGTAGATTAATTCACTTTTCCTTTGAGAGTTGCGAGGAGGGAATTACTTTGAGGCATACAAAGATAGTTTGCTTCACTGGTGATATATGTGCCTCAGTATGTATTAACTGGACCTCCGTGGCTTAAAAAGGGTAGGGTGGAATTGTATACGTGCAAGGCCCTGGGTTCAGTACCCACCACCACCAAAATAAAAGAGAAAGCTTAGATAGATCGACCTTTTCTGTATTCTTTTGATCTGGAAGTTGGCATGTATGTACATTAAAGATAGCACACTTAGGAGAGAATACTGGACATAGGGGTCGCTCCTGACCATAGGTCCTGGACTCTGCTCTGGCTGACTGAGAGGAATGCTTGTCCTGAGTGTATCCAACTCTGACGTTGTGTCGACATCACTGTTCTCTTAGGTAAGCCACGCTGTCTTTTGTCACTGTTCGTACTGCATTTCTCCGTAGTTCTGACCTCCGTACACATGGGAAGTGATCCCTAACGTCAGTACCCATAACCCCTGCTGCAAGAGAGTGTGAGCTAGAGGAGGAACAAGGCCAGGTGTTCCCAGCTCTTCCTAGACTGGTGCTTTGCTTCAGGCTAAGAGGTGGAGAAGCAGGAGGCATGCAGAAGTGCAAGCTGGATGTGAGGGCAGTCTGACTGTGCATCTGTCACCCATTGATCACCACGGTGATCCGGCTGATCTGGCTGGCCAGGCTGGTGGCTTCTTCCTCCCTCAGTGCTCCGTGTGGGTCCCTCCCGAAGCTGCGTGCTCATGTGAGGAGGACGACCACTCCCCTCAGCTACACAAGTAGCAGCACTCCTCTGCTGGAAACTGCACACAAGCTCTCGGAACAGGAAAGTGAGATGGAAAGGTTGACTATTTTTCAGTCATCTTACACACTCACAGCTGCAAGGAGGTGAAGTGCGTGCACACTTACATATCCATTCAAGAAACATCCCATAGGAATTATTTGTTTTTTATTCCCACACATACACTAATGCAGAAATAGTTTTTTCTTAGAAGGTTTAGTTTCGAAAAAGTTATGACTAGGAATCCCTGAATAATTATGTTTTAATACCAAAAGAGAAATCCTGTGTTACCCCTCAGATCGCATCTGTGCCTTCCCCTCCAAGTGGTTTGCCTTGGAGGGCCTGCCTGTGCGCTGCAGTACACTTCTCTGCAGAATGGCCTTCAGCTGTATTGACAATACAGAAAATGGAGTCGTGTCAAGGCCCCTTTCTTCATACTTGACTCCAAATAACTTTTGACTATTTCCAAAAGGTAAATCTACCCTCAAAGGATGAAACTCTATCAACAGAATGCAGAAGAATGTGCAAAATATTCATTCAGTAAATATGACCAAGCTGCCAAGCATGTTGTTAGACACCAGGTTGATAAGATGAAAAGATTTTAGTCCCTGCTTTTAAGCTGCTGACAATCTTGGGGAAAAACAGATATATTCACAATTAGCTACGCTGAAAAAGCAGAGGCGTGTGTGGATATAGTGGGAGCCCCAGAAAGGGCTGCCTTGGGAAGTGCTGTACACAAAGACACCATCCCTGGAATGTATCGTTGTGACAGTCCGAAGGAATGTGCGAGCAGAGGCAGTTTTGGCTTTATTTGTGGATAACCACTTTTCATCTCTATATAAATGCGTTTGACCTTAATTGTTTGCAAGAGTACAGAAAGGTTCTGCTACAGAGTGATAGCCTGTCCTTTAACCCTGTTAGAAAATAAACAACCAGGACATCATGTGACTCTTGGGTGGTTGTGTATTTTTCTCACTGAAGTTACCTGCTGCCATAGCACATGTGACAACTGTGGATAAAGTGATTACAGGAAAGGATTACATAAAAGATTCCTCCAACTAGAGCAGCAGGACAGAAACAGCAAGTTCTAGACAGACGTCTGGGGAGAGCGGGTCCACAAGTCAATTAAACAAGTGGCTGTTACTCAAGTGATCGTTGTCTGGGCGCCGGAGCTTGCGCAGCTCTGAGCTGTGCTCTTACGGGGCAGCCAGCACCTGGGAAATGGTCCTGGAGGGCCAGTGTAGGATTTCTGACCCAGTCGCTTGGTCCTAAGCTACTCAAAGGCTTGGATGCAGGATTCCTTCTGGGAGGTCATGATTATTCCTGTCTGACCCTGCGTAATAGGAAAACATCTTCATTTGACCCTGAAGAGCACATCCAGTATGTCACTTGAGAAAAGACTTAAGATATTAAGGGGAGAAAATATACTAAAGGGCTAGGAGTGTCTTTGGTAATTGTACTCTTGGAAAGCGTGAAGTCCTGGTTAATCCCCAGCACTGATGTAAGAGCGCAAAAACTTACAAACTCATCAATGCCTTCAGTGTGGTTAAAGCTGCTAAGAGCTCAGTTCTCTTCAACACACAAGGAAGATCCCGGAGACCTGGGAAGTCCTCCTCCTGTTCTTAATGGAACAAGTGTATTAACCCCTTGCCATGTTTTCCCTTCCCGTGGCCATTTGCAAGTTCCATGCACATTTATGACACTTCCACAGTAGAGGTCCCACTGAGATATTATCCAAGCGCCAGCAGCCCTAACCAGAGTGAGTGCTGTTGAAGTAAGTTATTTAGAGTACTGAGAAGCACATATTCTCTGTGCAGCACTGCTGCTGTGTAATTATGCAGTGGGCAGCTGGGGGAGATGCGCGGGAGCTTTTACGCTTCACATCTCTGCTTCCACACCAGTGGAGATAAAATTGTCTTTTCCCACGTGGGAAATTCCGAGATTCACGTTCCCCAAAGCTTTTAACTACTGTGAAAGATGAAGACGAGAACTGGTTTTTGGTTTTGGGAGTTTTTGTTGGAGATTTTTTGTTGTTTTGTTTTGTTTGAGAACTATTTTCAAAGGAAAACCTGTCAGGTCACAGCATGAGCACTGTGGAATAACTCAGATGACTGAGGCGGGCTAGTACCTAGAGAACTCGCATGAGGCTGGTGCCAAGGGGTGGGCCAGCCACAGCTGTGCAAAGAGCATCCACCTCTGGTCTGTCCGTGTTACCTAGACTTTCTCCCCTCAGGGCAGCCTCAGAGAAGCTATGGTGGTCAGAGTTCCCAGGGAGAGTGTCCTGGAGGATGTGACAGTGGGTGCCTTCAGTGTGTCACCATGGAATTCACATGTGTCGTATCTGATGAATTGTGGTCTAAGCCATCTCAAGTTGAGATGCAAAGAGCCAGCACAGAGGCGCGCACACTCAACTGCCGGGGGAGGAGTGAAGCAGAGCCTGTGGCCGTGCTTCAACCACACAGCACCTTCTCCCAAGTGTTCTGCAACCTGTGGCCCCAGGTTCTCCGGGAGGTGGTTTTTCACAAATCTTTTCCTTTTCCCCGACCCACCAGTTCAACACTTAGGGCCAAGGACCTGCACCTGCGTCCCAGTGTCTCTTTAGTCCACGTGGCAAACAGGAAAGGCAAGGTTGACAGTGGCAGTGGTACACATGAAAGGTGCGAGTGGAGGGCACTGTGGCGGACTGGGCAGTGCCAGCGGTTAGTTCCAGCTGGACGTAGGAGGTTAGGCTGTGTATTTCCAGGCATTTCCTTTTTAATCGGAAACTAGATTCTTTTTGTGTTACTAGGGATTGAGCCCAGGATCTTACTACACTTGATCTTAGCCAAAAGACCGAGAAGCGATGAGCCCAGGATCTTACTAAAACTAAACATCCCAGGCTGGCTGCAATCTGTAATCCTTCTGCCTCCCAAGTAACCAGTATTCCAGGAGTGTGCCGTCATGCCCAGCACCAGGACTGAGGTGTCCACAGATCTTGAATTTGTATTTGTCCGTGGAAACCTCTGCGCTGGTGTCTAGAATGCCCCTTCCCCTTTAGTTGTTGCTAATTTTTACATTTGCAGGGAACATCTCTTGAGAATATGAGTTCTCAGTAAGTGGAAGGCACCCTTTCTTCACCTGCACTTGAACGACTACATCCGAAGCATTGAAGTACATTAATTATGTGTGTGATGTCTCTAAGCTCAATTGACTAAGGAGTCGACTTCTAATGATTAGCTGCATAAAACGGAAGAAGAGCTTTAATTTTGAAGCAAAGGCTCGCTTACATTTTACATTCTCAACACTTCTGACTATGTGTTATAATCACACTTGTCTTAAGAGTGACTGACAGCTTCTGTTTAAAGGAGGATGAGGATAATAAATTTTTATTTACATCCCTTAGCTTGGATTTGGGGTCTTCCTATTACCAGTTATCACTGTGAGGGCAAAATAAGAACTATGAAAAAAAAAAATAGACATTATGAATAGTAGCCCAGACAAGGGGATTTAAAAAAAAAATCTTTTGAGGTTCACTTACTTTCTGTCCTCCTTAAATAAATTAGGAAATTTGTAAGTACTCCCCTCCCTCTAAAAAGAAATGCTGTAGTGATACCAAACAGGATACAGTACACTGAATGGTCTTCACTTTCAGTTTGGAAACTTGAGTCCTTGTGGAAATGTTCCTGCAGTTCCCCCCCCGCCCATCCTGTTTTTTAGCACTGGATGAAGCAAGAGTGAGAATTGCATGCAGTCCTCATTTTGACTACAATAATTGGTTGTAAAAGTGGCACTATCCTTAGCAGCGTGCCTGATGCTCTATGAGGTTAAAAAGTGGTTCTTTTTCTCTCTCAAAATAAAATTCGTGATTTTTCTATATTATGTACAGTACTAACTGCAAAATGCATTGTAAGATCTAAAGCTAGGGACCTGCTATTGAAACTTTGTTAGTCTTGTACCATAATGTGGAAGAACGAAAGCAGGGAATGTTTCCAAAGAACCTGCTGGGGATCATGTCAGATCCAACAGCACGGCCAGCTGGGGGCTGCAGAAGAGGCGCCCTCCAATGTTCACGTGCTGGGTCACAGTGCTCTTCTCATCGAGCCCTGGAGCTCAGGTCCCGAAGGGATGTGACAGTCACCAGGACTTTCTGTAGACCTCTGTGTGCCCTGGCCTTGGAGCAGGGACCCCTCTCTGCAGCTTTCAGCCTCACCTCCCCTGCTTGCTCATTTCACAGCAGTCAGTACTGCTAGGACCTGCTGTTACCTATAGGACAGCTTCCTGCTAAAAGCAGGCCTCTGTCTGACCTGCCCTAAGCCAGTCACAGCTGTATTTTGAAAGCTTTAAAAACCTGTATTTCATGTCACTTTACAATATGGCTTCTTACCAGACAGATTCGTTTCTTGAGTATGTATTTAAACATGAGCCTTATATCAGCAGAGTTGACCATAAAAGTGATTAGCACATGATACACATTTAGAAAGCAGGAAATTTCTAAATGGAAAAAAGTTGAATATATGAAATGATGTATTTTTATCAGTCTCATGCTCATTGACCATTGCATTGTCTTACATAGCGTAATTTACTAGTTTCAAATACATTAATGTAGGTCATCATGCACTGTAAAGACTAAGATTGTGACTTACACATTATGTTTAGCTCTTAAAAGCCTGACATCTCTAATACAGCTCTTTGTTCTTAGATGACAGCTAATTCAGTCATGTGGCTTGCTAGCCCTACACAGCTTGGGAACGTTCCTGAATGTGTTGTACACAGGTTAGAACCTAGGGCTTGCTCAAGGGCACCTTGAGAAAAAGTTGGAACCACAAGCTTCTAGTTCTTTAGGCAATGCCCAGAGGATGGAACGTAGACAGTATTGCGACAGTGTTGAAAAATCTAATTGACATGTCAGTGTTAACAAATTTGTAACGGCACAAGGCACGGGAAATTTCATTACATCTCTGGCAAATTCACAGTGAAAGGAAGAAGGACAGATGGTTGAAAACAGCCATAAAATATTCTATTACATGTCTGCAGAAATCATTAGACAGCAGTTAAAGAGATGTTATTAATGGATCAGATTCACTGAGGGAGCCGTGTTTCTATAATGCCCATTAGAGCAATGATACGTCTGGTATTTTTAATGTAATCAAGGCCAAAGACAAACATGTCTTTCTGCATAATTAGAAAATGGATTTATTGACAGTGAAGAAGCTGCTATCCAGCTTGATTTCAGATCATTCATAGAACTTACTATTTTTATCATGTGCCACCAAAGAGTAAAATATAACTGGTGCTAGAGCACTGAAAGGATACTAAATTGCCGTATATGTTGGTAGATTTGGGGGATATGGGAAAGGGGCACAATTATGAAACTTACCCAAAGTTCAGTTTTACACAGCTGTGAATAAATAACCAGTTATAAACTATGCAGGAGCAATTTTAATCCCCCAAGTGCTTCAACTTGTCTCTGTAAAATTAATGCAGGTACCAGGATTTTGACCATGAGTCTTAGAATGCTTTTCTGTGCATATTACTGACCAAGGCACTGCCCAGCTTTACAAAAGAGCTTGTTCACACAGCCTCCTACCTCCTAAAGGTGGGAGCGCAAGCCTCAGCCACCTTCCTGAGGAAAGGACTTAGTGTTGTGGGTGAGGAGGCAGAAGACTGGCAGTAAGGGAACTGAAGTGGGGCAGTGTGCACCTGTGTGGCCCAGCTTGCTGACTTTCAGAAGAGTTTTAGCCCCTTGACTTCAAAAGGTCACCTGTCAGACTGCCTCACAGACCCAAGAGAAGGGCCACTGCTTTCTTTGGTTGGAACTACTCAAGGCTAATTCCAAATTCCTGAAAAACAGAGCCCACTCATCATACAGACATTATCTGTAGCAAAGCCAGGGAGCCTGTTCCTTTATGACTTAGCCAAGCAACTTCTAAAACCAGCAAGGAAGCAAGTAAATCCAGGGGACTTGTGAGGTTTTGCTGTAGTTGCATGTCTGATGTCCATGCAGCTCCATGTCCGTGGGTGCTGGAGACCCCTTGGACTGGCACCGTGGCCCTCACTGCACAGGCAGTTCAGTCCTGCAGGGCCAGGAGGTCAGCATCCCAGGCTGCTGGGTCCTTGGGAAGACTTGCCCTGGAATGTCTCACAGTGTAAAACAGGGTAGGAGCTGGACAGTTTAGTGACTCTAACATGGAAGCAGGAGGGAGAGAGGTGTTCATGGAACTCTGCTCATTTTTCTTGGATGGTCCAGGGCTTCCTGTCCCTCAAGGGTATTACAAATGTACCTACAAATCCTTTTCCATGTGCTCTTTCCTTTTCCGTGCTTTCTAGGAGTGGTTGCTGTTGAGGGAACGTTGCTCCGCATGTCAGCAGGCCACAGCTCTGCATGCTTTCCCAGCCTTTTGGAGCTCACGGGTGTGCAGCCCATTTCCACTGAAAGCTTTCAGATCAGCTACCAACCCAAGGCTTCCAGACATCCCTGTGAGCCGAGTCTCCAGGGAGCCTTTTGGGTATGAGTAAGGTCCACACATGCAGCCTAGGATACTGATGGGATGCAGATGCCACATTTTGGTGTCGAGAAATGCATCCCCTAAAGGACATGACCAGAGTAATATGCAGACAGCAGGCCTGTCCTTGCCCCTCCACGCCCAGTGTGGGGGTCACTGTTAGGTTTATGGTCTGTGCTCCCGGGGGGTGGTGATTTCCACTGGTCTGCACTAGAAACCGATGAGCTCTGAGTAGGTTTCTCCCTGTCCATAATTCTTCCTTTATCCTTTCCACCTAAAAATACTAATAAAAAACCATTCTAAAATGCTGTATAAATCTGCCATGTTTGATCTGAGCACCTACAACACCAGCATAAAGGCCTCGTCGCCGCACATTGTGCTCCCTAAGCGCCCACCATGGCAAGGTGCACCGTCCTCACTCTGGACTCCAGAAATGTTTATATGGTCAGTTATCAGGCATCAGCAAAACAGCAGCAACAGCTTACTACTTCTCAGCAAGATTGTGGGAGGTTGAAACTTGATTTATTACTGATTATGGAAGTATTTCTTAGCTGTCCTTAGCCTTCACTGCTCCTCACACTCCTGCACCTATCATTCATGTTTTGCTTGACACTGAGGTGTCTTTCTCAGGCAGCAGGGATAATCCATGAACTGGAATGGACTTAGAATGTGAGATGCGGCACTATGTACTGATTCACGCTCAGAAGCGTAGGACTTGAAGGCATGGAGGACACTGAAAGAGTGTCTGCGGGGTTTGCCTGATGGGAAAGAGCGAGGGCAGGAGCTAGACAGCTTTGTAATATTGATGGATAGCAAGGGATTTTCTTGGTATTTGGAGGGCTGGTTTAAGGGGATGTTGCCAGTTTTATCACACAGATAATCCATAACTTGTATAATATTTGAGGGCAAGAAAAAAATTATTCCTGATCTTTCTGTCAAGCAGTGTTTTCATCTCTTTCCTTCCAGTGTGCTACTTCTGCACATAGACACATGTGAATGTAGATTTTTCATTAGATAGAGCTCTACTGATTTTTCATAAGTTATCTTTCTGAGTTCCTAATTTAAAATTAGCATTTTCCAAGTCAGTTAAAATGATGCCTGCACCATTGTTTTATAGGCTTCCACTAAGTGCACAGACCTGCTTTGATGTGGCCAGTTCCGTACTGTTGAACCAAATTGAAGTCACTTGCAGCTTTCCCAACCATAATCAATGCCATGATGAACATCATGGTCACTTGCCTGGCTGTTTATTTAGGATAGACTTCTGGAGACAGAATTGATGATGTAAAATTTATACCCAGCTATGCATCCCCAGTTTGAAGGGGGGGGAAAAAAAGGTGTTTGATTTTAGCATTCTACCTCTTTGTATCTGTGGTATGAAATCCTGTATTCAGGAAGCCATCTTTGAAAGGAAAAAGTCACAAAAGGCACTTTATACCTAATTATATTTTGGTCACAGAGCTATGAGATTGTGTCTAAGCAACTGATCACTAATCTATGATCCGTGCACTTCAGTGAAGTCTGTAGCTACAGTCTTACTAACTAGTGGTTTTTGGTTTTGGTTACTATTACCTTCATGCCAGTTAAAAATGAAATTATTCATTGTAAAAATAGTGAGAACAAAATCATTCTGTAGAGATAAAGGACATTACTACTCTAAGCATAAAGTCCAAAATGAAGATCAAGGGGTATAGCTGAATGACAAGGTATGCTTAGCATTTGTCAGGGGCCTGGTTCCCTGCCTACTCTGTAGGTGTGAGCATATGAGTATACACGCTGTCCCATAAGGGAAACATTTAAAAAAAAAAAAAAACTTTAAACAAGGGACAGTCAAAGCACATTGTTTCTTTTCTCCCACCCCCAAAGGTTTTTTTTTTTTTTTTTTCCCAGAACCAGAGATTGAACTCAGGCCCTTGTGCTTGCCAGGGAAGCACTTATTCTACTGAGCTATCTCCCCAGCCCCACTCCCTCTAAATGCTTACCTTGAAAATTTCAGGAATGCAAAAGAAGGGAAAAACCCAATAGTAATGAAGCCCTTATTCACTGCCCTGTGATTCAGGGGTTCACTGGCACCCCACAACTACCCGCCCTTGCTTGCCTCTCTCCTCCCTTCATGTCTGACACTGTCACCCCCTTGCATATTTCTTCCATTTGAAAGTACGTTGCATACAAATGACACTTCCATGAATTCTTCAATACATATCTCCTAAAACCAAGCATGTTCACATAATTGCAATACCATTATCAGACCAAAACATCAATGGCACAGTACACATGTTGCTGGGAAATCTAGTCCACTCCATATTTCTCTGTACTGCCTGTCAGGATCCAGAAAAGGATCCACCCAGGTACTATCCTGACTGTGTTCCTTTGTCTCAGTCTGAACACAAAATGAAATTAATAAAATTAAAGTTGAAGTTTTAAAGAAAAGCAGGCAAGAATATGTGACATTACTTTTAAAACAACTAGCAAGCATTCCCTGAGCTCTGCACTACTTAGATCATAACGTTATCATGTTGGGCAACTTCTGTGGTTTCTTAGACCTCTAATGTGGCTTTAAAAACTTCTTTCATGAATGCCTTTCAACACTACTACAAATCTCTGTGTAGTGATGGTTACTGTGATGTATTCCTTTTTTTTTTTTTTAGTTCATTATTGAGGTTTAATGTAAGCACAAAGTCTTCCTCAGATAACGTTTTCACAGCACTTCCTGTTCTTTGAACGGAAATCTATTTTCTCCCAGTGTTAAGATTTTTGTTTTTATTAGAAGTTGACTCATAATTATATTATAATATAATTTTAAAATGCAGCACACTGCTTTTGTTGTACAGTTTCAGTTTTTTCCCTAATTCTTTTTTCATACTTTTATTCAGTAGATTATGAAACCGTAAAGCTCAACCACAGTAGCATATTTCCTAGAAAGAGACTAAAAGGAAATCGGCTATCATTTGTTACAAGGTTACTGGGAAGCTAGGTTGTGTCATATTTAGAAATGAATCTCCTAGAGTGCTGCAACTGTATTCACTGATTACTTTTTATGTAGATACAAAACTAGAGAAAAACAAATGATGACAAAGGATTCTATTTGAACTTACCTGCAGAAACGATACTGAAAGGCCCTTTATAGATGATCTTCCTTTCTCATAATACGACATTTCTTGGAGAAATGAACACAGATATACACGTGCCATTTTACAATTGATAAATCACTGTAATGCAAAAATAATATATGATAATTTGAGAAATTAAGGCAAATTTGGTGTTTATAACCTTTTTATTTTTCTTAAGTAGAAAAAGATAATTTTCTAATTAAATGCTTATAAAGAATGTAGCATGCTAAAGTAAAAAATATAATGCTCAGAAGCACTGCATTGAAATTTTCAAAGCATATTTCCAATGTAGAAAACTCCTGGTGACCTTTTTAGGAACAAGGAACCTTACAGAGCTCTCTTTAGATAACTGGTTATACAAATACTGTGGAGAAGAGAGGTGCTAACAAGGGGGGATTGTTCAAAACTAAATCTGTTTTTAAATAAAAAACCAAATTATGTCTTCCTTTAGATTCTTCTCATTAACATGTACGCACAAACTGGGTGATGTCAGGGGAGCACAGCTCTGTATGTTTTCAGATAATGGAGACTCCTAGAAATCCCTCACCACTGTACCCCAAGGATCACCGCTGCCCCCTGGCCTTCTGACTGAGACTGGCTTGCATGCTTTTGTTCATTCTGCAAGTGCAGTTTCGTAGTACGTGCTCTTTTACACATTATATAAATGGAAGCTGGCTTGTGCTCAGAAGCTAGCGATTCCTTCATGCATATGCATGGAGGTGCGGCCGGCTCTTCCTCAGAGCTGTGTCCTGGCACAGTGTGTGCATCAACCCCACTCACTCATCCTCTCCAGTCGTGGCCATCATCTGAGTCATTTTCAGATCTTCATTGATCCCATTGTGAAGTATCACGTACTGGGCTTTTCAGAGAACTGTCGTGGCAGGAGTGGATCGCTGGCTCACAGGCTTTATTTACGTGCAGCTCTGGAGAATACCGCCAAGCAGTTCTCCAAAGCATATGCACCAGTTTGCATTCCAGCAGCAAAGTGTAGTCATTTTCCCACATCCTTTCCAATGCATGGTGTTTTCTGTAATGAAGATGTGCACCTTTTCATGTGTTTGTAGATGGAGGTATACTCCCTCTGTATAGATTGGCTTACTCAATAATGTAAAGTTGGCAATGTTCTCCAAGGTAATGCATAGATTTAATGCTACCTTTGTCAGATTACTAGCAAATCTTTTGCAGAATCTGAGGTACTTATTTAAAACTTCACATGAAAAAGCAGATGGCCTTGTAACCAAGCCATTCTTAAAGACAGAAAAGCAAACTGGAATATTTCCAGTACCTGATGTCAAAACTACTCTAAAGCTCTAGTGATGCAAAGCAGGGCACACTGCTTGGTGGAACAGATGAGAGCCAGAAAGGAAACCAGTTGCCTGCACGTCACCTTAGAGCAGCAGGGTGTGCAGAGAGAAAGACATGATCTTCCCACATATGCGTTCAGCAGGGTGGAGAGTGATTTGGAGCAGGAGTCTCTTGACCCCTTCCTCATACTATACATGCCATCATTTGTATGTTAAATGGGAAAGATAAAATAATCAAGTCTTGGAAGAAAACAAAGAATGGTACTACCTTGGAACAGGCAAGGGTTTCTCAACAGAACATGAAAGTTTTTAAAATCCAATATAAGTTTAAAATTAAAATTTTGCTGTCAAAAGCACTGTTTTCAAGAGAAGGGGGACTGGGGAGATAACTCAGTGGAATAAGCTCTTCCCTGGCAAGTGCAAGGACCTGAGTTCAATCCCTGGTTCTGCAAAAAAAAAAAAAAAGCGAGAGAGAGAAGGATAAAATACAAGAAAACATGAAGATAGATCCATATTTACAATATCTAAAGAACTATAAGTTTTTAAAAGATTGAAAGCCAACTTTTAACAAGTAAATTTTTCAAAAATAAAATGGGTAATATTCACTCACTTCACAAAGATGATATTCTAAAGATACGTAAGGACTCCTTTCGTTTTACTTGTAGTAAGAAAGTATGTTTGTTACTGAGATTTTCAACTACTGAAGTTCTAAAATAGTATGCTACTAGTCATGAGTATCAAGTATGATTCCATTAAAATACAGTGTCCTTTAAATTTTGCCAGTTTAGGCTCATGATGTTTTGATGCCATCGACAAATAAGTGTACAAAATCTAAAGGATGCAACAGCGGGACACACCAGATGGCTCCACAGATACTTATAACCCTAAAAAATTGTAGTTGTTCCATTACTATGAAATGTGAGCAAACAGATCTCCCCACCACCTGTGCGCCCTCCTGCCTCCTTCTCCTCCCCCTACCCCCAGCTGTAGATATCCCAGCCATGGCAGACTCATTCCTGCAGGCCACCAGTGTCACCCTTAGGGACATAATGAAGAGACGCGTAAGTGGCAGGGGCAGGAGAACTAAGGAAGCCTCTCCTGTGATACCTGCTGATCAGCTGGAACTGCCAGGAGCATCTCAGCCACTCCTTGGGCTCCAGGGAACTCTAGTGTGCGCAGATACCAGGACTCCCCGGCAGAGCGACCTTCTGCAGCTGCCTGATTTGTGAGCGATATGGCTGGGCAGAAGGGGTCCTTGTTCTCTGAACAGTTCCTCTGCAGTGATTATAAATCCTGGGCATGACTAGCAGGGAGTGATAAAACTGTCTGTTTGGGAATGCACTCAGAAATTCAATAAAGAGAAACCTTCGCCTCCCTCCCTGATTTAACCCCGTGAGCACCCCGCTGAAGGTACCAAACACCCACTGCACTCTCCCTGGGGAGCTTTGTGAGCCAGAAGGGCCGAGAGTGCTCCCTCCCTTTGCCTTGCCTGCTCCTCCAGTGGCTGTCGCATTAATGTGGTGGCACAGCCCTACGAGCACAGCGACTCCTCTGAGACAGGAGCGTAAGTGTAAGGCCAGCCCGGACAACTCAATGACATCCTATCTCAACAAAACAAAGTAAAATGAAAGAGCTAGGGATGTAGCTTTGAAGTAGAGTACTTGCCTAGCATGCAGGAGGCACTGGGTTTAGTCCCTGCTGTGTTCACAGCAAAAAAGAAAAAGGAAAGCTTCGTGCCTGTAATCCAAATATGTCAATCCCACGAGAACGCACGACCGTTACACCCCTCCAGCGAGAGCAGGGTGGTCGGCGTTGTCTTGGCCTTTACTTTTTCAGTGCTGTTTGAATACAGACTGATCATGATGAAAACACATCATTAAAACATTTATATATTTCATGCTGCTTGCTTCAGTAATATTACATAGTTCTGTAACTGCTTTCTTCATTCCGTGATCAAAATGTTATTTACTTTCTCTTCATTAACAAAAATATTTGATCCCCAGGCCCCAGGGCACACCGAGGCAAAATTGAGATGGTGCGTGGTGGTACATGCCTATAATCCCAGCTCTTGGGAGGCTGTAAACAGGCAGGTCACTGCGAGTCTGATCTAGTGGTGAGACCCTGAACACCCTGCTACCCTTCCCTAAAATACACACACAAAAAAATGATAGTGTTACTATACTACTTCAGTAGATTTCATAAGTTATTCCAAATGCTGACCACTACAGCAGTTTCATATTCATCTAAGATCTAATTGAAGTTATGGTAGGTGATATAGGACCATTAGAAGACTATGCAGTAGAAAAGTCTAGATAAATGCAAATGAAGGAAAACTCCGAAAGGTCAAGTCTCTGGATTTATTGTTTGGATTTTCTTTTCTTATCTAACATGTTTCTGTTCTTTTACCTATCATTTCTGTCAGCCAAAGAACAAACAGGAAATAAGATTTTAATCTACAACTTCTAACCTGGTCCCAGTTCTTTTGTTTAACATAGATTTTTTTATGAATGCGTTCACAGTGGGGCGTTGGCTCAGTCGCCTCACCCCTTGGTCCTCTTCTCTGTGCAGCCCCTCTGTCCCTGGAATCCTTCCATTTCCTGTCACGTTTCTTCTTTTCTGCTCTGTATTCTTTTTTTTTTTTTTTTTTTCCTCATTTTCAGTATTCTTTTTCTGCTTTTTTTCTTCCGTGATTAAAATGTTATTTACTTTCTCTTAATTAAAAAAAAAAAAATTTGATCTCCGGGCCTGCTGTGCCCGCCCTGCACCCGAGGCACACTGAGACAAAACTGAGACTGGGTGTAGTGGCATGCGCCTGTAATCCCAGCTCTTAGTACGAGGTCTGTAGGGTCTCACAACACAGTTCGTATTCATATTGATCCTCCTGTTTGCAGCCTCTCCAGTGCTGGGATTACAGATGAGCTACACCACGCCCAGTCTCAATCACTGTCTCAGTGCGCCCCGGGGGCAGGGCCAGCACAACATGCCGGGATTAGAACCCCATCCCTCTGTCTGCCTAAGCAGGCACTTTAATCTGCTGAGCTGTGTGGCCGGCCCTTCTTAACAGTTTTTCACTCACTAGATCAGAGACTGTCAAGGTGTGTTAATGTACCATTAAGCATAATATGGAGCAGGTTGATAATTCAGTAATTTTATCAGCTTCCTCTAGTTTTACACATTACATACTACCAAAGTAAAGTCCTGATGTTCTAATAAATTGGGATAAAATCCTTAGTATCGTATTCTTCCTCTGTCTGGTAGGAAAAGTAAAGTCAGAGTTGAGAGAGGTCAAATGATGGTGTATTGTTAGCACAGCTGTTCCTGGAATTCCATCTTTCCATCCTAAATCATTCACCCTACTGCATCACTATACGGATTGTCATTCCAAGGCTTCCTCCCCCTGCAGATGTGACCTCCATGGGTGCTCAAGTCCCAGGTATGAAGTGGCCTCGTTTTGCATGGAAGCTGCCTGCACACATCCTCATGTGTACTTCATCTCTCTGATCACGCCTAACCGGGTGCTGTGCCGACGCTGCGTGACTCATTGTTATGCGCTACCATTTAGGGAATAGCGCCAAGGGAAAGTCCATATGTGATGCAAACATGACTTTATAGAACATTTTCTGTGATGGTTGAATCGAGAACCGTGGAACCCACAGATACAGGAGGCCAGCTGTCCGGGTGGCCCCCTGGCTTGGAGGTGGAGAAGGAGGAGCAAAGGGCAGGGAAGTATGCAGTGGTCACTGGGGTCCCTGGAGTGAGCCCCTGGCAGGAGCCTTGCATAGCACCCTCTGCCCTCTGCCCTCAGCCAACCTGCTGGAGCCTCAGACAGGCTATCACCAGGGAACTGGAATGCAGATGTCCTAGACTGCAAAGTTCCCTCAGCTTGGTCTGTATCCAGGAGCTGAGTGTCCAGTGGGAGAAAACAAATGATACACAAATAGACACATCTAAGGAGGACCACTTACTCTTTGTTTGAAGTTACAAAACAGCAGTCCCTAAGCTAAGATACTCCAGAGAAATGCGGTATCACTTCAGATGTGGTCTACAAAACAGCTTCTGTGTTTAAAAAAAAAAAAAATCCATCATGAGCTGAAGTTTAAAAGAAAGAGAGAGGAGAGTTCAGGAAATTTTGAAAGGGAAGAAAGGGAATCGTTCCAGAAAAAGTTGATAGCTTCAAATAAGAAAGACACAGACCAGGAGCTGTGAGGATCTGCAGAAATACGGCAGATTCCAAGCCAGAGCACGTGTGCGAAGAAACTCTGGTGTTTGCTGTGTGCCGTGGCAGATAGCTATATGAGCACTTTTTTAGTCAAAAAAAGTCCTGTACTGAGAACTCTGGAGCAGCAGAACTGTGATTTGAAATAGATGCAGAAGATCGTAGCTGTAAGGAAAAGCCTTGAACTGGGTGTGGAGCTGGGAAGACTGAAAGCCCAGTGTCTGCTCTTGGGTTACTGGGAACAGATTGTCACTGACAGGTCGGATGCATTTCAAACGGTTTCCAGTGCTGCACACGCCGAGGTCACCAGTGGCCTCTGTTGGAAATGCAGTGAATAAATTATAATGAAATCATAACTCCAGTCCCTCCTGTATCTTACATGATCTTTTTCAGCTTTTGATGTTTTGTCATCCAGTGTCTCAAAAACCCTCCTGCCTGGCTTTTGAAACATGCATTCCTAGTCCCGCCGCCACCCCCTCTAATCCCTGTGGGCCCCTTTATTTGGGCCTCCCTTTTTCCTGCCTTACCTCAGCCTGGCCCTTCCTCTCCCATTCACCTGCACCACCTTCTTCAGAGACCACTCTGGTAGTCCAGATAAGTGCTGTGGGCCCGGAGCTCATGTTGAGCAACCCCACAGCCAGCAGCTACTCTCAGTCTGGCCCCAACCCACATCCAGTCAGTCACGCCCTGTGGAGCCCTTCCCTGACTTCCCTGTGCCATGGAATCTCTGCTCCAAGCTTCCCAATGAGGCCTAGCAGAAGTCCACATTCTGAGCCTACCTGTACCATGGGAGCACCAGTGGCTTCTTGCTGCCCTGCCCACATTGCAGTAAGATCAGCTTTTTGTTTACATGGTGATGGGTATGTTGTCTTTTTGTGTGTGTGGAACCAGACCCTTGTGCTTGCCAGGAAAGCACTTATTCAACTGAGCTATCTCCCCGGCCTGGTATGTTGTCTTTAGAAGCCTTCTGGGCTTGTCCCGCTGCTGCTGTAGCAGAGACTGTAGTGAGCACTATAGGCTTCCTCTTAAAGGCACGGCCCGAGGACCTGCAGGCCCGAGGAGCAGACCTGCTGCGGCCAGCTGATCTCCTTCTGCAGCACGTGCTTTGCAAAGGATGCGGTACCTAAGCCTGGCCCCTGACACTGGCTCAGGGTGACCTTCAGTCTGTGAGCACTCAGCCAAGGATTTTGGTCCGTGTTTGCTAATGCTTCCAGCGAGAAACACGGATTACTCTTGCAGCTGTGGATGCACGTTCATAAGCGTATGCATACATGAATCCGCCTGTGTGCACACACATACACAGGCGTACATAAACATACACACATGTGTACCTTTGGGGTAGGGATATTCTGTTACATTGTCTGGCTTTGTGTTCCCAGTCTGGTTCTATCCCAGCAGAGGAGTGGGACGTGCTCTCATGCTTGGTGATCATTATTGCTGGCCCCCCTTGAAGCCCGTGTCCTCTATCCACCCTCGCGGGTGGCAGCTGCAGCACCCATGGGCGCGGTGGTGGGTGCGGCCAGTAGGCCGGGGCTCCTGCTGCAGTCTTTGGCTACAGGCTCCACTTAAATCCAGCTCCTGTTGCCCCGCTGTGGCTCAGTGCTGCTAAAATTGAGAGATACATTCAATTTTAAGCAAGAACAAATGAAATCTGTCTTCTGAAGAAACACAGGAGCAGCCTCCTGTGGCATTGCTTTAAATGGACTAATGTGTTGATCTAGGAGAAATTGGGCGCCATCTCTCATGTTTTCATTATTAAACCAGGTGAAATGAAAACCAAATCTCACCTCTAAATGCCACCTCTGGGAGTTTCGCTGTGTTGCTTCTATTTTAAAGTAACCTATAGGAATTCATCTGTAGTTAAGGCATACTGTGGAAAATATAAAAAGTAGTTAAAGCATACTGTGGAAAATATAAAATTGCAGCTTTCTTTTCAGCTTCAGCTGCCATTTAGTTGCTTCCTTCCTGCCAAGCTCATCCAAAGGCCATTTAATAATGTTAACTGGCTGTGAATATCTAATTTTCTGAGAAGTAACTGCCATGGATCTACTTTCACAAATTAAAGAAACTACAGTCTAAACCTGGCAATTAGGAGCCAATTATCAGCCTCTGTAGCAGCTACCTAAGCGCTTATTCACGTAAATGTGTTTTAAGTAAAGTTGTCAGTAATAAGATAAAACTTAGGCATTAAATGGTCACTGTGGCCTTACTAGGTCATTCTTGATCATCTAGGGCACTGTTTTGTGCTGAGAGCTTTCACTCGGTATCTGTTATAAATGAGCAGAAATCACTGTGATTTAAAGAAAAAATAGAACAGTGCTTTTTTTCCTGGTTTTCTGTTTTTGTCTTTTGGAAGGGTCACTACTCCAACCATGTGGCTCGTTACCGTTCTGGCACTTAGAGGGGGCATTCCTGGAGGTGGGCTCTGCCTTGCTTCACTCTTACTCCCCAGCCAAGATTGGGAATGCTGGCAGAGAGTATATGTATGTATTCTTTGTCCTTCAGAAAGAGCTGGGCCAAAGCAGGAGATCAGGGGGAAGTCCTGTGACATCCGCCTTGTGGTGAGCCCCCATAGGTTTGGGTGCAGAGATTTCTCAGGACCCCTTGTGTGAGGTCAGGGCTGGGAAGAGGAGCTTCAGGTTGCATGAAGCTGATCTGCGGTAGGGTTTATTCATTTACTAGGTCTTAAAATCTGCTTTTGCCTACATGCTGTCATTTGCATATTCATGGATTAGGGCTGTGCTCTACACACCTAGAGCATAAGATGACTTAGCAGAGAGGCGCAGGTAACCCACCCCAACTGAAAGCCCTGGAGACACAGCAGCTCGTGCTGGCCCCATGCATGCTTTTCTGCCCATTGCTCCTCCATCTTGCTGTCTGTCCCAGGCTTATTTTTCCTGCAGCCAATCCACCCATTGTCTCCTGTTCTATTTCAAAGGGTAGTTTCAGTGCAGTGGCAGCTTATGGGCAGGATAGGTGTGTGTGCACGTGCACGTGCACATGCACGCGCGCACACACACACACACACACACACACATGGCAGAGCACCTGTTCCTACCCAACCTGGACTCTTAGCAGATGCCTGTGGTTCAAATGCCCTTTGCAGTGACAAGACTCCCCCTCCCTGAAGTTCAGGCCTTGTGTGGGAGTGGCCACCTTCTCTCCATCTGCAGAGGGGGTGAGAGCCTCCACCAGGAAAGCCTCCCCCCAGCTGGAGCTCAAGCTGGGTACCTGGGCAGCCGTCTTCTTCAGAGCTCACAGCAGAACTCTGTTGTCTCTTTTTACTTTTGCCTCCTGCTGGGGCAGAGGCTCTAGAAGATGGACGATTCCCTCCCATTGAAAGGCTGACTATGGACTCACCATTGGACTCACTCATGCATATAAGTCTTCATGGATACCTCTCGAGAACTGCACATGAAATGAGGACAGCGAGTGTGTCCAGCCTGCCTCCAAACACTTCTCAAGGCGCCTCCCCCATCTCTCTGTCTCGCTCTGCCTTTTATCTTTAGTCATAGAAATCAGCTGATATACTTAAAGCAGTCAGATCACGCATGACACTATAGAGCACATGCACAATTCTGAGGGCTATAAAATACCAATTAAGGGTTTGCATTGTTTAGTCCACTGAGCCTTCCCAAGTGCACTCCTATTCATTATCATTTCAACCTTCAAAATAGCTGGGGGAGGTGGTCATTACTTTTAGCTGCTGAGAAAGCAGGTCAGCGCTGTGCAACAAAATAAAGTCGGAACCACTGGCCAGCTTTCTAATAGGTTCCCTGGAACCCTGGGGCAAAACTGCATACTCATTAGAAGATACGTGCACCTTTGCATGACCACCTGCTGCACACGTGTGCACACGCATGCACAAACACACAAAGCTGACTTGTTTTAAAAATGACAGTAAGCATTAACAGTTTGTATTCTGTGCATATGATCATGGTAGCTGAGTAAGCGTTAACCTAGTAAATACAGAGTCTCAATGCCTGTCCTGTTTCTGTGAGCAGTATTTCCTAGAAATCGGTCCAAGGAGTGGCAGGGTAGGGAATCCTGCGCAGAAATGAAGCCAGGTTTCTGTCTTCCATCCACAGGTTCTATATACCTTCCTACTGGAATGGCATTACTTATAAAATGGTGCAGATCTGGTCTCAGGAAACCTGAATTCATATGTATGACAGACACATACACAAAGAATGTAATTCAGGCTAAGCTGTATATCTCTGTGGACTTGCCCCTTTTCTTAATCCATAAAATAAGATAAGCTTTGTTTGGGCTGCTGTATCGTTGTCCTCCATGACCTCAGTGCCTACCCGTTATTCTCCTGCTAGCCTGTCGGCCCCTCTGGGACCGCCGTCCTCACCCAGCCTGAGGCTGTAGGCCTGCAGAAGGGGTTGTCAATGATATATTAAAGACAAACCTTATATAGACCCAATTTTCAGGTCTTAGATGGAATTCCCTCTGCTGTTTAATTCCACTAAATTACATTTTTATGTTAACGTAATAGGCTAATATTTTATGAACTTGTAGGACTGAATATAAGGAATGAAATCAATATTTCTGATAATTACTTGATGGGGGTGGGCAGTTTGGTAGAAAGTCATTTAAAACATCTTGGCTGATATTGATTAAAATTAGTGGCATGAAGATTTAGAATATCTAATTTGGAAGGGTTTCTTTTTTCCTTTTCATTTACTCTATAGCTTAGATAAAAATGGTTGCCCCAGCATTTAAGATAACATTCAGCAGGTAATTTTCTTCACTGAATTTAGGGAGGAACCAGTAATGTAACATCAGAGGATTCTGGCTATCCCTAGGTAGCGTGTCCTCAGCATTTATTGCTACAGTTTAGCATTTTTATCTAGAATGTTCTGCAACAAAGGAACAAGCTCTCTGTATTGGGATTATTTGAACCAAATGTAGGCTGTCGGAGGGGATGAGGAGGACAAAGAAGATGGCCGCTGGGCTGTGGCCTCGCAGAGGATCGGGGGACCTCAGCCCCTTCTTTTGCTGCCACAGGGCCCAGTGACCATGAACCAAAACTTACTGGGAGCCACAAGAAACTTCTGCTATCAGTCAATTTTCTTGGATACTTTTCACAGTAGTGGAAAGCTGACTAACACACCACCTGGAAAACAAATTGGATTGGCGACTTCTGAGTGACTGCTTAGTAGATCCAGAGGTCTGTGCTGTCATTAATGTGCTAACCATCCTTTGATTCACTCATTAAATGTGTGTATCCCCTCCGTCATCCCACAGGCTGTTAAGTGCTATGCTAGGTACAAGCAGTTTCGCTGAATCCCCCAAAGATCCTGCCCTCCTGGAGCCTGCCGTCCAGCCCGGGAGCTTACGCAGGGCACAGGGCATCTCTCAGAAGGCAGGAGGTGGAAAGCACCAGTTGAGAAGGACATGAAAAAAGTAAACCTCTCTGTGCCTGAGGAACTCTGCGCAACAACTCTGTGCCCATAGAACTTAATTATCACTGCAATCCTGGAAGATGTGTGTTACTGTCCCGTTGTACAGACAAGGAGTCAGACTATCAGAGAATAATCTTTGCCCTGAGCCATGAAGCTGAGTGGAGCCAGGATTTGGAAACAAGCCTTGCAGATTTTAAAGCCTTTGCTTTTCCTGGTAGCTCACCTGCCCCATGATTAAATGTACAGGGAATTTCTAACAAGTGGTAACAGTGTGTCATTTGGGGCAGAAACATACTTCTCCAAAGTGTGGAACAGCCATTTGGACAAGGACCTAAAACTGTAAGATGTGTGAGCTGGGGAGAATTTTCTCAGCGAGGTGCAGGACTGAGGAGGCAGTGGGCAGACAGGAGCCAGGGTAGAGGCATGCTGCCCTGCACCCCCTGGACGGCTGTTATGGGAAATCATCTAGAAAAGGGTGGCTGTATGCAGAGCTCAGAGCCCCTGAGATACAGGGAAGGAGGGTGAGAGTGGAGAGAATAGCTGGCCACGCCTCGAGAGTACTCACAGGCTGGGATTGACTGAGGGGGCTGACGGCTCTCATGGGAGACAGAGAGTCACAAGGGAGTGACGTGGAAAATTAAAGCGAATTGTTCCCATAAAGGTGTCCTTAAAAAAATAAGCCAAACCCAAGCTCAGGCACAGAGCTGAGAGATACAGTGAAGACTCCAGGCCCAAATGAATTCAAATGCAGAAAAACAGCTTCCACTGTAGTTTTGCAGCTCAGGAAAGAGCCAGGTCATGAGCACACAGGGGTCCTGGTTTGAAAGAACCCTGAGGCTATGTGCTGAGGTAACTCCAGGCGTTTCTGGCACTCTGCTGTCCCCAGAGCATGTGTGCGGTTGGTGGCTTCAGAGGAAAGACCCCCAGAAAGGACAGTCATGCTACAGCTAGCAGCTACTGCCATGCATGCACCTGGCCCTAGGCTCCAGGTCAGGTACACCTCAGCCCCATTTAGCCTCCGTGTTACCTGTGAAGTCACTGACACAATGTTGAATGACTTAGCAAGGTTACACAAAGAGGAGAGAGCTAAGCTGCCCGTTACCTCAGGTCTCGAGGCCTTCCGGTCTCCAAGGCTGGTTGCACACAGCAGGGAGTGAGATCCTACACTAGGGGGCAGTCGGGCGGGCTCCGAAAGGACCTCAGGGAGCAAAGGCTGGTTTCTTAGTTTGCCATTCAATACTCTGAGAGTAAAGATTGAGAGCAGAATTCCTGTAAGAGGTGCCTGCTTGTTCACCAGTCAGTAATCACCTGCCTTCTACAAAGCTTCCACACTGAAGGGTGACGGATGGGCTGTGGCGCACCACCGCCTTTTAGCAGCCCGGGTCCTTCTTGTGGAAGCAAGGACTGGCCTGCCAGAAGCCTGCTGCTCAGCTCCGCTGCCTCTGTGCATAAAGACTGAGTGTGTAATGGTGCCCTTCCACATTCACCCTAGACTGACGTTTTTTCAGAGATGGATGTTTCACTTGGAAGAGATCATTCATAGAGGATAAACACGGGGTGATGAACTTACTGCGGATGAGCTAGTGAGATCCCATGTCCTTGGAGTGGCTTCTGCCTGCTATTCTATGAGTGTGTGTGCAAGCACATGAGCGTGAGCATGTGTGCATTTGTGTTGATTTTGAATGGGGTTGTGTACCTGGTTTTTGCATATATAAATTGATTCACAAATGCTACCTACAAATTTCTCCTTGTTTTCCATTATCTGATGGTTTTATTATTCTAATCTTAGCTCGGTAGAAGGTTTATTTGGAGCTCTGGCCACTCCAAGTTATTTTAAGATCTAAGTAGCCCCTCTGATATCTTGATCTCTAAGTCAATCAAGACTTTAAGACCACATTTTTCTTCTTCAAAACCTAGGTGTTTAGATCCTACTGTAGTCAGGGTTTGCAAAGGAAACTAATATGTAACATATAATTTATAGGATTATTTTATAGCAGTCACCCAAAGATCAAATGCAAAAGAGTACAGGAAATCTGTCCACACATCAGAGACCCAAAGAATCCAGCTGAGCGCCTCGATCTCACAGCATTGTCCTCATGAGTCCAGCTGAAGACCGCGAGGCCACTGCAGTGTTGCACTGAAATCCGTTTCACGGATCTGCGCTGGGAAGGCCCAAAGGTCAGTGGTGGAAGCTAGACAGTCTGCGTCAGCAGGATAAAGGGTCTGTGCCAGCAGGCTGTGGGTCTGCACTGGAGCCAGGAAGTGATGCTCAAAGGAAGAACCACCACTCCCCTGAAAAGTACCACAGCCTCCTCATTGACAGTGAGGTCTCCAGCTCCTCTGACAGTGACAACAGCCACTTCGTATCAGGAAAGCCAGCCTGACAAGCTACTTTAGGAGAACTAGCAGCACCACTTCCTCCCCTCTAGTTCTCCTTTTTCATTCTGCTGGCAGCTCTCCTCAGGTGGGCCCTCCACATGCAGCATCGTGCTGACTCAAGTCAACTGAGTGTAACAAGTTGCGCACCAGTTGGCAGTGCCCCATAGGCCCCCCCATTTTAGTGTCATTTGGAGTCTGTCCCAGGAGAAGCAATAAGGACCAGGGGTCTGAGCTGAGACTTTGAAAGACATCTAAGATGGATTTGAGGGCCAGCCTTAGCAAACTGCTCTCTGACCTTGGTTAACCACCAAGATCTCCCTCGCCTCAGCCTCAGTGTCTGAGATAATGAGCCAGATGCCAACCTTCGTCCATAGGACCTGTAAGAATTAAAGAGCTGATGCTTTAAAACGCTGAGGCTTGGGTGGGCGGCCTCTCCTTGGAAGTCTTCTGTTGTAGGGTTTCCTGTTGGCACACTTTTCCTGTGCATCGTACTTGCTTCAGACCCTCGTTTTATGATCTGTTATCACTATAGTACTGTTTCACTTCTATTTTTGAAAACATGAAAATGCCACCTCTATTGGCAGAAATTTCTTCAATCAATGAACATTCAGAACTGTACTTTCAGCAGCAAGCTGTATTGGCTAACTAGTACCCATTCAGTCATCTCAAGTCATCCAGTGCCCAAACATACAATAATTAGTGGAAAATTTCAGGTTTAAAACAGTTTTGAAATATCCAACAAGCATGTCCAAAAGTGAAATTTTGTTAAGCTTTTCTAATTGGTAATAACTTGAAATGAAAAGAAAATTTGAATTCTAGGAAAAAAAAAAAATCTAAAACCCACATTTAATTTTGTACTTGGAAGTACCTTATAAATGACAAGATAACCAGGATGTGGTGGTGCACACCCATAATCCCAGCATTCAGGAGACTGAGGCGGGAGGATCACTTCAAATTCTAGGCCAGCCTGGCCTACACAGTGAGTTCAAGGCCCACCTGAGCTCCATAACAAGGTCCTGTCTCAAAAAGCAAAGCAGCAGCTGTACGAACATAGACAGACATATGCAAAGTCCACCAAAAAAATGTGTACGCATTGCAGGAAAAGAAAAGCTTGCATGAATATTTTAGTACTAAATTTATTGAGCCATCAGGAGAGTAATGCAGGTTCCCTTTGGCCTCCGCGATTACAAGAGGTGCTCGCGGTGGCGGCCAAGAGCCTCCAGACGCCCGTCACCACAGCAAGCTGCTGCTTGGGTAACGCTGCTCCCTGAGACTGCTGTGTGTGCGTTTTCGGTTTCCTCTCACGCCTGGCAGTGTGCTGGGTTTTCTGCACTGTATGACATCCTCGGAGGTCCTCCCTGCGAGGGTAGTGCCATCTGTTCAAAAATCATGATACTATTTTTCTTTTCCTGAAGTATATATACAGTTTTTTAACATTTAGTAAAATTTTGTTTTTGTTTGCAAACTCTGCACCAGGTGGCAAGCGCAGTGGTGCCGTCTTCCCAACACAACACAAACGTGGCTTTTTCCAAAATCATACAACAAATTCAGTTTGTAACCCAAGGCAGCCCTGTGTAAATGTGTATATTTGCCATTTGTCTCACTATATATTTTTCTGTAAATATAAATGGAAAATGATTTCAACTAAGAGGCCAGCCTGCTCAGGATTTAGCATTGGTATGCTTTAGGGAGAACTGATTCTGAGTTGCTAAACTGTGTGCTTGCCATGCGTAAGGTCCTGAGTTCAATTCCCAGTACCCAAAACAAAAGACAGACAAGTGAGCAAAACTTTCCTGACTCATTTTTTTCACCTGAATTTTGTTCTTAAGAACATTTAGGAGACACAGGCCTCGTTCAAGCATGATTGCTAGACACTGGCCCACCAGGCAAAAGCTGAAGCCAGCCGAGCCACGCGCTGCTGAGCTGCAGGAATCTGGCTGCTTGCAACTCCTGAAGGCCCCCGTTTCTCCATGGGGTTCTCGCATTTTCAGCAAATGTTGGGCACTGGATGGTGAACACTGCAGATGGGTCCAGCTCCCAGGTGCTCAGTCTGGTCCAGCAGACATCAGACCCCCAAACATACCGCAAGCAGCTGTACAGATGCTGGAAGGAGGGCTGCCCAGGAGGACACTAGGCAGCGAAGCCCTCTCTGAGCAGCTGAGCTGCATCTGGGACCTGGTGAGAGCAGAGCTGGGCACAGAAGGAAGGAGTGGGAAGGTCATGCACCGGCCCTTGGGAACCCAGAGTGCTGCAGAGCTGGGTCCTCTTGGAGCTTAAAATGGCAGTGGTGGTTCTCCTGCTGCACATGGCAGGAAGTCTCACAACAGTCCCTGCTGCCAACTAAGTGACAAAAGCAAAGTGAACAGTGATCTTTAAGCATTGCAACTGTCAATGAGACCTGAAGTTTCTAGGAAAATTAGGTTTAACAAAATGCCACACTGGCCAAGTTGGTGGTGTACACCTCTAATCCCTGCACGGGGGAGTCTGAGGCTGGAGGAGTGTTGCCAGTTCAAGACCGGCCTGGTCTACAGAGTGAGCTGAAGGCCAGCCTGAACTACATAGTGAGACCTCATCTCAAAA
>NW_004524599.1:13719712-13774801 GCF_000260255.1 Octodon degus
AGTTTACATAGAACACGAATATGTCTTTAAATTGCTAAAAATATTTTTTTAGCTGAGACCCAAGTACCACTGTGAAGTTTAATTTGTCCCATAATTAGATGCATCATCAAAATGTAAAGTTCCAAATCTGCTCAGGTGATCCCATGGCCGTGCCTTCCTGCAGTCCAGTGGCATCTATCTCCTGACAAAGTCCCCACCTCTCTCAGGACAGATGATGGGGGAAGCACTGTCAGTCTCAAGCTGTGTCTCCACAAGCTGCTCTGATTTTCTGTAATTTGGTCCAAAACAGCCACAGTCATTGTCCCAGGTTCCCCACTGCTCTCAGAGCCCAATGTAAGAATAGTGGAATTACTGTCTAGATCCAGTCCTGGATTGGTTCATTCGGTAGCCCAGAAACTTCCTGGCTTTAACTGGCATCGTCCATCTGTCCAAAAAGAAAAGTGTCCAACTCTAGTCTTCTTTTTTATTTTTTGTAATTTATATTTGATTGATACATGATAGTTGTTTTGGTATATGGGTGCAGTGTGCCACTTCAGTACATGATACTATGCATAATGATTAGATCAGGCTGCGTCTTCTTCTAAGAGAAGAAACCCTTCCAGAAGGCCGCAGCTGCTGTCCCCACAGTCATGTTGGCGGAGTTGCTTTGTATGACCATGACCAAACCATTCACTGGGCAGGCAGAGCAAGATCACCCACCTCCATGGCCTTCGGGCCATCAGAAGGAGTCTCTCGAGGCCACAGAGTGGCCTCCCAGGGCATGGTGGGGGCAGAACAACCTGGGGCTTTGCTGGGGAGGCTGGGGCCACTGAGGAATGTGTCACTGTCAGCATGTGCCCCGGCAGCTGCACCACCAGGGGCCTCAACCCTGCAGATGCCCAGGTACTACCTGGCGGTACAGGGCAGCAGCCACCTGAGACTGCATCTGGCTGTCCCCGCTCGGGGCCCGGCTAAGTGCCTACATTTACCTTCTGGGCATTTCAGTTCTCTCACTGCTGAACACTGAGGATAAACGCTCCCTCAGAAGATGGCACAAAAGTAGGATTGGGTGAGGCCTGGTGCAGGCCTGCTCTCTGTAAGGGCAGGGCATCCATCAGGAGCTCTCTGCACTGTGCGCAGTTCCTCCTACCCACCGGCCTTTCTTCTCCATGACTGGGAGGGCAGGGGTGCTGCTAACGCCCCAAGCTCTCAGGCTAGTGATTGTGAGTGGGCGAGACGCCCTGTGCTTCAGCAGCCTCCATCTAATGAGGCAGGCAGGGCTGGATGTGGTGTTATGACCGCCATATGTGGCGACAGGAGATTAGAATCTGTAAAGCAGTGAGGGGATCACAGAATGCGTGTGCTAGAGGAACTGCGGTAGTGAGAAAAAGCAGTCGGAGAGAGCTAGTCTCGGCAGCTCAGTGTCCAGGTAGACATCTCAGTTCACACGAGACCACTCAAGTGCTGGCAGTGGCGATGGAAGGGTGCGTGGACTCCGAGTATCGGGTGTGGGCTCGAGAGGTAGACCTGGTCTAGAGATACAGACTTAGTCTCTGTTGTAGCGCTGGTGGAAAAGCCAGAGTACAGGTGAGCCCACAGGCAGTGGTATTTCCTAAAGGCATAGTATTGGGGTCTGTGTGCATAGGGAATAAAGAAATGATTTTTCTGCTCTTTGGCAATTCCTTTTTTTTTTTTTCTCTCTCATAATGAGGAGGGTCCTATTGCTGTGCCTTTAAATTAAGCTTTTTTGTCTACATCGTGGACGGAAGGACCTTAGCTGTCACAGAGACATACCACACCCATCACCCTTACAGTCCTGGTGGAACAGAAAGTTGACTTAGGAGACAGACAGCGTTGTGTCTCCATCCTGGCCCCACCTCAGAGTCCTGAGAGGTTAAGTGTGTCTCCCACTCTTTATAAACCTGTTCTTCTGCTAAATAAGAGTAAGAACTCGCTCCCAACAGAACCGGTGTACACTGTGCATAAGGTAATGCACTTAACCTGGCCAGCGTTCTGCCTGGCCCAGAGGAAATGGCCAGTACACGTGAGCTTTTATCCCAGCTTACCCTCGTGGCATTTTATTCTCTTTGTTCAAGCAGAAAATACAAGGAGGAGCAGGAAGGGCTTGCCCCAGGCTTCAGCTCATGACCCAGCACCAACATGCTGACTGTGTGCAGAATAATGTGTGCGTGGTGCCACCAGTCATACTGTGCTTGCTCCCTGGCAACCATCTTCCGTTTCCAGCTAGATGACGGGTGTCTTTCTGCCCCACAAGTGTGTTCTCTGTGAGAAAGGCTCCTTCCTGGGAGCCGCCTCACACACTAGGCCTATGCCTGAAAGCCTGTGGCCTGCAGTTGCTTACTGTGCACCTTGAAACATCCCTGAATGAGCACCGAGAGGCCTGAGCAGTCCTTAGGGGCTTGCTGAGACGCAGCCTGGGGTTGCAGGGCCTGGCAGGGAAGCCAGTGTCGCAGGGCCAGCAGCACACGCAGCTCCCACACAAACCGCTCTGCTTCCACGCAGGGGCTGGGAATGCTGCAGAGATTTACCAGCTTCTAGACCAACAGCTTGCTGGGATGCACTGAAAAGGGGAGAAAGGAAAACCTGTGATTTCATACCGCTTCTGAGGATTTCGCTTGACAGATTTCCCACACATGAGCCATTCCTTTCCTTGTTTGGGCTGGAGTGAAGTCCCTGTCCCCAAGCCTACCTTGTGTGTCGTGCGTGGGAGGAAATCCAGGCCATTGGTCAGAGCACGGGAAGCGTCCCAGTGGCTCGGCCCGAGACCGTGTGACAGCCATTTGCTTTTTCCTCACACACACTGGGCCAGCCATCCCTGTGGTGTGGCCACATCAGCTGTCTCTCACCTTCTCTAAGCATATTTTTTTCTGGGGTATAAAGCAGCTCTTCGGGGAAAAAAGTAATTTGATGTCGGGGGCTCCTTTGAGCCTTGGGAATTAGGCCTCAGAAGCTTGGAATTGGAGCTCAGCTGCTGGTGGAAAATACACTGTGAATGTTTTATTCAGCAATGCATATATAACATTGAGCAGAATCCAAATACATAAATCACTTATATAATAGCTGTTAAGAGCTACCCTCCAGCAGTTCAGACGGACCCAGCGGCCACAGTAGCTTGCAAAGTCCTCTACTGCCATCTGCCGGCCACATTTTTTGTTTTGTGTTTTGTTTTTTTGTGTTTCCATATATATGGGTTTTGTTTTGTTTTCTTTTCTTTTTTCTTTTTTCTTTTTTTTTGAACTAAAAACAAAGACAGAAACAAAGCAACGTACAACAATACAAATGGTACAGGATTTTAAAACAAGAATAGAAAAGTAACAATGGTTGTTATGTGTTGTTATCGTCAAATCTGTTGCTCAGGTTACCAGATGTAGATATGCAAGATTGGTCAAATAATTAAACGTTAATGCTTGCTTTCAATAAACCTTAATTTTTTTCTTGCCCTTTTTACTTTTTAATTTATTTTAAAGAGAGTGTAATCATAATTGATAAAATGTTAGAAATGGTACACATTTAGAAGAACAAGATGAGAGGCATTCAACCGTGGTGTTTGTATTACACATTGCTGTCTTCGATGTAGTTGCTCAGATCGCAGATATTAGCATATAGAGCTAGTCAGAGTAAAAACTTTAAACATTAATCATCTCAGCTATCCTGTACATATACTTGCATGATTTTCCCCCCTTCCTTTTTTTCCTATCTTTTCTCCTTTCCCTCATCTTTGTTGTTTAGTCTTACGTTCAGTTTCTTTCATAAAAATTATTTTTTCAGGTTCTTGTACTAGGGAGACAATCCGATGCTTGCACATGTGGGTCTGATTTATTTCACTCACGAGTGTAGCCTCTAGTTGCATTCATTTACTCTAAAGTCCTCAAGCTTATCTTTTATTATAGCTAAGTAATACTCTATTGTATAAAAAGACCACATCTTTTTTATCCAGCCTTCAAATGAAGAGCATTCGGGTTGCTTCCAAGGTTTAGCTGTGACAGTGTGCTGCTGTCAGCATAGGTGCACATATGTGTGTGCACTGGCCACGTTTTTGTGCTGGTGAATTCTTCCTGTTTTTGTTGTTCCCCACAACCCCAACCTCATTTCCTTAGTTTTCAGGTTTTTGTAGAGAAACATTTGCCTCAACTAAAGCTGAATTGCCTTGCGATTTTGACAGTTGGAGAGCCTGGGCACTCTCAGACTGTGGCAGGACAAGGAAAACAGGACAGAAAAAATGGCAAAGCCAGTTCCCCCTTGGCTCTCCCCCCTCTGTGCCCGCCAACAGAGCCTTCCTGCCAGGCGGCACAAAGCAGCGCGCACGCAGTGTTCTACAGTGGCCCTGTTACAATTCTTAGCCTTTTAGATTCTTTGTTTTGTGATCAATCAATATATTACATCCAAAAAATAGGAATTATGTAGTCACATCAGCAGTATCCCTGCCTGGGAAAGGCATATGCCAGGCAGTGTGGGGCGTGGATGGCAAATCCTCTCCCCAAGCCAGCAGGCAGATCTGGTCCCCTGCATATAAACAGCCTTCTTATCCAGCTGGAAGCAGAGTACCCTGCTCATAAGGTGTAAGGCTCATCTCCCACTGGAGCTCTGCCTGCTTTGCATCCTTGACCACGTTGATATGGCCACGGCCTGAGAACACTGAGGTGTCGGTGAGCCCTCTAAGGTGAATCATCTGTGTTTCCCTGGAGCCACTCTGAACAGCAAGAGCATCCTTGAGGTCCCACCTGCTCTGAACCAGGACACAGGGCATCCCTGCCCCTTGAAGGTTCCTGAGAAGCTGAACGGAGCATATCCCCAATGCAGCTATAGAGTGAATGAGGGTAGCCAGAGCTTCTATAGTGCCAGAAACGAGTGAGACACTGCCTGTGCCTGCCCTGTGCCCTTCTCAGAGAGGTGGGCAATACGTGGACTGGGGGCCACAGTTGGAGATGACAGAGCGCTTTAGGCAAAAGCATTCCAAAAGCTGAAGTCCAGTGGTAGAGTCGCTGTAGCCTACTGGGCTCCTCAGTTCGAGACATGGCCGCAAGCCCCGAAGAGACGTTAATGTGCTCTGGTGCAAAAGCTGAAGAAAGGGAGGAGGAAAATCATGCTTCAGATTTAAAGGTAAAAAAGTAAACAGCAGATATGGAAGGGTTGTAGAATGATAGAGTAGGATAAATGGAAATCAAGAGTCTGACTGTACACTCAGAGACCAGAGCTGCTGTACATCGCTTCCCAAAACTTAGTGGATTAAAGCAAGGGTTTTCTTTCCTGCCACACCCTGCATCTGGAGGTCAGAATCAGACAAGGCACAGCAAGGGTCCCTGCTTCACCCCGGTGACCAAGTCTCAACCGTCTGAGCTGGGGGCTGCATTCATCTCATTCGTTACTTGTCTGGTTATTGACACTGGCTGGCAGCGAGGACCTGGCCAGGGTTCAGCCAGAACACCCACCCAACAGCCTCCCCATAGAGCTGGGGCTTCCTCACAACATGGCGGCCAGTGTTCAGAGCAGGAGTCCCTGGAGAGCCAGGCAGAGGCCACAGTGCCTGCCACACCTTTTGTTGACAAAGGCCACAGAGCCCACCTAGGCCCAGGAACGAGCATGAACGCCCTCTCACAGCAGAAGAGGGTCGAGTCACACAGCAGAGGTGCAGCAGTGAGAAGTGCAGCAAACAACCCTCACATCTCATTTGTGTTGTGAGCAGTGGCCACCTGACGGGTTGGTGAAGGGCGATGGGGGAGGCAGGGAGAAGGGCGATGGGGGAGGCAGGGAGAAGGGCGATGGGGGAGGCAGGGAGAAGCTTTAGCGCTTCTTACTCCATCTGCATGTTAGTCTTACTTGCTCCGGGTCTCACCTTCCCAGAAACAAAGACTGACCTCAGCCAGGGGCACGGCTTAGGAGCAGAGCCTGTGCCCAGCATGCATGTGGCCCTGGGGTCCATCCTCAGCGGCACATGGAGGCAGTGATTAACCTTCTTGTGCATGCTGATACGTGTGCCCTGGTGAGTGCATGGAGGAGAGTAGAGCTTTGGAAAATTTAGAAAATCTTCTCTGAAGTGGTACTTCCCTTACCCACCTTGAGGACCCTAAGTTACATGATCTCTGAAATCCTCTGCTGAGCACTGAGACCTCAGGCGTGGCCCTGGGCCCTTTTGAGTTTCAGATACTTGTTCTGTAAAATGAAGGATTTTCTAAACGTCTAGTCAACCCTTTCCCAGCCCTCCTGTGTCGGATGTTAGTATTTATCTTGACATAATGAGGTTGCTTGCGCCACACTAGTACCGCTTTGCTGCAGTGGATCTGTGAGGCTGCAGAAGGCACTGTGTTGACAGGCACCTTCCACGCCCGCTGGAACTGCGCTTTCTGTGGAATGACGGGCGCCTCTGTAGTCGGAAAGGGCCTGAGGGGCATCACACTCTTTTCTGCAGATGAAAAACCTTGAGGCACAGATGGTCAGAGCGAATGGGGCTGCACTCCATCACCCTGGACAGCAGTCCACTGTTTGCAGTGTGGCAGCATCCTTTTCACATAAACGTGGCACCCCAAGTCACACTGCCACACTGCCTCTGTCTGTACTCAGCAACACTGTCTACCTGCACTGTGATTCTCCAGTGTTGGTAAAATCTCATTTTTTTTTTTAATAAAGGCATAGGTTTTTCAGACATGGAAACTCCATTTAAAAAGTGCAAATCCCACAGAGTTGTAACCAAGGGTACCGAGGATTACACAGGGAGGGTTCCAGCGTGGTCGCTGCAGGGAGCAGCCGCGCATGAGCCCTTGCAGTCTGCATACTTAGGAATACATGGACAGGCTTCCCGACCTGTCAGGTGACTGCTGCAGGAGCTGAGCAGTGGCACAAGAAACCGGTCCTGCTGAACACCAGTGCAAGGGAAAGGAAAGGTCTGCGTGGTGGTTTCAATTTGTGTCACCTTTTCTATGGTAAATTACAGGTGACCTAAAACAGCCACATTGGCCCACTTTAGGCATATGTGTTACATTGTTAGCAGACTCTTGTTCTGTGGATGAGACTGTGGGACGTGACCTGCAGGGAAACACTGGCCTCGCATGCACACGGGGGAAGTCAGGAGGGAGCACACAGTGGCTTTGTGGAGCCCAGCCCCGTGTCCAGCGTCAGGTGCTTCCAGTCTGGCAGATGGCTGGCTACATCTAACTTGTCTAAACCTATCTTGGATGCTGAAGCCTAAGTCGTTTGGATGCACAGATTCCATATGCATAAGCTCCCCTTCCTCCTTTTGCAAATTTACCAAATTTTAGTTAAATTTTATTTTTTTAAAAAACCCTGTGAATATTACACATAATTATAGCAAAAGTGCCAGTCAGAGCTCATTTTTAAACCAGCCCAATGCTCACCTTTCCCGCGTACCCCTCAGCCGCCTCCTCAGCTTGTGTTGCGCAGGAGCGCGCGCAGTGGGAGCTGTGCCGCGAGCGGCGCTCGGCATTCTGCTGCCTGAGTCTGTGTGCACCGTGTTGTTGGTCAGCATGCTGGAAGGGAAACATTGCGCGTTTGTGGAACCCCCGTGACGAGGTGGTTTGCACTTTGACTGTTTCTCCATTAAACAAGGTGAAAGTGCAGCCTGGTGGCCGCCAGGTCCTGGGCACTGGGCTGGCAGGGTGTGCAGAGCCAGCCTCCTGGGTCACTGGCTGCTGTCATTTGGAACAGGCTGTTTACCACTTGGCCTTTGTCCTCCTGACCCTACAGTAGAGATGTTGGTTTTTCAGTTTTTTTATTAATCCGTGTTTGCAGTACATAATGTTTATATTCCTCTCAGGGAGCTGGGACATGGACAGCCCGATCTTAATTGCTTTTCTGTCCGCTTCTCACCCCCCACCACCTTCTCTTAGTCCCATGCCCTATAAGAAAGACACATCGCCCTACTTCTGTTACCTGTCTTTCACTCTGCTCTGTATTGTTACTGTGGTATTAGAGTTGTTGATTTTTACTTGTTTTTATTTTTAATCAACACACAAATGTATATATTTATGGGGTGCAGTGTTATACTTTCATACATGTATCCAGTGGTGCCTCAGTTCACGAACTCAATTTGTTCCATGATTCTGGAAAACACAGCCACATTTATGATTGTGCAGGAAAGATGGTCGCAGCTTGTCACCTGATGGAAGGTTTGCAGACAAAACAAGGTTTTACTGAGCACCTCTGTTTGTGAACCACGCTGTTTGCAAACAAAGGACTTTGCCAGCTGAAGGCACCCCTGGAGTTTCTGTGGTGATGCAGTCAGGACAGCTAACATTTGTTTATGCTGAGAGACTTCAAACTTCCCGCTTCCTTGTATTCTTAGAGCCTAATAAGTCGTTGTAAGCTATTCACCACACAAGCGCTTACTACTCCTAACTATGTTTTGACACCCAGTGACCAGCCTCTTTTTCTGAAGTCCACTCTTCAGCCACGACAATAGAGGTGAAACATGCAGGGTTTGTTTTTATGCGTCTGGCTTATTTCACTTAATATCCCCCAATTCCGTCCATGTTGCCACACTTTTATAGCAGAATAATGCTCCATTGTGTATATGCATGTGTCCAGTACATGTCTGCAAAATGTTCAACATCACTAATAATCAGGGAGTAGGAAGATCAGAATCACAGCGAGGTTGCTTAGTATCAGAAAGACAAAAAATAACAAATCTTGGCAAGGTGGCAGAGAAAGGAAAAATGTAAAGTGAGACAGCTCTTACAGGGAACAGTTTAGAGGCTCTTCAAAAACTAGAAGTAGGCGGGGTGCAGTGGTGCACACATGTAGTCCCGGTGCCGAGGAGGCTGGGTGGGAGGATCACACGTTTCAACCCTGCTTTGGCAGCTTAGCAAGACCCTGTCCTATGTCAAAACACACAAACAAATGGGCTGGAGCTGGAGCTCAGTGGTAGCATGCCCTGTTCAATCCCCAGTATTGGAGAAGGAGGAAAGTAGAACAACTGGAAGAGGTCCATGTCCAAGGAAAATGAGGTCAGTATGTCCAGGAGACCCCTGCGTTCCCATGTTTGTCGCAGCGCTGAGCACAGTAAGCAAGACGCAGAACAAACCCAGGTGGCTGTCAGGAGATGAAGAAGGTGCAGTACACATACATCAGACCTTTTAATACTGCCTTCCTGAGGCTGTCAATATGGCTAACATTCAGTTACACGCATGAGAGCCTGGAATAGTGCCTGGAACATGGCAGGTGCTCAGTGAACGCTAATATTGCTCTCCTTTTGAGATTAAATGTGGTTTATCTGTAGCAGCCACTTTCAAGACCTTTTGTGGCTGCTGGAAGGACTGCTCTTTAAAAATGGAATGCTAATGTGGTCATGGAGAGAGAAATTTCTGTGTCTCAAGGATCCGCCTCATTTCCAGCCTTTAACTAGTATACTTCACCACCTGTGGAACCCACCTGCACTTGAACTCCTGAAGAACTCTTCCCTCCTGTTAACTCTCTCAGCTTTAGCTCTGCTTCCCTCCACACCCATCCTAAAGCCCGTCGCCATTTTGGCACCAGGGCTGGTTCCTCAGACATCCTGGTGCTTTGCTTGGTTTTCAGAAGGGAACACGTTAGGGTTCCTAATGCAGTACACGTCTGTCACCATGTCCTGTATAAGGGTTTCAGGGACAGTCCAGAACTCGTGCATTTTAAAACTTTATTCATACTGGCTACTGATTTTAAATTCCTTAAGTGAGGAAAATGACTGTTATCTTTATACGAAGATATAACAGTGAAATAATATCTGATGATAAGAAGAAATAAAGCACTGATGTATGCTGTAGGGTAGATGACCATTGGAAACATGATGTTGATTGAAAGAGATGTAACAAATACTTATGGTCTTATTTTTGAACAGAACAGGCAAATCCAGAGTCAGAAAATAGATTAAAGGTTACTAGTTGGGAATGGGTAGGAAAAAGGAGAGATCTGAGGGATGTTGTGTTAGCTTGTCATCACTATAACCACAAACCTGAGGCAGGCTGCATTCTGGAGTGCCAGGCCCCAGCAACATGGCGGCGGCACCCAGCCTGTGCCCACCTTGCTGCTCCCCTCGCGGTGGCAGCGTGCGCATCCCTGTCTGGTGGGTTTGCTCCCCTGCCAGGATTCAGTCATGGGGTGCCACCCTAACCATTTCCAAACGACGCCCCAAGAACATGATCGAATAGTTTCCACTCTCTTGTTACCATTAGTAGGAGACTTGAAAGATGACGCTCCTGCGTGAGTCTGGGAGGACAAGCCCTACTCGGACCACAGCGAGTGACAACTCGTGTGCGTCGCTTCTTGTGAGGTAATGAAAATGTCTTCGAATTGATGGGGTGACAAGTGCACAGGTGGAAGACACCAGCACCATTGAGCCGACAGTAGTCCCTTGCTGTTCTGTAGTTTGTCTTTCACAGACTCACTGTTTCGCAGGTTTTCAAAAAGTATTAATCTGAATTACTGAGGATTTTTGCTATATTGCAGCAAAAATGTTGCAGCAGTATATAGCACTGTATGTGTATTTGTATGCATGGTGTTTATGGTTTTAATTATTTTTGCCAAAAACATTTTAAACATAAAAAGATATATTTAAAATGTTAGTTTTAAAAGGGCCAGCCAAATAGCTCAGGGGATGAAAGCGCTTGTAAGGAGGTGCAGGGGGGTTCGATCCCCCGGCCTGCCAAGCCGGCCCCGCCCCCAGCAGGGCAGGTTGAGACAGCAGTTGAGACTGGGCATGGCGGCGTGCCCCTGTAATCCCAGCACCTGGAAGGCTGTAAACAGGAGAATCACTACACACTGAGCACCATGTAGACCCTTCCCTAAAACACAGGGGAAAAAAAGTTAATTTTAACATATTAAAAGAATATTAAATCAAAATAAAATACACTGTTTATAGTATTTCTTTAGTGGATGAATACACAGTGTACATACAGTATACATGTGCGCAAATTGCATAGGTTTACAATTTTAAAAAATGGTTAAGAGCATTGGAAGTATTTCTAAAAGGATGGGAAAGGTTTCTAAGAGTGTGGGAAGGATTCATAA
Organism: Octodon degus; assembly: GCF_000260255.1. Taxonomy (NCBI): domain Eukaryota; kingdom Metazoa; phylum Chordata; class Mammalia; order Rodentia; family Octodontidae; genus Octodon; species Octodon degus. Next base: position 13,730,708 of record NW_004524599.1, read on the forward strand.
AGCCTTAAAATAAATACAAATACTACAATATAACGTCACTACTTTGCTGACTTCGACTTATCATGGGAGTGTCCAGACTGTAACCTCCATGATAAGCAAGGGACAGCTGCACATTTTAAATGGACAGACAAGTCACCAGAAAGAACAGCTTTTTGTGAAGAACACTCTGAAGCCAGCAAGGGACAGGCAGCCTGGTCTGCCCCCAGACACTGCTCCGTGGAGTGGGCCAGGTTGTGTTAGGAGACACTGGAAGTGCCACTTTCCTAGACAGCACCAGGGCTGCTAAAACAGAAGTAACCTATGAAACAGAAGCCATTCGATGAATGCTGTATGCCGTGTGCTGCACACTATAGAGGCACCATCTGATGCGTGTAAGTCTGGTAGCAGCCCTCAGGTGAGGACACTGAGGCTTTAGGACCACGTGGCAAGCCCGTTCCAGAGCCAGTGTGAAGAGACAGCATTGACTCAGCTTTCCAAGCCTAGGCTCTTACCAAGAGAGCTTTTGGTAAGCTTTTCCACCTTTCCTTCTCAATCCCCAGCCCACAGGCCCAAGCAACAAGGTGGTGGGAGACTGGGCAAATTTGTCATTCAGAAGACTGCTGGCTTGGTTGAGAAGTATTGATTAGAATGTCCATATGATGCCGCAATTCCGTTTCCAGGATTATGCCCCCAAGAATTCACAGTGGGACTCCAATGTCATGTCTAGATTAGTCAGAGTATAGGGAGGCAGTTGAACAGTGGCTGCCAGGGGTCAGGGGAGCAGAGAGTGGATAGTACTAAGGGCAGTGTTTTGGTGGAGGAAGATGAAGACGTGGTGAGGACAGATGGTGGCAGTGGCTGCACGAGGTGTGAATGTGCAGTGACACCAAAGCAAACACTTAAAGGACGGTTAAGAGGTAAATTTAATGTTGCATGTGCTCACACACAGTAGTATTCGGTTCAATTCAACTTCTAGAACTAGAAATATTGTTGAGTAAATTCAACAGAAAAATGTAAAAGGAAATTCTTGTCTTTGAAGGAAACAAGGCCTGTGGATCCTGTGGATCCAGAGTGAGCCCCACGTAGGGAGCCGATTGTGGGACCGTGAGGACCACACCTGGGCTCGGGGTGCTGGGAGCTCAGTCAGTGGGACAGAGCGGAAATGAGGAGGCTACATCTTCTTAACTACACCTGGTTACAGTTCCCCTTTTGTTGGTAGCAGCCGAGATGCTTTGTTTCTTAACTTTATTTTGAAAAAATTGGAAAATATATAAAAGTAGAATAGTGAGCCCCAGGTACTCATCCCCACTTTCTCAGTTATATGCCCATGATTTTTAATTTTGGCATTTGTACACCCTCCTGTATGTTCTCATGTTATTTTGAGCAAATTTATATCATATCATATAAAACTATTTTATATATAATCTGAGAAAACTGACTTTTTAAAGCATAACTACTCTCCATTATAGAAAGTAAGTCCTTAATATTATCAAATAGACTATTTAGAATTGTCTCACAGATACAGTATTTTCAAGTATGAATAGCTGTGTTTATTTTTTACTGTTTTGCTGTGGGTGGAGCCCGGGCCTCACCCATGCCCAGCCTGTGCTCTGCCACCCAGCTAGACCCCCAGGCCTGTGTGTGTGTTGAGTCAGGACCCAGGTAAGGCTCTGGATGATGCTTCTCTTGAGTATGTTTGATCAGCACCCATAGAGTCTGCCCATTCCTCCAGCACTCCAGCACCCCACTCCTTGCTTAAATTAGATGCTTGCTAAAGAAGTCAGTCTCAGGCTAAGGATATAGTCCAGGGGCACAGCACCTATCTGGCACACACGAGGTCATGAGTTTGATTCCCAGTACCAAAAAAAGAAGAAGTCAGTCTTACTTGTGGACTCATGGACTTACTTGTGGATTTCATCTTTGTCATTTGTAATCTATACAAACTAAAGTTGGATTTTAATCGACCTTGTTCTCAACTCTGCCCAGACTATCCTGAGATGCCTAAGAAACAGCTTGTTGGTTCATAGATAAGCTTACATAGAGTCACTACACAGCAAGCAGTCCTACACCAAAAGACCAGAAATGCAGGTTCCAACAAATCCTTGTAGCCAGGCTGGATGCCACATGCCACATGCCTAGAGCCCCAGCACTCACAAGGCTGAGGCAGGACTGACATGAGTTCCAGGTGAACCTAAAGTTGTACACATATGTTCATAGCAGCATGACTTACAGAGGCCTAAGAAGGGAAGCAGCTCAGATGCCCTTGAGGAAGGACAGAGAAGTGCCATGTGGGTGCTGTGACAGCAGGCTACTTACTGGACGATGCCATTCATGTGAGATGTCCAGAGTCGGGAAATCTGTAGTCACACAAAGCATGACAAGAGTAGTGCTTATGTGTTTTAACACAACTGCTAAAACTTTGTCCAGCAGCAACACCTGACAGAATCATTCATAACTTACTATGGATCAGGCGCCCGAATTTTCAAAAGCCCTCCGAGGGAGGCGGAAGTCTGCAGCTGCTGGCAGAGACTGGCCTGTGAGGGCCGCTGCTTTCAAGCCATCTTGATGGTTGGCTGCGGCATTCTGCATTTGGTCCTATGCGGGTCTGTGCACTTATTCTAGAACATAGCTTCAGGTTTTCAGCTCCAAGCAGATAACAGATGCTACCAGAAATCTGCTCTCCAGAGTCCTGCAAAATGTTCTGTGTTTTTTTTTTGTTTTTTTTTTTTTTTAATTTTCCAAAAGCACTGTTTTTATTTATACAGAGTCCTACCCTCGTGGGTGGCAGGAGTGGAGGTTTTGCTTTCAATCCAAGGGCCTCCGTGATATTGTTCTGTTAGCAAGCACACAGCAAGTGGCTTCGTGGATTTGGTAAAGTAATGACAATGTTTAGTCTCTCTCTGCTAGAGCAACAAGGTGAGCGTCAGTCTCTGCTTCCGTAAGAATCCTGAATGTAGGATTGTCAACTGTAACTACTCCAACTTCTATTTCTGAAGGTTTGAAATCAATTGAAAGGACAGGAGACAGGCATGTAATTGCAGTTTCCACTGTCTGTTCAAATGTCCAATCGAATTTCTTCTTCACTTTTTTTTCAAGGAAACTGGTTGACTCAGTTTGTTTCACACCTGCTGCAGTGGCTTTAAACCCACAGTAGGAGCCTGCAGGGTCACACTTGTACACCTGGGGACCTTGCTCCTCGTCGATACCAGTTAAACTCATACGACAACCAAGTGGCCTCATTTCAGCATTCTGTGTGTAAACCTGAGAAATATCAGCAATCCTTTTACACAGCATATCCACAGGAAGCTCAGAGCCGTACTGGTGGTTCCAGTTAGCTGCCTCATACCGTGCCCTCTGCACCTGGGATCTGCTGCCGGCTGTCATTCCGGTCATCACACAGCCAGTGTTTTCAGTTATCTTGAATAAATTAGTCACTGTACTGGAATCCAATAATTTATCAGGTACTTTCTTCTGTGTGACAATTACTGCACAGTCTTTTCCTCTGACAGCTACCGATGTAAGGCCACCCTGGTTAATAGCCTTAAAAGCATATTCTACTTGGTAGAGCCGACCCTCGGGCGAAAAAATGGTAATGTGGCGGTCAAACCCAGCGCTGGACCCACGGGACATGTTGGTATACCCACTACTTCAAGCAGTCTTTGGGTCCCTAGACTCCCGCACTAGGCACAGAAGATGTTCTGTGTTGTGAAAATAAAATCTTAGAAAACCTAAGAAGAAAACGATAGATCATCTTACACTGCCCTTACTTTTTTTACTGTAAGAGGAAAGGGTCCCTTGTGTCTAGCTTCCCGTGAACATACACCAGTGCCCTTTGTGGCACAGCCCGTGAACAGGCGACAGCAAGGCAAGTGGCCCTTGCGCTTCAGGCACCCACACCGTGTGCGTACCTCCAGCCACGTGCAGGTCCCAGTTCCATGCTGGCCACTTCTCACAAAAAAAAAATAATAATAAGACTCAGGAGGCAAGGGAACCACTGCCAATTCCCAGAGAAGACAGCTCCATGTTCTGCAGTCACTTTGTCACCCTGCCATGAGCAGGAGTCACAGCGCGCCGACTTCCCACCGTGTCCGCGGCCAGCCTCACGCTCCACCAGCATAGGTCAGGCCACAGCTGCTGCCAGCTTTGTGGCTTTGGCCAACTAGCAAACAGACTAAAGGTGGACAAAAGTTGTAGTTCTCCTTTGCTTCAGGCGACTTTCTTTTGTGGCCCAATCTGAAAAAACTTTGAAAAACTAGGACAGTGGCCTGCTCCTCTCCATGGAGCTTCACAAAGATAAGTTGTACTTTCGTGAGCCAGGGGACAGATGGAGTGTGCTTTCCTTGCGCAGTGCCACCTGACCGTTACCCCAAACTCCCACTTGGGAAGGCCGCTGTGGCTGGGATGTTCTTGCCCAAGTTTATCCTGGGAATCAGATCTCCAGCTTTCACTCTCAACATTCTCTTTAAATAGCATAAATTTTCCATTCAGTTGTTGACTAGCAGCAGTAGGAGATGCTGTGTCTCAGTTACTTTCCTCTCACTACTAGAACAAATACCCAGCACCCAAAATTAAGGAAGGAAAGGTTTATTTAGCTCACAGTTAGTGGAGGTCTCAGTCCATACTTGCCTGGCTCCAAGGCAAGGACAGAAAGCAGCGAAGAGCAAAAGGAGGAGCAGCAGCTGCAGCAGCTGGCAAGCCTCTCTCCCTTCCTGGCATTGTATTCAGGCTATCCGCCCCAGGACAGGTGTAGCACTCACAACCATAATCCTGGCAGTGGATCATTAGGTGTGACTATGAAAGCTTTTGTGAGATTAAATTGGTAGGTCTCGGTCTATCAACTGGGGATACTCGGTAGCATAAAATAAAGATGTATATCAGGGATATAGGTATGAAGCCAAAGAATACAATAATTGCCTCCTGCTCTTTTTACAAAATGTGTTTGCTAGGCCTCTAAACAGTATTCTGGAATGTCATTTTTAATGGTTACTAGTTAAGGGAGTGCTGTAGAAAAACCAGTAGGCAGCTAATTTGAAAATCTCAGCAGTAGCCTACGACGTGGAAAGCGTGAGTTGATCGGTTGTCGTTTGAGAGCCTGAGCTGTGTTCTGCTTCTGTGCCGAGGTGGAGCCAGGCTCTCCAGCTACACTGCTCCTGTTAGGTCTTCAGTCACTTCTCTTGGCCGGGCCCTTGATCACTTGTTCTAATGTTTATTGGCAATAAACATTTTACAGACAAGCTATTGAAAAGACGTGTGTGTAAGCTGAATCGATTTCTCTTTTCACTTCCTATAGTGTAGGTTGTACTTGCAGTCATGAGTCACATAGCACCGGAGATGCCTCCACAGAAGTCCACTGAGAGTTGAACACCAGAGTGGGGCATCTCTGCACACCCAGCAGGGTGACACAGTAAATGTAGTTAGTTTGTGAGTGACACGTTGTTTCTATAAATGCTGCTCATCAATTGGGTGCTTTCAGATGCACCTCCTGACATAAACTAGGATTTTCTCTACACATCTACGTGGTGTGCCTACCTCACCCCTTGACAGTTAGTTTTTGTCACTTGTTTTGGGAGTTTGTCTCTTGCCATCCCAGCTGATCCGTTCACGCTGTATACTGCACCAGAGAGTCGCTTTTACTCTTCCCTACTCTGTTATTTATGTTGGTTTTCTCTTCTCCTTCCTTCTGATGGCTTCATCAGGTAGCCCTTCCTTTCCTCTTCTCTCTGTAGTTTGCAACTCGGCTTGTTTTCCTGTGGCTTCTGCCACCGCCTGCTACATAGCTGCCTGGTGGTTCCTTTCGAAGTCTGCATGCACCACTGTGTGTCCACTCTCCCAGCAGCTCTAGCGCTGAGGCAGCCGGCTCAGTGCCCTTTCCTTCTTGCTAGCCCCGATTCCCTGAGGCCTGTTGCATTTCCTTCTCCACCTTCCTGGATGCAGCTCTGGTGTTGGGGGCCCTTGTACTGCAGGTGTAGAGGTGGCCACAGTAAGGGTGCCTGCTCCAGCACAGTGGCACAGCAGTGGCAGCAGTGCCAGCCTCTCTGTCCCTGGGTCCCCTCTCCATGGAGGCCCTGCAATAGGAAGCCGTGCTCGTCCCAGCTGAGACCCCGCCTCACCAGCCTCTTGGCAGAGAAGAGGGCCTGAGCAGGGCAGTGTGTTCCAGAATCCTTTACTACTGCCCACAGAGACGTCAGGGTTAATTCACATTGAAGGTTGCATCCGGGGACCTGAGCTGCCTCTGGAGCCTACGCTGTAGGGAAGACACATTGAGAAAGACCTTTGGGCACAGCCGCCCTCCCACACAGCCTCTTTCTCCAGGGACCAGTCTGTGACTTGGCCTGGCAGGGGCTGCTTTATGTTGGAACCTGTGAATGTGACAACATTTTAAGGCAGAAAGGTCTGCAGACAGGGCCAAGCTAAGGCCCCTGGGACGGGCAGATGGGCCTGGAAGGGTGGGCAAAATTGTCACCTGCTGCGCCAGTGCCTCCGAAGCAGCGCTCGCGTGTAGGTGGTCACTCCATAATGGACAGTCCTCTGTGGGCAGGCAGAGGGAGCATCTGAACAGTTCGTATGTGAGCGGTTCATCCAAGGTTCCAGGAGGCAAAGGCCCACTCCCATGTGGTGCCCACATCTCCACAGCCCTGGACCCTAGGGAGGGGCCTCCCTGTCCTAACAGCTATAAGGCAGCAGGGATAATGGCTACGGTCGTCTCCTGCATGACTCATATCCAGGGCCATAGGAGACATCGGAAGTGTGGAAGAGAGAACAGGAACAGGGCTCAGGAGATCAGACCAAAAGACAGTCACTGAGAGGGAAGGAAGAGGGAGGTGTCAACTCCAGCCCCACTGGACTCCGATGGTCTGTTAGAAGCAGCGCCAGAGGGCCTCAGGTACAGTTTCTCTCCCTGAACAGAAGTGACAGGTGGTCCTGTTTCTCTGCTGTGGATCAGCCAGCGGCCTTGTGGCTGTGACTTCCCGGAGGGCAGTGTGCCCAGCCGGTGCCAGGCCTCACAGCTTCATTCAGCCCCTAGTGGTTGATTGGTAAGCCCGAGATGTGGTGGGGTCTGGGAGGCCTCAGCCGTGCTTATTTCCAACCTCTTGGCACCCCCACTTTCATCTAGGAGCAGGGGTGCCCAGCTCCGGGAGGGAGTATAACCGCAGCTCTCTGCACACTCGCAGGATTGTGAAATACGACTTCGCAGACAGCAAGAAACCTACATTTGGATTTCCACTTAATTTTATTGTTCCAGGAGGGGCGATATTTATTTTATAGAGGATCAACAATTTTAAGGCACCATTTCCCATTACATGCTCAGGTTCTTCCTCACCAGGGGTAATGAGTGTTCCACAAAGCAGTGTGGAAGGACGGTGTGGCAGCCAGCCTCCTGCCTCACGCTGCTCTGTGGTTCTGCAGGACGGCGCTTCAGGGCAACAGTACAGGGTCCGCAACGCCTCTCCCTGCTGCCTTTTCCACATTCTGTGAATGTGCATTTATTTAAAAGGAAAATCAGAAGTTTAAAATGGTAACTGTGACATGATATCATTTATATTTTACCACTTTAAACCCCTCTAAAAGTAAATAAAAATTAAAACATAGATAAGCACTGTTCATTAAAAATGCAACACAAACTATAAGTACAGATGGCAAATTTTAAATTGCCTAATAGTCAATTCAAAAAGTAAAATGAAATAGGCAAATGTACTTCTAATAATGTTATCTTTAACCCATTACATCTAAATATTGCTACTCTCAGCACGTAATCAGTAGCAAGCCCTAAGCTATTTTGCGTTCCTTTTCTCCTGTCTTCGAAGCCCTGTGTGGACTCCACGTGTATGGAGTACCTCGGTTTGGGTTGGTCGTGTTGAAGCGCTGGATGTGTGGCCCTGAACATCACGAGTCCTGGCGGTACCGAGGCCCTAACACCAAACCTTCAAGCCACTTGTGCTTAAGCTGGGGACCAAACCCCAGGCCTCACACGTGCTAAGCACTTTCTGTATGTCTTTGTTGAGCTCCTCAACCATAAAATGCAGCCGGTGGCAATCAGTGCACACTAGTTGTGAGAGGGCAGCGGGGATCCCTGTGTCAGGGCGCCGCGGAAGGGGGCGCACACGCGCTCACAGCCACCCTGCATCCCCTCCGTCCTGTCTCTGTGGGCTCCATGTGACCTCCTGAGCCTGATGCCTTTCCCCTTTCACGTCGCATAATGTCACCAAGGCTCATCTGTGCTGTATAGTCAGAATAACAGAAAGTTCAAACTTTGTGAAATACTGGAAAAGATGCTTTGCCACTAACTCCAAAATACTCCCTTTCTGCTTTCTGGAAATCCTTTTTCCTGGGTGCCTTTGTGAGGTGTGATGAAAAATACAGTGAATGCTGTTGCCATCCAAAGGAAATGTGTGTCCTGATTCACCATATGCACCAGATCTGGCACCATGCAAGTCTGTTTCTCCCTGAAGTCAAAATGACCATGAAAGATATTTTGAATCGATTGTAGGCAGCCACCACAGGACTAAAGACACTCGGGAAAGAGGACTTCTAGAACTGCTTTGCAAAGAGGCAAGAATGATGGAATAGGTGTTTGACACAAGGAGCTTCTGAGGCAGTGGTTCCCCAAGGTTAGGAAATTACCTGCATTGCAGTCCTCCTGTGGCCAGGAGACTTCTGGGAAGTCTCCCCTCTCCCTGGGATCTGGGGACCTGAGAAAGGACGTGTAGGGCATGAGTTGGGAAGGAGAGGCTCCATGCCTTCGCTTCCCCATCACTGCTGGCCTCTGCGTCCCTGCTCTGCACTTTGTATGACGGCTGTTTCTTTGAGTTCCCAGAAGCAGGCTGGAGTGGGATCACATGTGCAGGCCAGGGGTCCCTCCAAGGCCGTGTGAGGCCATCAGTCCATCTCACAATGGTATTATCCTCTTAGTGACCATTTAGGGGTTCTCTGCAGCCTGACTGCTGGAGGAAGAGGCATGCGTGAGCCAGGTCATCAGCTGCCTCAGTGCTCTATGACCCCAGGAATATTTCTGGTGTGATGCCGTCCTGCAGGGTCCCAAGCCCCAGGAACGAAGAGGGTGCTGCTGACACCCATTCGAGAGTCCCTGCACACCATGCAGCCCACCCTGTGGGGCTGCAAGCAGAGGAACATGGTGCCATGAGGGCCAAGAGGACCCAGATGGTGCCTGGTGACACAGAAGCTCGGGATGTGGGGCAGGAAGAAGAGCAAGTAGAAGAAAACTGTGCAGAGTGGATTCCTGTCTGTTTGTGGTATGGTTTTGTGTGTCTTGCGTTTACCTGACTGTCAGACCCTGAGGGCAGAGGTAGGGCAGTGCCACCCACAATGCCATCCAGTCAGGAAACATCTGGGAGTGGACTATCCAAGAGAAGCTTCTGGAAAACCCTGGGTGCCCAAGAAGAGGGGGCACAGCCAAGCAGGGGGCACTCATCTCTCATGGGGATCTCTTCCTTCCTGAGAACTAAAGGCATTCAGTTCATTCATCAAAGAAACCAGTAAAAAAGCAATTTCACCAGCCTGAATTTAAAACAAACCAGAACAGATCCAGGGGAGATGGTGGGTCCTTCTTGGGCAGCATTCTTCAGCCCTAAACTTCACTTTGGGGGCTGTTGCCATGACTGGGGTTCTGCTATGTTTTAGGGCTCTCACAGAAATGATGTCTCAAATAATGAGCTTCAAAGAAGTGTCCCTGAAATCATAGAGCAGCCAGACATGGCTTGGTTGCCCTGGAGTGCTTGCTGTGACCAAGATACTCCGCAGAGCAGGGGATCAGCACAGACCCAGCCGACACCACCGGAGACTCCCCAGGTCATCGTCAGCTGGGGTTTTCCATCACTTGTGACTAATTATAGTGGGCCAGAACCATGCCCTTGCTGCTGTGGCCTCGCTGACCTGGAGCCCTGAGTCCAGAGGCTCACATATGACAGCACTGGGGCCTCCGCCTGTGCAGGAGTGTGACCTCTGACAGGGCATTGTCTGGGCAGCTTGCCTGGGCTCTGTGCTCACCACCGGGGAAGCACCAGGTCTTACTCTGACCATGACGTGTGGCCCTGAGTTCTGGCCATTTCCAAGAGAGCCAGGTGACTGAGTGACAGCAGCCAACACGTGGCACAGGGCCTGCTGTGTGGGTGCTGTCGTAGGGAGAGCCCTCCTTACGCAATGCTGCCACGCAGCCCCAGGGACTCCTGGCTGGTGGCTGGTGCTGTCGTAACCGTTCTCCCAGTGTGGCCAGCTCACCACCCTGCTGGGTGCACAGGGTACTAGGAGAGCAGTGCCTCCGTCCTATTTCGTAACTGGCTTCCACTGGAGCAGTGGCCTAGACCAGCAGGTGGCCATGGCCGCGGCACTGCCCCAGTAAGGACCAGGCATGTGTGGAAGCAAGTGCAGCCCCTGCAGCTGCAGATGCAGCTCAGTGGAGGCCTCTACGCAGCACGGTGAGGAAGAGACACGGGACCTGCCCCTCTGCTTCAGTGACCCCAGCCTGCCTTCCAGAAGGCCTGTGCCTGCAGTGCACTGGCGGGAGAGCAGCTTCCCTGGTTTCATGCTTTATGGGAGAAAAGACCGACAGTGTTAGGTGCAAACGTGTCAGTCCCAGCCCCCTGATGAGCCCTGCCTAGGGGCATCCATCCCACGGAGCAGCGCGCTGCCTAGGCCTCGCAGAGAGGCCTAAATTCCGATGCATGGACCTGTGAGGCCTCTCCGCAGCCTGGAGGTTCCGAGAGGGCTCATCCCGCAGGAGTTGGCAGACAGAAGGCTTGGCGGCGTGCAAGCCCCTTTAGGTTCTTGGGAGGCTGCAACTCTTTGAGATCCATTAAAATTTGGATCCAAAATCCAAATCATTCCCTTTGTTCTAAGGACCTGGAATGCAGAAGCAAGGGCTGGGCAGGACTGGGTGGTTTGGTGCCGTGTGTGGTATGTGGTATGGTGTGGTGTAGTGGTGTGATGTGGTGCTAATTTTTTAAAATAAACTTAAGACATGAAAGAAAAAAAAAAAAAAAAGCCAACAATGTGGCCCCCAAAGAGAGAACAGTGGATAGGCTAGAGCATCCTAAACTCATCTAACCCAGGACTCTATCTGTTCTGGGGCAGCCAGTGAGAGCGGGCTTCTGTCTGTGCACGCCAGCGACGGGTACATCCTGCCCCCTACAAGCAAGGATGTGTCATTGATGACTGCGGCATGGGATGAGGGAAAAGACCATGGATTTGTTGGTGCGCCTGTGCTCTGTAGCACTGGGTGGATTCTCCACCACCCCATCCACATTCTCTCAAAATCAGGACTGGAAAGTAGAAGGGAAGAGAGTGTGTTAGCTCAGGAGGAGAGCACAAAAGCTTTGCCCCTGGGCTGTCTGAGATTCCTTTCTCAGCTAATGCTTGTAACTGATGGAGGATTTTCAAGGATCCAGACTGATTAAAAACAGTAAATTTATAAGTAAATACTTTGCAAAACAAAGCTACTGGAATCTGGAAAGAAAAAAAGGGCGTGGGGCCCAAGAGCTGAGTTTTTGTTTTGTTTTGTTTCTTGATACTGGGGATTGAATCCCCAGGCCTTGTGCTTTTCAGGCAGGCCCTTATGCCACTGAGCCATCTTCCCAGCCCAACAGTTGTTTTTAGAGGAAAACCCTGAGGTCAGTAGTCATGTCTGTTTCAGAATTCCTCTTGTTATACACAAAAAATGGGAAAAGTATTCTCATTTCATGCATGCCTAGTTCCTTTTGCTTATCTACAAAATTAGAAGTGTAAAATACGAGATTTAAAAACCAATGTATTTCAAAAACAAGCTTTTGTAGTTAGTCACTTTACTGTGACAGAGCCCTAATGGTGATGGTCGGTGCTGGGACCTCAATGAGGGAGGGACTGCTGCTACCTTCTTCTCATTCTCTGTCTGCTGTGGTTCACTGAGGTGCTGGGCCAAAAGCAGAAATGAAAGCAAAGTAGAATTTGTCTGTCCAGGCCTATAAATGGATGATGATGGTAGATTAAGAGTCTAAAAGAGATGCTGAAACACTTAAAACAGTGCCAGGTACATAATAAATGCTCATTGAAAGTCACTGTTGCTTTCATGATCAGTACTGGCGGCGGCAGCATCAAAAGCAGACTTGGCACTGTCCCTGGTCAGCCCAGTGACAACCCCTACCTGAGTGATTTTACCAACTCCCCAGGAGAAGAGAGCCCCCAAAGTGCACACCCCACCTGTCCAACAAACCCAGTGCCCTCATCTGCCCCGCACCTTCTGGTACCGGCCACCCCCTTCTCACACCAGGCCTCTCTGCCATTGGAGGTGCCAGCACTCCCTGGGCAGCAGGTGAGCCTCCGAGCAAAGCCGAGCACAGCATTGTCTCGGCCATCAGGGCCAGGGCCAGCCCAGCAAGCCATCTCCAGAGCAGCCCTTCCCTACAGTGATAATTGTTACTTGTTTAGACATAGTGTCCCGCCACGATCCCAGGGCAGGACTTGAATTGTGATCCTCTCATCTCGGCCTCCCAGAGCAGTGGGCTTACCGGTGTGCACCATGCGCCCGCTTCATGGTACAGTGCTTGTCAGATGAGCTCTGCACATGAGTGGCATTTATCATGCCCTGGCTGTGTGCCTGACACTGCCCTAATCCTCCCAGCAGCATGCAGTGTTTCACACACCAGGCGCCTGGGAAGGCACGGGTGCAATTGGTAACTTTTCTTCATGTCTACAGTCACATTCGATTCCCAGATGCACTATGGGAAGAACAGGAAGGGGCAGAGGTGAGCTGGGTCCCCTCCCCCAGGACCCAGGGACTAGACAGAGCACTGCTTGCTGCCTGAGAAGAGTCCCAGGGGAGACCTGAAACTCTTGAGGTGTGCTCCTGGGCGCTGTCCCTTCCCTTGCAGCACCTTTGTCTAACGAGTCTCAGAGCTCATTGTGCTTCTAGGCTGTCCTCATCCCAGGTACTTGCTGCTGAGCAACCTGTGTGTCTCACTGAAGGACACTCTGCAGTTTCCTGGAGTTCATGGGATGAAAGCGTGATCAGGTTTTCTTGGCCAGCGTTGTGTGTGGTGGCATAGGACAGTAAGTGTGCTGGCACCGCTGTCAGACATTCACAGCCTGGGCTCCGCTGGCCTCGCGGAGATAACTTTTTAGCATTTCTTCCCTGTGTGAACTGTTTCCCTTAGCTCTCCTGTAATTGTTCTGTTAATCCTTTATAGCCCTGGCTTATGGCCTTAAGCCCTCTGCTCTGTCATCTGTAGTGACTGGGCTCTATTGAATACTATTGAACATTCTTGGTGCTGTTTTTGTTGCTTGCGCTCATCCGTTCTGTATTTCCACCATAGCGACCTGCAGTCGGTGAAGGATGTGGGCCTGGGTAGGAGTCGGCATGGGGCCGTATGGCACGGAGTAGGAGAGGGTGGTAGTATTAGTTACCAGGCACAGCTGTGCATTGCTGAACCACAGGGATGTTCTGTCCTGAGAAATGCACGTAGCCAGTTTCATCCCTACAGAAACAGGATAAAAATGTATTTATACAAACTAAACCCACTGTAAGGTCACTGGTGGTAGATCCGACCCAGACATCATGTTGTGGCCATGACTGTACTTCTGAGCACCTGCTTCATGCCCACCACTGTTCCATGGAAGACAGCTGAAGCCAGGGATGGTGCAACGGCACTGCCGCCACCGCCGCCGCTCTTGGTCCTTCTCCCTCACTCTCACCCCCCGCCGCCGCCCCCCCCATCACTGGCTGGGACAAAATACTAAACACCCAAAATTTAAGGAGAAAGAGTTGATTTAGCTCACACTTTGTAAAGGTTTCAGTCCGTGATCAGCTGGCTCCAGGCGGGGTGGCTTGGCACAGGGGCAGCAATTCATGGCGGCAGAAGATGGCAAGAGCTCAGGGGGAAGAGGCAAGCCTATTTCCCTCCCTTAAAGTCAATGCAAGTGGGGACAAAGAGGACCCACACCTCTCTGTGCCCTCTTCTTATACAAGCTTAGGAAGATTACCAAGTGAGGACCCTGGCCCCCTACTGAGCCCCTTAGTTAACCTTATAAACTTCTCAGGTTGACACAGTAAACATCCGAGAGCATAAGGGCATGTCCTTTATACCCCAGGATGTAGAAGTGCTAGGTTATTTGGTGAAGCCCCAAGACTTCAAGGTGACGCAGTGTACCAACCATAACGGGCCAGGCAGGCTCTGCTGGTTACAGCCACAGGGTCCCTATGCACACGCACGTGGTTAACTGTTCCCAGGGGAAACAGCCCTTGCAGGGGGCACCAGGAAGAGCAGCCTGGGCAGAGAGAGACACGCGGGTCAGAACCCGCAGATCTTAGGGAAGTCAGGGAGAGGCTTGGGGCACAGAGGAAGACTGAGTCACCAGTGAAGGATCCCAATCAGAGACACATTGCCCCCTTAACTCTCTTAGCACTGTTAAGGTCATAGGTAGCCAGTGTCATTCCTTTTTCCTCCAAATCTGTGAAGTTATACTTGGAAAAAAATCTTGGAAGCGGGAGGGGTGAATCTGGTAGAGTACTTGCCTAACCTGTGTGAAGCCCTGTCTTCATCCCAGAGAAAACACAAATTCAGAAACTCTTACTGATGCTTCACTGTAAACTGATTCAGCTCTCCTAGAACGTGGCTCTTTAGCTTGCTTCCTGCTCCCATCCTGCGTTCTGCACAGGCCCCTGCACCCATCGCTGCCCTGCAGGACTGCACGCTCCAGGAGAGGCCCCTGCCCCCAGCCTTCGCTGTCCCCTGAGGCTTTGGTGAGGGACAGTCCATGCAGGCGGGGCCATCAACATTGCATCAGTGGTCAGCATGCTGCCTGGGGACACACAGGCCCAGAAAACCCTCTGATTGGCCACCAGAGGGAGCACCGGGTTGACCAACAAGCAAAACACTGACAAGGAATTCCCAGCCTCCAGTAGGATATCAATATTCACACCCATTTACCTAGTAATTCCATTTCTAGAATTCTTTGGGATCAAAGGCTTACGTATGAATGGTAGCCCTAACATTAAGTGGAAACAATGTAAACATTCATGGTGTGAGAATACTTACTTGTTCACAAAGAAATATGATACTGTTATAAAAATACCCCTCTAAGGACATTAGTGGCATAAGGATCATAACAGGAATTTAAATAGGAAAATGTTTATGCTGCGCAGAACTGCACACCTGCGACCCCAGCTATTTAGGAGGCTGAAGCAGGAGGATCACAAGGTCAAAGCCAAAATGGGCAACTTGTTGAGACTGTCTCAAAAATAAATAAAAAGGGCCAAGAATACAGTTCAGTGGTAGAATGCTCGCCTAGCATCTGAGGCCCCGGGTTCAATTTCCAGCACCACAAAAAAAGAAAGGGAGAGACCCTATTACGGGCAGCCAGGAGTCTGCAGAGCACGCTGTCTGTGCCTGTCCCTGGCCCCGTCCCTGGGGAGGCCCCAGAGCTGTGGGGGTGAAGGTGGGACACACACAGGAGCGCAAGCTCGCCCCACATGCGTGCCATGTGTGCTGCCCTGCTGGCTTGTGGGTAGCAGGAGGTTAGAATGGAGAAGGGCCAAGGGCCGTTCCAGGGCTGCTGGCAGCGGACCACGCGCCCCGTTGCTGCAGAAGGAGTGCTTGTCCCCTCCATGTCTGCAGGGAGTGGCCCTCAGCCAGCTCACACCCCCACCCCTTGCTCAGATGGGAAGGGGAGGGACATGGAGTCTTTCTGGGCTCCATCCTTCCAGTGTGAGAAGCAGGCACGGGGCTGACAGAGACCCTGGGGTTCCTGCTAACCAAAGTGGCCTTGAGGACAGCCAGCAGCACCCTGACTCAGAGGTAGAAGCCTCCAGCAGGCTCAGGCCCCAGCAGCGTAGGAACTCTGTCTCCAGCGTCTTGCTCCTCACCAGGACAGAGTTCACTGTTCCAAGGCAGCTAGCTGGTCCTGGGTCCAACAGCTGCCAAGAGCTCCTCCTGCGCATCTCAGGATGATCTGTGTTTCGCCCCCCTGAAGTGTGGGGCATCTCTCCCAAAGGGGGTCTGCTTAAAGAACCACTGCTGTCTTATCTTTCTCTTTTTCAAAGTCATTCTGTAAGAGGCCCATCAGTCTGTGGGAGTTTGTTAGTGCAAATAACATCATGTAATCTGCACTGTGGCCGCCTCTTCCGTAGGGGACACCTGGCTTCAGCTCACCCAGCAACCTATTTTAGGTTCAAGAAAAACCATTGCTGCCACCATCCATCTGTCAGGATTTAGTGGGAGCCACTGTAAACCCAGACAGTGAATGAGGAAAAGGAGAAAACAAAGAAATGCTATCCCAGTGGGCCCAGAGCTTGGGATGGTTTCTGACCTTGGGTGGCGCCGCATAATCCCCAGCTCCACAGTGTGGGCAGCAGCCTAAGAGACAGAGCACCCAGGTCTCCCTGCCCCGCCGCTGGTCCCAGTGTCACCTGAGCTGATGACGAGAGGGAGAGCTGAGGACAGGAGCAGCCACACCGTGGTTTCTGCCAGGAACTGTGCTGAGTGCAGCATAGCACTTTTTCTTAGGTAGCAGATTCTCTCACGACTGACAACTCCTGCGCGATTGCTCACTCCCCAAATTGCTATTCTTCACTCCATCCTTTCTTTCTGGTGCCCTCACCTTTTCTTTGGCTTACTCTGACACCACAGCTTGCTAGGGACTGTCATCCACTGGAAAGCAGGGACCCCAGTGGTCCCTGCAGCTGTCCCTGGTGGAAGAACTCCTCCCCAAAGCCTTCCCCCATAACAGTGCTCTGTCCCTTGTCCTGGGCCAGCGGAAAAAACACAGGGGATCTGAGTTCTGGCCCTAAGCAGCTCTGGCCCTGGGGGATTTTCTCTCACTTACCTTTGCCAAGAGCAATTACTTGCCCCAGATGGCTCATAGAGAGCTGCCAATGGCCGCCGAATGCCCAGCCCTTTCACTACCCATTCTGCTTGGCCTTTGAAAGGCACTCAGGAAGTGCCTTTAAAGGAAATCAAGGACAAAGACACTGTGTTCCAAAGGCAGGCAGGTCTGTGGCCTGGGTGGTGGCTGTGGCCTCAGCCTGTGCGGTGGACGCAGAAGAGCAAAGCCGAAGGAGGTGGGAGGCAAGCATGCCAGCCGCACCGCCCCCAGTGCCTGCTGCTGGGTGCTGAAAGCCCTTCCTGGTGGGAGAAGCTATTCTACAGGAAGGAAGGGCACATGATGGGGAGTTCTCGGCACTGTGCCTGTGGCTCTGCCTCCAGCCAGCAGCCAGGCACCCAAGAAGGGATGGCCATGGGCATGCGAGGAACTAGCCACGGCAGTGTCCGAGAGGAGCCCTGTGCCAGGGCCAGGACCTGCGTGGAGAGGCTGCTCCTCCAGCAGATGAAGGCCACTTTCCTAACATGTCTCGTCTTCTTCTTCAGGTCCACATCAGCCAGCTGTACTCGACAGACCGGCTGGTCATCGAAACTCAGGAGAGGCCCAGGACTTAAGGAGCCAGGGGCCTGGCACCAGTGAGCGACGTGGGCCACCGTCAGCATCCCCCGGGCGGCCGGGCCCCCCAGCACAGTCTGAAATAGCCCTCCAGCCTGCATGCCGTGCAGCAGCTGATACACCGAGGCCATCTCTGGCTTGCTTCAGCCTGGGGGTAGGAGGGTGGCAGGGTGCAGCACAGGAAGCTGAGGCACTGGGCGATGCTGCATATGCTGGGCCTCCTCTCTACCCCACCCGCCCCCTTCCGCCTCCACATTTGTATAGTGCAAACTTTGGTTCTCAGTCCTTGACAATAAACACAGTCATCTCCTTTTCCATACCAGATGAACACGTGGTGGTCATGGGTGTCCACCTCTTGCAGAGGCAGGCCTGTGGAGGAGATACCTTAGGAGGGGACGTACCTGGAGGCTGAGAATCCCCTGGGTGAGGCAAGGCGGTGCACCAGGGGAGATTTGGGAGGCAGTGGGAAGGTCAGGCCCAAGCGGCCGCACGGCCAGAGGTGAGGTGTGTGCAGCCTGGCCACCATGGCTCGCTGTATGGCTCTGCAATCCCAGACTCGGGTCCTGCCCGCCACTCAGGGCATCAAAACTGTGTCTGCCAGGCCCACAGAGTGCGCACCCCCGCTGGGCCCGTCCGGGGCGTCAAGTCCCCTAGAATGGAGTGTTGGCACACAGCCCTCGCAGTGCTTCCCTCCGCAGAGCCTGCCCCAGAATGAGCACTGCCTGGGTCTGTGCTGCTTCCAGAGTCCTCGGGGGTGGTCAGCCAGCTCTGGGCCCCACAGCTGCTGGAGTGTGGTATGGGTGGTGCAGGCCACGCTGGGAGAGCCAGGAGTGACCAACTGCTTATGGGTAGCAGGGTGTTTGTGCATCCTTACCCTAAAGGTATCGGAAAAGAAGGGCGGAAGTAACTTCCTTGATTTCTGGGGAATTTGCCTTGGAGCCTGTCACGGCGAGTTCCCCTCTCCCTTGCTGCACAGTGCTGAATGGATTTGGGGTCATCTGCTGAAGTTTGAATGGCCTCATTGCAGGTCCTTCAGCAGGGTGACAGCATCGCCTTCATTTTAGTTCCCACGGCCCTGAGCGCAGCACGCACCCCCGCCCCCCGGGATGTGTGCCCCTGATCCTATAGATTTCATCCTGAGGGTGCGCTCAGAATGGAGGAACTGGCCATCCTGCTTGGCTATGCAACTCCTAGGCTCCCGATCAAGTCTGGTACCAGAGAGTTCAGTGGAGTTCCTGGCAAGTCCTAGACCTGTTACCCTCTGAACAAGCCACAGGGCCCCAAGGACATGTGATCTCCCCCTCCCAACCACAGGGGGCGTGGCCTGGCGCAGCCTTTCAGTGCTGCAATTGTGGTGTGTGGTCCTTGGCTGACAGCCCTGCTGGAGACCCAGGATCTGCTGTGACCCTGGGGAGCTGCTGCCTGGAAGCCTAGCATTTGAACCTATCCCTGAAGGCATCAGATGGAGAGCTCAAGGGGAGTCTGCCCCAGGGAACCCCCGAGAGACCCTGGACAAGCAAACTGAGCTTGTCCTGCAGCCCTGAACAGGGTTGTCTGCGTGTTGCTTAAATATGTCCAAGGCCTTGCTAATACAGAGCTAATTTTTATCACTTATAAAATTAAGCATTTGGAATCTGCCAAAAGAGATGAAGGAAAATTCTAGGAATCTGCCAAAAGAGATGAAGGAAAATTCTAGGGCAAAAGAACAGCAGCCTTGGTCCTCACGTGGCCTGGGCAGGTCTGCCAGGCAGGGCATTGGACAGTCAAACTCAGACCCCCTGGTGGGATTCTAGGGCTCTGGACATGAGTGTGCGGGGAAGGGGGACCATCCAGCATCAGTGTACAGTGAAGGGTCCACCTGCCTGGCTGTCCGCTGCAGGGGCTGGGTAAAGGGTTGGGAAGGACAGTGCCCCCAGCCCAGGGTACAAGCCAGGCCGTGGCCCAGAGGTCTCTGTCAACAGCTAACACAGATACCCGCAGAAGTTTCCCTCTTCTGAGGCAAAAACCCCATGGCCAAGCCCAGCTGTTTTCTAGACCTTTAGAGATGCCAGTGCTTTGGCCATAATGCTTGAGTGATGGGAATATACCCCCTTCCCCCCCCAATATTGGGCATTGAACCCTGAGCCTTTGCACTAAGCTGTATCCCCAGCCCTTTTTTATTATTTTATCTTATTGTGAGGGAGAGCCTCTGCAAGTCACTAAGCTGCCCAGGCTGGGCTTGAACTTGAACTCCTCCTGCCTCAGCCTCTCAGAGCCCCGGGATTATAGGCTGTACCCACACTCAGCAGCACTGGGGGCATGCCTGGCCCACAGCGCAGATGTGACGCTCTGGGGCTCTTGCTGTCCAGGGCTGAGCGTGAGCAAGGACCGTCACGGATCAACACAGAGCTCTGTGCACGCAGCCCTGTCCCTTGTGCAGAGGCTCACGCACATCTCTGCTGTGCAGTTCACATTTTTCCAAAGATTGGAAGTGGTTCACTTCATTCATCTTAGAATTCTTTTTGGAAGTATGTGTGCACATGCACGTGTGCTAAGGGCGGAGCACGTGGCCTCATATTTGCTAGGCAGGTGCTCGCCCACTGAGCTACACCGTTACATTTCATGCTGTGAACTGTCCTCTGGAATAAAGCTGAGATGCTCTTCTGGTGGCCACATCTGCCGTACATGCCGAGCACACACATGTGGAGTTGGTGCGTGTGCGTTACACATCTTGGTTCTTTTCCTTCCTCTCTGTCTTCCTCTGTCTCTTGGTCCCCCTCCCATTTGAGAAGACTCCACTTCCTGTTATCTGTAAGTTGCTCTTGGTAGGTTTCTCGGGTAAGGGGAACCAGACAGTGCTTAAGCTACGGGCCTGATCTGTGCGCTAGCATCATGCTCTCAGGCTGTGTGCATTTTCCTACAAATGACTTCCTACAAATTTTACGACAGTGTAGCGCTCCGCGGTGTGTAACTCCATTTTCTTTATCCATTTACTTACTGGCGAAATCCAGGCTGCTTCCACGATGGAGCTGTTACAACTGCTTCTGCCAACGTGGGTGTGCATGGATCTCTTCACTGGAAATACCCGTACGAATTTTTACCTGGAGCTCTCAGCATAGCGAGTCTGCTGCTACAGCCAAAGCCTGTGTGGAACATCACTGACTTGAGGAGAAGGGTGGCCAGGAGAACTTATTCTCTGTTTAGCAAAAGGGGCCATGGAATTTTTTTAAGACAAAGGAAGGCTGGTCTACATGCTGGTCACCTGCTTTTAAGATTGAAAATACACAATACTCACATTTACATAAAATACAGAAATACATTTTATATCGAAATGAGCCACTTCGTTGTAAACTCCAGCCTGTCCTCCATATCTGTAAGTTCCATGTGAGCAGATTCAACCAACCACAGATTAAAAATATTCAGGAAAAAAGACATCCTTTCTGAACATGTTCAGGCTTTTTCTTGTTATCATTCCCTATAACACAGTAAGCGCCTGTTACAACCATGCCACTGACACTGTATTGGTTAGCGTAAGTAAGCTACTGGCAAAGTATACAGGAAGATGTGTATTGGTTCTATGCAAATATTGCATCATTTGCTAGACGGGACTTAAGCATCCTCAGATTTGAGTAGCTGCAGGGATTCTGGATCCAACTCCCATGGATACCAAGTGGTGCCTGTACTATGCAAATCACTACTTGTGTTGTAGTCAGTGTTTGCAAGGGAAACAGTATAGGACATACAATTTATAGGATTATTATATATAACATTCACCCAAAGAGTCAAAGGCAAGAGTGCAGGAGATTCATCCATACACTAAAGACCCAAAGAATCCAGCTAAGGGCCCAGAGCCCATGGTAAAGTCCCGCACAAGTCCAGCTAAAGACCTAGAACCCATGGCAGTGCGCTGTATGAGTCTGATTGCAGGCCTACAGCCAACAACACTCATTCATGCAAGAATATATCAAGGATCTGCACTGGGAAGGCCCAAAGGTCAGTGGTGAAAGCTGAAAGCTAGAAAGTCTGCGTCGGCAGGATGAAGGATCTGTGCTAGCAGGCTGTGGATCTCCACTGGAGCCAGGAAGTGGTGCTCAAGGTAAGGACCAGAGCTCGCTGAAAAGAACCACAGCCATCCTCAGTGACAGAATCCAAGCTGCTCCAGTGAAGGGGTAGCTGAGTTCATATCGGGAAAACCAACACAACAAGCTCCCCCAGGAGAACCAACAGGACCACCTCTTCCTCTCCAGTTCTGCCTCTTAGTCTGACAGCCACAATCCTTGGGTGGGCCCTCCACAGCCAACACCACACTGACTCAGTTCAGCTGGACGTTACAAGTTGCCTACCAGTTGTAGAACTTACTTTCTAGACTAAAGGATTTCTGAGATGCCGAGGCCACTCTATAAGTACCCCAGCTGCTAAAGACCAAGAAAAGACTCAGGAAGCCCCAGTGGCCCATACAGGAGAATCACATGAGGTGAAGAGCATTTGTAAAGGTTTGGTGTGTTCATACTGGTGGCCTGGGATGCGGTTCAGAAGCCACCAAGTGGCCACTATGTTCTGGGCATGGGGATAGGCATATTCGATGTGACCACATCAAATCTGGACAGGCTCAGGATATATATCCATGATTACAAACAGGAACAGCCAGAATCAGCTGTTCTGCACACCTGAGAGGGGGGTACCTTGCCACTAATCTAGCATTTGATAATTACTATAAAAGGATCTGCTGCAAAACGAACTAGGGAAAGAAAGCAATGAGTGGCAATAAAAGAAGCCTTTTCTTCCCTGAGATCTGTGTGCACAGTGCCTGGCCTCCCCTCTGAAGACAATAAGAGCTTCACTTTTCAATCTTCTCTAGCCTTATTCTCACTTCTGGGAGCTATTGGTGAAAATTGCTTTTTGTGTTGATATCTTTGTGGGACCCAGAAAGGATGATGCTTTTGCACCAGGGCACATTTTCAAGCCCAAGACCTAGAAGAGAGATCCAGAGGGAGAATTTCTCACCGTGAATCTGACTTTCCTTTACCTGGGAGGACCATTGCCACTACAGTAGTGACCGCAAACACAGTTGATGTCTTGCAGTCCTAAAATTAGATAGCAAGAATTGTGGACACCCAAGGACAGGAGTGGCGCATGCTGCAACATATGCCCTTTGGTTGCAAACTGACCGTGTCTATCCTGAACACAGCTCGATGTGTGAAGGAACAGGTGCTCGGCTGCACCTCCCCAGGGCAGGGTGTATCCCAAAAAGCTCCCTGGAACACAGCTCCTTAAACCAATAAGCTATCGATGGTACTAAAGAAAACCTGGGTCTCCCATCAGCAAGAGAGTTACCTTACTTTCTTTATGGGCATTTCTCCAATGTTTCAGTTACACATTGTTAAAGCATTTCACTAGAACTCGCTGTTGGCTACCTAGTGAGTTCATGTAACTTCATCACCTAAAATAAAGACGATTCAATGACAATATACTTCTTTTTGGAGACAGGCTCTCACTGCGTTACCCTGGCTGGTCTCAAACTCTTGGGCTCAACTACGCCTGCCTCAGCCTCCCAAGTACTGGGGCTGCAGGAAGGCTCTGCTGGGTCTCTGCTTTTTAAAGGTGTCTCATTTGTGTTCCTGTCTGATATGTGCAGCATATGTGGGATGTATGATGAAGGGTTATAGTCCTGAAGCTATGAGTATGGTCAAGTGTGGCCAAGTAAGTACACTTCCTTCCGCTTATTCTCCAAGCATGTAATATGTTTAATGTTAATTTAATATTAACTTTTAGCAGTCATTAAAATATTTAAAGCCGAGCCTGGACCTCCTTGGGATATTCCATGAATAGAAGCCATCCGAAGCATAGAAAGGATGTGGGTAGCTCGAGCTACTAAAAACGTTTTAAAAACCAACGTCAGGCAAGCTGGCCACATAGCGAACCCTTGTTTCAAAAAACATAATAGGCGGGAACCATATGCCGGGAGTGAGCGCTTGCTGAAGGCTCCTGAGGACAGGGCGGCCTGGGCTGCTGCGTGGCACGTGCCACAGCTATGCTGCCTGGACCCCTTGTGTGGGAACTTGGGCTGCACACATCCCAAGAACAAGAACCTTCTTAGCGCCCAGAGGCTGCGGTTCCCACAAAATCCAAAGGGAGGAAGCTGTGCTTGACAAAAAACAGCAAATCCTCAGGACCAGCGCTGGTACAGTTTGATTTTATTTTGTTTATTGCACCAGAAGTCAAACTCGGGTGGCACTCTTCCGTGGAAGTCTAATTCTCTCCGGGTCAAACGAAGACCTTCAGTCAGTCTGTGCTCCCTTGGTGCCTACACACAGGGCCTCTACAAAGGTCAGGGAATCCCTGGACAAGGCCCTGTGCCCTGGGAGTCCCCCAGCCCCTGGGCCAGCACTTGTGTCTCTAGCTGCTGAACATGGTCTCCCTCTACCACAGGCAGCACAGCCGAACACCGTGTAAGAGTCGCAATGTGCACCTACACGGAGCATTCGGGGAATTTCTGATCACAGTGAGACACAGTCCACAGGCAGCTGAGCACAGCCCCTCCAGGGTGTGCGTACACAGGGCCATGTGTCAGGACCAGGAGAGAAGAGAGATGGGCCAGCTCCAGGCTCAGAGCAGCGTGGGGCTGTGGGAAAGCCTGAGTCCAGAGCAGACCTCTGCCCTCTACAAGCAAAGCTTGCTCAAGGGAAACAGAGGCCGACCACGTGGCCCACCACAGATTCCCACGGGGCCAACTCTGGAAATCCTAGGGGAAGTTTTATGGAGAAAGATGGCATTCCCTGCCTGCGTGGTACTGGCTGGGGTGGGAGGTGCATGCAGAGAGCAACCACAGCTGTGTTCGTGGGAAGTCCTGCTCCCTGCAGGCAGGCTCCAGACCGCACCCCTGCTGAGCTCCCTGACACCCAGCCTGATGCCACACTGCCCACCATGTCCTGTGAGTGCCCTCCACTCTACTGCAAGAGCAACTAGATTCCCAATGAGCTGATTCAAATTGGCCTCTGTGGAAAGGCACAAAAGCATTTGTTTTTCCTGCACTGATTTGGCAGCATCTTTAGAAGAGCCCAAAGTTAAAGGATTTTGGAGGACAGGTGTCAGGCGGTGACTCAGCCCCAGTGGAGACCAACAAGGAGCAGCTCGGAGGAATGGAGGATGGGGCAGGGCAGGGCAGTTTCAGAAGCCAAAGCAGCATTGCCAAAGAACAGATGTCAAACATCAAAGAGCAATTGACAAACAGGAGGCCCCTAGAGCGGCTGCCTAAGAAGGGCAGAAAACCCTTGCAGAGGCTCTCAGAGCAGCAGACATGCGTGGGGGGCTAACAACACGCATGTGTGTACAATGCCGTGGAAACGTGCATAACACTCATCTCGTGGAACAAGAAGCAAATGGCACATTCCCCACCAAGGTAATGAGAAATTTGTCTGGTTAGCACCTGAGGGCTACTGTCACTTATCCCCCAAATTGGAAAATTCATGCATGCTTCTTCCATTCTGAAGAAGCTGGGCAGTATTTATTAATGAAATTACCAGAAAGCAACGCACAGGGCCAGGGGACGGGGGCAGTACTGAGACTGCCCATGCCTGGATGTTCACCAGCGCTTCACCTCTGGCTCTCGCCAGTCTGCGCTGGGCAGGAATCACTGCTCCCGATCTGCACAGACATTCCCGCTAGGGAGAGGGCTGAGCTGGTGTCACCTCCCCTGGAGGCTGTGTGCTTGCCCTACACTGTCCTGTCCCAGCATAGTGACTGGCAAGCTCCAGACTGCTCTGCCCGGCCAAGCCAGGGCTGGTTTTTTTTTTTTAATATTTATTTATTTTTATTTATTACATTTATTTATTGTGTGTGTGTGTGGCCAGCTCAGCCCACCAGGGGGCGGGGCTGGCTGGCATGTGGTGCTGGGGATTGAACCGCGGTCCCTGTGCTTTGCCAAGCTTGTTTCAAGTAGGTGCTTTAGACCACTGAGCCATCTCTCCAGCCCCAACCAGGGCTGTTTTTAAGGATCAGTTTCAACTTGCTGCTATCATTATTACTTCTTATTTTGAAATGGCCTCAAACTCACAAGAAATTGCAGAAGTAGCATACAGAGACCCCGTGCGTGCTTCCACGCCTCTCCACTTTAGTAAGGTCTTCTAAGTACAGCACTCTGTGAAGGCCAAGAAATGAACAAAGTACATTGTTAAGCTCAGGGCGTCCAAGCTCAACGCTGAGGTCCCAGGCCAGAAACATTCGGTTTGAGGAGCTGCTTTATGCCTGGCAGGAAGCCTGGCAGTGCCCATGGGCTGCACGTCTCACATTTCAAAATATATCCACTCTCGGACTTCCAGAGGAAGAGGAGCCAACTACATTCCACACCTTCCCAGCAGGCATGAGCACCAAAATGTTTCCAGACTCAGCGACTGCCTTTAAAGTCCCAAGTTGCTTCATACTGTTTGTGAAGTCAGGGCTTTGGTTCAGCAATTTTTAGGTGTGATGCATGCAGAAAAGTAGCCATATAGCCCTGCTGCAGACAGCAAGTGCACAAATAAAACATGCAAGTCCTCAGAACTGGAAAGGTATTTCCCAACCACCCTGTTAAAAATCAAAGACGGGCTGGGGAGATAGCTTGGCAGTCTCAGCACCTGCCTGGCAAGCACAGGACCTGGGTTCAATCCCCACCACCACATGCTGGGCTGGCCCCAGAGCCAGGCGTGGTGGTGCACGCCTGTAATCTCAGCGCTGGGGAGGCTAAGACAGGAGAATCACTAGGAGTTTGAGCTGTGTAGTGAAAACCTGTACCAAATAAATAACTTTAAAAAATCAAAGACATTCACAAGGGCTAGGTTTTGACCATAGCAGTTCTCAGTGTCTGTAAACGCTGTCAAAACTCACAACGAGATATCTGTTGCTCAGCCCCAGGTTCCATGAGTGCATTTCTCCAGCTGACCTTGAAGTGGAGGTTCACGAGGCTATTTTCTCTCACCTTATTAGAAGACACTGCATAAATTCCATGTCATTCCATGAAACTACGCTGGCAAGCTGGATGTGCTGCTGGCTGCCTACATCAGCACTCAAGAGGCTGAGGCAGGAGGACTGCAGCTCAAGCCCGCCCTGGCACTGTAGCAACTTCATTACATACTGCTGAGTGGCAAATCCACCAACACGGCAGCCTGCCCTCCCCCAGGCAGCCCCCTAGAAAGCCCAGCTTCCAGACACATGTGGGCGGGCTAGGCTGACTGCCCAAAATGTATGGTGTGAATATTTCAGTGACACTGTGGTAGAGACTTAGTGACATTAGAAAGCCACACTTAGACCACTGCAGTGGAAGACACTGCGCTGGGTGCCCCTCCCCTTATGGTGCCCAACCTCTGCGGTGAAATAGTGGAGAAGTAAGTGATCCAGGCATCTCCATGGCCACGCCTATGCTACAGGACAATAGATGTGTTGCTATGGAAACCAAATTCCCACAAGTTTACCCAAACAGCAGACTCACTTTCAAATACTTGACCATAAACTGATGAATTAAGGTTGTATATACCAGAATCCTTGGGGGAGCTCTTCTGAACCAAGTGAAAATATCAAAAACAAACGGTCAAAGAGCTCAGCCTGTTTTGCTACACAGCACAATAACTTAATTTACAGCAACTTTTTATACACTTCATGAAGAACTAGAAGACAGGAGTTCTCAAACTCCAAACAAGAAATGATCAATGGTTAAAGAGATCAAAACTTATATTTAAGTTTCCTTACTTGATCATTATTCATTGTACACATTATTTAGATTATAACAATGTACTTCATAAATATGCACAAGTATGTGCCAATTAAAAATAAATCTGACATACCCAATCCAAAAATGGGCATCTGAGATAAATATACACTTGCATACAAATGGCAAATAAATATATGAAAAACTGTTCAAGAGCACTGTCATTTGAGAAATGCAAATTAAAGCAACACTGAGATTCCATCTCACCCCAGAAAGAATGGCCACCATCAAGAAGTCAACAATAACAAATGTTGGAGAAGCTGCAGGGGCTGGGGGAAACCCTTCTCCACTGTTGGTGAGAGTGTAGACTGGTGTAATCACTGTGGAAAACTGTGGCGATTCCTCAAAAAGACTAGAGTTGGATGTCCCATTTGACCCAGCTATTTCTCTCATGGGTATTTTTCCAAATGAATGAAAACATCATATCACAACGATATATGTGTAGTGCTGTTTATAGCAGCACAATTTGTCATAGCTTGGGAACAACCCAAGTGCTAAGCAGCTGAGGAATCGATAAAGTAGATGTGGTATTTTTCACAATGGAGTATTACTCAACTATAAAAGGAAAACTTGAGGTTTTATCAGTAAATGGATGCAACTAGAGACCGTACTCTTAAGTGACATAAATGAGAACTGCATGTGTAGACATTGGATTGTCTCACTAGTGTAAGAATCTGAAAGAGTAAATAAAATCTGAAAGGAACAACAGATTCTGTAAAAAGGAAATGAATCTGTTGAAAAGGAAGGAACTATTGAAATGAGGACAGGAGAGGGAAGGAGGCGGAAAAGAGACGTCTATGTATGCAGACGGCTTGGAGAATTGCACTGTGGTTCTGCTGTTCTGTGGAAAGGAACAGTTAATGCTTAATTTTTTTCTTCATTTTTTTTCTCTTTCTTAAATTCTTTTTAATGTTTTAATGTTTTTCTTTTTCCAATTCTGCACACATATGTCTGGTAATCTAAACAACCAAGTTGAAGACAACACTAAGCAATACAACAAATACTGTCAAACTCATTTTGTTTAGTGAAATTCTGTATCACTTCTAATTTTTATTTATTATTACTATCTTGTGTTCTCTTTAAAAAAAATTTAGAAATATATAAATCCAGCAAAAGAACTGACCAAGGCAGCTTTGATCACTGGCGTGTTCTTTTTTTCCACTGTATTTCACTACTGAATCCCTTGATGGGTAATGGATCTGTAAAATTATACACACAGCTATCACAGAGTACCAAAAGTACTTATTTTGTAAGAACTAACTTCAAATATAAATTTTTCACAATTAAATTGTGTCATAAAAAAAATCTCAAAAACAAACTACACCTTAGCCTTCTGGGTGTCCATCAGCACAGCACTGCCCAGGCCTGCACCTGCAGGACAGGAAATGACAGGCCACGGCCTGGCCCGAGCCCCACGCCAGGAGTGCCACCTGCTCCAGACTCTGCAGAGCAGTGGATTGCATGAGGCAGTGCAGACCCTGGCTCAGAACTCCAGGTCTTCACAGCCCATCTCAAGTGCATTGTTCCCTCCACCGGAAAAACCCGTCATTCGGGGCTTGCTGCAGCCGCACCTGAATTCACCTTTAATGCCTCTGCCAGCAGCAAAGTCCAAAGGAACGCAAGGGCTCTGCTAACGGATGTGCAGACTTCTTGCTGCTGCCAGGGTGAGAGGCCCACAGGCCTTTCTAAATGTGTAGTAAATTATTTTCCTTCCAAAGAGCATAGTGTATATGTCCTTATTAAGTGTGGTCTGCAATTTAATATCTAAATGCACTTGTAGAGAGCCCGGGGCCTTCGAACTCAACTGGACATTCACACTCACAGTGCTGACACCGCAGATGCATCTCACATCTCACCTCGACCTGGGTGTCATCTGGAATTTGGTAGTCGCTGGCTGGGAAATATATTACCAAAAACAACAAGCCTGAAGTCTGTGCACATAAACACAACCATTCCTAAGGCGACTGAAAGGAAGATGAATGAATGTGCTGGACTATTTAAAGGATTCTAAGCCTAAAGTCACTGCATTTATTTTTAAACAGTGTAATGCTTAGGAAAGAGCCTAACACTCTCTGGGAAATACTGGCCCTTTTCACCTACCAAGAATTCAAACATCTGCCAATTCTACTACACATCAGCTTCCTGAACACAAGAAGCTGTTGCTATGGTTGGATCAGAACGTCCCCTGAAGGCTGTGTGCAAAAGGCTTGGTCCTTGGCTTGGTCTTACTGGGAGGTGATGGGACCTCAAGTGGAGGGCCCTAGTGGGAGCCAAAAGTCATGACCTGGAAGGGGAGTGTGGGACCTCGTCTCTTCCTGTCTCTTGTGAATCCAGACCATGCTCGGCCTGTGCACCCTGCCGTGGTCTGTTGCCTTGTCACGGGCTCAGAAGTCACAGGGCTGACTCTGGTTGAAGCCCCCAAAACTATGAGCCCAAGCAAACTTCCTCTTCATAAACTGATCTTAAAAATTCTTTACAGTTATGGAAAGCTAAGGAAGCAGGTAAAACCACGTGTCCTCAAAAAGCACAGCCAAAGGTTCCTAGAGAGATGTTTTAGGTGCCATCCTCTTCAGACGTAGTGGATGCTTCTTCAACATAGCACTGCCCTAGCCACTTACCAAGAAGTCATCTGTGAAACGTGCTCGGGACCCTTTCAACTTGGATGATAAATATTCCATGCTTAGTTTATAAAATCCTTCTCTCCTGGCTCCTTATTCAGTTCAGATTTTCCAGTGAATTTTCCATTTCAGCCTATGTCAGGGTGCCGTTGGCTCTCCTTGGGAAATCACATCAAATAACATATTCACAGGATAGAACCAGAGCAATGCCAGTATGACAGGAGTGAATGACCACAGTTAGGGAGAGAGTATACCGGTCCATATCCATGAGTTACTCTGAGATAGCTTTGCTCTACCAGAAAGATATATCAGATATATAATATAGATATAGATATAGATATCTAGATGGTCTGTGTAAACATAGACTTTCTAGCTCTTAACTTGTGATAGACTTCTCTTTCTCTATGAAATTCACTGGACAAATCTCACATAATATTTTAAAAGGATACCCTTGATCTTTCCCATGTCAGAAATGTACATTCAGCTGGAACGAGACTGTTTTTTCCTTTCCAAAATTTTCCTGCTCAAATATAATCAAGGTCAAAGAACTAAACTCCACAAAGCACAAGTTCAGTGTCTACTGGGAAGACTCAAAGGAGTTTAAATCTGAATAAGCCTAAAGTAATACTACTGAGTGCCCCAACAACCAGAGTCAGGAAGATGTGAGGATCATTGAAGCCTGCACTAGGCACTACCACTCAAGACCACATCCTTCTGCCCTCTCCCTAAAGGAAGTCCAGAACCCACACTGGGCCACAGGGAAAGAGCCTGTCATGCAGTCTAGAAGAGAACCTGGGGTCAGCCTCCCCAGGCCATTTCCAGGCACCTGCCTGGTAACATGCAAGACGGCCTGGACCAGCTTCTGTGCAGGTCCCTGAGGTGAGCCCAGGTCCTCAGCTCCCTGCTCCCAGCCCCTTGTCCTCAATGACTTTAAGTAGCACATCCTCCACCCTGGGAGCCATCAGCCCTGGCCTCATGGGGACTGCCCAGGCGAAGGCCAGTCAGCAGACCGCTTATGATCTGTCTCTGTTGTCTGTTCAGTTCCTACAGCCACAGTGCCCTCCTTTAACCTGCCAGGTCCCAGGGTGTGAGCCAGAAACACACTGCATTCAGTTCCATGATGCTGCCAAAAGCAAAAATTGCATTTCTATACCCAACTGCGTCAGGAAATCAAAACACTTAGCGTACTAAAATACACCAAGCCTAGGAGGCTAGAAAGCTGAAATGTGAAAACTGGAAAAATGACTTCCACAGAGCCCTGCAGTGTAACTCCCAAAGATGACATGAGATGGCACCAACTCCTGCAATCACCACCATCTGGCGACCTCGAGAGCCACAGGGCTCCAGGAGGCCATTGCCCCTGGGTCAGGGCACAGAAAGAACAGCAGGGAGAGGAGCAATCAATCTGGGTGGACGCCCTCTGCATCTACAACAGGAGAAAACTCAGCCCTCGGGAGGTCTGGGGGGAGCAACAGCTGCCCACTTCCAGCCGCTCTGGGAGTCAGGGAAGGCGGCTGAGCCCCAGCCCTCAGCGGCTGTGCTGAGCTGCCAGAGGTCCTCGCAGCTCCGTGGGCTCCCTACTGAGGTCTGCGAACAGGTTCTCTACCTTCCTTCAGAGGCCTGGCGTGTGTTCTGTGGCAGGAGCCACATTTCCAGCTGCCACTTCTGAAACCCTGAAGAGGAGAGCCCACATTTCATGCAAGCGCCACGATGCAGGAGTCCACAGAAACGCTTGGTTGTAAGGAAAGCAACTACACTCTCCTTACTGGAGAAGAGCATCATTAGCTCGCTGGGGGGACGGTCTGTAATCACAAGAGTGAGGTAAGATTTTAAGGCTTAGCATATAAGCAGAGGGAGCCACACTCAGGTGGGATTAATATTGCTGAAAAGGGCACCAATTGCATTGTGGGAATTTGTTAGCAGCAAAATTGCATTGTGGGAATTTATTAGCAGCATATATGTGTGTTTTCAGCCCTTTCAAGAAATACACTCTAAATATTTCATGACTGGTTGGAATTTCTGTTTCCTCTCAAATAACTTTTAAAAAACAAAAACTATTCTGATTTTCTTTATGTTTACTATGAAACGTTTCCCATGACCTGTGGGTAAAGCTCAGTGGTAAAGAAAGTGCTTGCCCAGTGTGCACAAGGCCCTGGGTTCAGACCACAGCAACAAAGTTTGCTATTAATCTACAAAGGTGGCACATTATACAGTAATCACTGAAAAGTCTTCCAGGTGGGTGTGGGAGCTCATGGCTGTCATCCCAGCACACTGCAAAGCTGAGTAAGACAGGTCACAAGTTCAAATCCAGCCCGGACAACTTCATGGGTTAGTGAGACCCAATCAATCAATTAAATTAAATTAAACTAAGGGGCTGGGGACATGGCTCAGTGTGAAGGCCTGGGTCCAAAACCCAGTAGTAGAGAGAGAGAGAGAGAGAGAGAGAGAGAGAGAGAGAGAGAGAGAGAATCACCACAACAGCAGTACTTTCAAAGGCTCCAAGTGTTTGTGGAAAATCTGGGTTGCTTGACATACATTCTGAAATATTTTATTTCTGAGCTTTTGGAAAGCGAGACTCTAAGACAAAGGCGCTGCTGCATCTCCTCCCTGACAGCCATGCCAGGTGTGCACGAGCTCATGAAACAAGTGTTTGTAAAATCAAATGAAATCAAACTATTTTTAGCAATCCATAAGAATATAAAATCTGGTGTATTTACTGCATTGTAAAAAAATCTATGTCCCATCTACTTTACTCAAGATGTAATAGTCTACTATGTTAAAGAATACTCAATACTAGTCTTTTTTACTTTATATTTGGCTCCTAATTTAATTTAAATTTAAATTAGCCCCCTAGTATATTTAAAAATAAAAATAATGTATTTTTATGATGTGAATGAGCATATCCAAGCTGTTATATGCTAGATAGGCTATCAATATTTTTCAGCTATCAATATTTATCAGCTAAAATGTACTTGCAAACACATAACAGAAGCTTCCCGTTTATTTCCCCGGTGCGAGGCATCGCTGCGTAACGTGCTTCTCCTGTGTGGTACTGGGGACTAAAGTCAGACCCTGAGCTTGCTGCGCGAGCGCTCCCGTTGAGCTAGATGCCCAGCCCCTCTCGCCAAACTTTGACTTGAGACTTGGTTTGGTTGCGCAGGGCAGCCTTGAGCTTGTGACCTGCCTCAGGGTCCCGAGTAGCTGGACACAGGTGCCCACCACATCTGCCAGCGAGAACACACTTGTAAGAAATATTATCCCAGAGACAAAAATACTTGCACAGTGCATGACAGGCATAGACTGCTTTTGTAATTAATAACCAAAAAAAGATACCACTCTAATAACTGGTTATTTTATTGTTATAAAACTTTACATTTATAATGCATTCTGAAATAGTGGTTTTATTGTTACACATTTAAAAAAATTGATAGACGGCATATTGCTTATTCCAAGTATAAATGACAGCCAGGTACCTTGTGATGCTCTCCGTCCATGAATTATTGTAAAATTTCTGCATTATTAACCTTTGGTAGCACTGCTACAGTCAAAGAGAAGTCTCCCATTCAAAGTTCAAACAATGTTTGTAGAGCTAAAGACACTCCATTTAAAGGCAAAGAAGGTGATAGCTTAGTGTACAGCGCATGCTTAGCATGTCTGAGGCCCTGGGCTCACTCCCCACACACTGGCGCACGCGCACACACGTGCACACACACACGCACACACATTAAACGTAAAGACAGAAAACTCTGGCAGATTCTAAAATCTGATGCTAACTGAGTGGGGTCCATATTTCAGTGACTGTTATTATCTTCTAAGTGCAAGAAAGCAGTAGGTGGGTTTCCCCTCCCGGCATAGTAAGACCTGCTCTTTTGGTGCCTTAGTGTTTATTCTAACTAAGATCATTGGGAGTAGTGTAAACAATTTTGCCTTTTCTCAAAGGAGGTTTATTTTAAGTAGGAAATTCACTAAAAGGTTAACTGCCTTGTTAAATACAATCCTCAGTATAGTGTCAAAAATATAAAGCAGGGGCTGGGCAGCCACAGAGGCCCAGACAGTAAATATTTCACACTCTGCATATGGTCTCTGTCGCAGCTACCGAACTCTGCCTAGTGGCACGACAGCAGCTGTAGGAAATGCATAAATAAATGCACATGGCTGTGTTCCAGTAAAATTTTATTTATGGATGCCAAATCTAAATTTCGTGTTATTCTCTTGCTTATGTTGCAAAGCAGTATTCTTTTGGGTTTTTTGACTTCTCAAAGCCATTCTTGGCCTACCTTCCCACAGAGACTCTGGGCTGGCTTCACCTCATGGTCTTTTGTACCCCGACTCCTGCTGATTAGAACAATGAGAACCACCTTCCTTCAAGGCCACCATTGCCAGACTAATAAATGATACTAAGAACCAGGAAATTTTTTAAAATGTAAATTACGTAAGAAAATGACCAGCAAGGCACAGTGGAATCAAGTCCCTGGCAGGACACCCAGCTGCAGGCTCAAGGCTTGGCCACATCTGGGCACCCGAAACCACCAGCAGTGGCCGAGGAAGGCTTAGGCCCTGGCTCTGTGCCTTCATGACCCCGGTTTTATGAACCACTGACCCACCCAGCCTGACTATGGCTCTGAAGAACAAAAAGCCACCCATCCCTTGTGCTCGGCACCATTTCTGACTGCACACTGCCCAGCGTGGATGTCAGGTGCTGGTCTGCACAAAGGGCTGGAGTGTGCATGATCGGTCCCTGCAGCTAGCAGCCACGGGAATGGGCCTGGGCTGCAGGTTCACAATGTTAGCAGCCAAGGGTATCACTGTCATTCGAACCCACCAGCAGCTTATCCCAGCTGGGACGTTCTAAAGACATCCAAAGAACATTTGTGCCCCTGAGGAAATCTGGGCCTTCCTCACCAGACAGGAGACCAAAGAATAGAAACCTGCGCCTCATTACCAGTTAGTAAGGTGCTCTGCGTCATTAGCAGATGACCTGAGCGCCAAGGTCCCCACACTGCTCCGGAGCCGAGATACAGTGCAAACAGGTGTGTAAGTGACCTTTATACTTGTCCACCATTTGTCCACGTAAATAGCATCAGTCCGGGCAAACATCCCTACATCCCTGTGAAAAGCCAAGGACAGCATGCCGGTGCCCACCAGACTGGAAGGGTGCGCGGTTCCCAGGCGTGCAGCTTTCGGGGTGCGTGCGCTGTGGCGGGAGGATGCGCTGTGGCATGCACGTTGTCCTTCCCCACAGGGCTCCATCAAGTTGCAAAGGCGAAAATACTGACACCTGAGTTAAATACCAGCCACCGCCCCCCCACACACACACACACTACATCCCCCGGGTCACTGAGCTCAGATGCAGGGAAGCTCTTCTCTCAGGGCCGTGGGGGTTTCTTCCGCTCTGGAGCAGGCTGGGCGATCTAGAGCTCAGCCAGAAAGGTCGAGAAGACTTGGGATGAGGCCCACGGGAATGGGCCTGGGCTGCAGGTTCACGAGCCGGCGGCGTCCTCCCTTCCACTGCACTCCCCTCACGCCAGATCCACGACGCCCTGCAAGCAGTCCCTTCAAGTCCTGCCCGCAGCTGCTTCCAGCGGTGCCCCAAGCTCAGAGCGGGTCTATGGAGCTCACGTAGCGCAGCGTGTAGTTGGCGCCCGCGTTGTTGTCCCAGAACTCGCCCTGCGCGCAACGATAGCAGACCGCGAAATGGATGGCGACATCCGACGCGTGCCCGTCCTCGCCTTCCCTGGGCAGTAGGCCGGGGGGCAGGCATAGCGAGAAGCTGAAGCGCTCGGCCACCGGCTCCTCCTCCGCATCCCCCAGCCCGGCTCCCAAGGCCCCCGCAGCTGCTGATGGCTGCTCGGGCTGCAGCTCGGCGGCCACGTCCAGGAAGGTGCGCCACTCGGTGAAGGTGTAGCGCACCAACACGGCACTGGGGCCGGGGCAGCGCAGCACACGCCCGGAGCCCGCCACTTCCGCGCCCGCCGGCGCGGGGCACTGCACGCGCTCCAAGCACACGCGCTGTCGCCGCAGGCGCTCGGCCGCCGCGCTCTGCTCCGGGAGCTGGAAGAGCGGCCGCAGGCGGGGCCGCGGCGCGGGGAGGGGGGCGTGCACCGAGGACTGGGCCCACAGTTCCCCGAGCTGCTCCAGGTCCTCTGCACGCATGGGAAAGCTGTACAGGCGGGAGAGCACGGCAGGCGGCACGCGCGGCTCCTCGGCCTCGCTGAAGTGCTTCACGCTGGCCAGACTCAGTCCCAGCGAGTCAGCGAACTGCACCCGCTTCTTGCACTTGGCGCAGCAGTCGCCGGGGCGGAGCGACGCGTTTCCCGCTTGCTCCCTGCCCTGCGCGCCCGGTCGCTGCTGCAGGAGCTGCGCCGCCTGCAGGATGGGGTCGGCGGGCAGCGAGAAGGAGCGAGCGCGCGGGCGGCGGCCTTCCCGCGGGTCCTCCGCCTCCGCAGGGACGACCTCCTCCTCGGAGGACGGAGCCCGGAAAGGAGAACCGCCCTCCGCGGCCGGGAGCGCCTCGGCCTCCTCCGAGGACACGAGTCCCGTGCTCTCGGGGCTGTGCAGCTTCCTCCCGTGGGGCTCCATGGCACAATTCTCCCCCAGGCCTTGTCCTGCCGCTGGCGCGGGCTCCGGGCTCCCCGGGAGACTTGCGTCCTTGGGGAGGCAAAGGCGCGCGGGGCTCCCCGCCGCCCCGGCCCGGGCTGGAGCCGCCCGCTTTTAGCTGCGGCCGCTAGAGACTGAGTGGGAGGAGGGCGCAGGCCCAGCCGGCTCCTTTCTGGACCTGCCCGGCGGGGGAGGGTCAGGGGCGGGGAGGTGCCTCGGCCTGGACACCTGAAAACTAGTTCCCCGCACTTGAGTAGCGCATCGAGGAAAGACTCCGAAGGTTGCGGGCACCTGCGCTCCGGGGCTCACGCGTGTCCCCCAGGGCGCCTCAGTCTTCTTGCCCTGGAGGTGGCCCGAAGGCTCTGCTTTCCTTTCGGAGCAGAGGTTGCCCCCTTGATCTCCTTCCTCCTGTCACCGACCTGGGAAGTCCGGGTAGGGTGCAGTGAGTTCTGCGAGGCCGAAAGCTTGGGGTACACCCTCTCCTCCTGCACCGCCTTCCCCGAACTTGGGCTGCGACCCGCGGGCTTCGCTCTCTGAGCTCCAAAACGGACAGCCCCGAAGCTCCCACTTACTGCCCGGGAGGCGCGGGTGGGCTTAGGTCCCACGGGGTGCGGTCATGCTTTGCGGCAAGGGAACCCGGACGCCGGACAACTCCGCCGCCCAGAGCTGCCGGAGCCATTCGCGCCTGGCCCGCTCGCACGTCCCGCCCTGTCGTCCAGCCAGCGATCCGCACTTGCCGGGCTGGGCGGGGAGGACCCGGCCTGCAGGGCTGCGACATCTCTGCCGCGGTGCCCACCACACCCTCCTCACCCCTGGCGATCTCTGGCCTGGCTGGACTCGCTTAGGCATCGCAAGGGCCTGAAAGTCAAGCCAGAGCCGAGGGAAGTGTTGAATACAGAATACTTTGCCTATCTGGGGCCTGTGACACTTGCAGACGTTTTTGTTTTTTGATTCAAAGCCAAATTCACTGGTCAAATTC
The DNA here is from genome assembly GCF_000260255.1 of Octodon degus. Lineage (NCBI taxonomy): Eukaryota > Metazoa > Chordata > Mammalia > Rodentia > Octodontidae > Octodon > Octodon degus. The sequence continues at coordinate 13,768,020 of NW_004524599.1, forward strand.
GAGCGCCTCCCAGTAGCAGAGTGCGAACAGAGCGCTGGCCCCACCCCAGAATCTGAGGAGGTAGGTCCTGATGGGCTCCAAAGCATTTCTACCAAAGAACCATAAATGTTGGATTTGGGATCACATTTTGAGACCTGGTCCTTAACTTAAGTGTACACAGTTCTTCTATACAAACCTGGAGATTCTAGAAACATTGATCTAATTGCACGTAGAAAAGCAAAGCTAGCTTCCCCAGGTTCTATATCCGAGTCTCAGTAACTGAGTTATAGGGTTTGACAGAGGTCAAAGGGGTAGGGGCTTCAGACACATTGGTGAGCAGGTGGGTAAATGATGGTGAGAGGAGGGCCAGGGTTCCTATTAATAGCGAGTACTTACTGAGGCGACTGGGTACCTCATCCATCCTGAGGATTCTTCCTGTATGATCGTATTTACAGAACAACCCTACAAAGCAGGACTTACGTTATCCCTGCTCTGTCCAGGGAACATAAAGGCCTAGAATGAGTTTTCTTTGGCCCGGTCCCACAGTTGAGGGTGATCCAAGCCATTGTCAGGAGGATCTCACCTTTGTCCATAGACCTGGGCTGGGATGCTGTCATGACAAAGGGACCAAAAGTCTTTGGTCTTCTTGCTGAGGTCTTGGTGGCTGCTCTGTGTGGAGCTCCATCGTTGCATCTCAACTTGGCATTCCTTTAAAATTTGGGAAAGAAACCACAGTTTTCACATTTAAGTAAACATTAACACATTATGAGGTTAAATATGAAAATTTAAAACTAATTGAAAAATAAAATCAGATGTCAAAGAAACTTTGAGGTTGGGGTAACCCTTGGGACTATAACTGTCCCTGAGGGTGCGTCCACCCTGGAGCTCAGACCCAAAGAGATGCCCTGAACATAGAATGTAAGGAGCACCCCTCAGAGGAGTGTGGGAGTGCCGGGTCCCGGCCCAGCCCAGCCCACGCGCCTGTCTTTGGTGCAAATGCTAGCTCCACCCTGATGGAGCTCTCAGTGTACCCAGCATACTCTGGCCCATGCTTAGATCTTGGGAGTTCACAGCACGGCTAAAGTGGGGAGCATCCCAGCGCCTCCAAACTCTCTGTGTTGCAGGCATCATGGAGAGGAAGGAACAATGAAAGGCTGATTAAACCCAGGGACAGCAGAGACAGAGCCAGCTAGAGTCTAGAGGTAGGCAGTGGCCAGCCACTCTGGGCAGGCAGAAGCCACTGAAGGGTGTGTCATCATGAGTGTGAGGAACCAAATTTAAGTTTGGAAAAAATGATTCTAGATGCAAGATGAAGAGCAGATTGCTGGGCACAGGACCAGTCGGGGAGAGTGGATAGGAAACCATAGCAGTCATTGTAGTGAAGGGCAATCTTACTGAAATACAGAAAGGGTGGTGGTGTGAGGCTAGACTCAAGAGCTAATAGCCAATATAGCACCCTACTGGCCCCACGTGGAGACTGTGGGGTTTCCTTGGCTTCTTCAGGTACACTGCCCTCCAAGGACCTCCATGTGTTCGTGAACCCAAAACTGGATCTCCCCTCTTCCTGAAGATTAGGAGGTGGGGCTGAAAGTTCTAATCAGTGCTTATTCTGGTAGCCAGCACAGCCTGAGGCTAAGGGTCCCAGTCAAAATCCCCTTATTATTGCAAATTTGGGTATGATCAAAATGAGTTCTTTACAGATTTTTTTAAAAGGTCTGATTATAATAAAATAACAATGTACAAGCATCCCACTCAAGATTCCAAGAGTTTTAGAAACTCTATATCAAAAGTAGGGCCGGAGATTGTATCAGTTTTCTGGTATTGTCATAAAATACCTGACACATTCAGCTTAAAGGGAGAAAGGTTTATTTGGCTCAGTTTCAGAGATTTCAGTCCCTGATTGCAGGCTCCACTTCTGGGGCCCTGAAGTGAGGCAGCAGGGCTTGGCGGAGGGAAGCTGCTTGCCTTAGGACAGCCAGGAAGCAGAAAGAGAGAAATGAAGAGAACCAGAGAGGAAAGGGTCAAGGCACACTCCCGGTGAGCTACTTCCCCTGATGGGACCCCGACTACTGATAGCCCATGTTATCGATGAACTCATTAATAGTGCTTAGTTAGTTCAATCCCCGGTTCTGCAAAAAAAAAAAAAAAAAAAAAAAAAAAGTGCTCATTCATGGGGTCAGCACCTTGGGGACCTAGTCACCTCTCTAGGCCAGCCTCTAACTACTGCTGTGCTGGGGATAAAGGCCCCCAGAATCTGAGTCTCTGGAGGACACTTTATATTTAAACCACAGCAAAGACCAAATGTGTGATACTGAATGGAGCTCATTTTGCTCGCTGAGCCCATCACTGGCAGGGCCACGCAGGACCAGGGATCGAACCGGGTCCTTGCACTTGCTAGGCAGGCACTTAGACCACTGAGCTATCTCCCCAGCCCTTAATTGGCATTTTAGAAGTTTAATTCTCAAGTTGGATTTTTACAGAATCCAAGGAAAGAAAAACTTTTTTTGCCTACACTATATTTTTTAAATCTTTAAAAATTTTGAAGTATTTTAAAAGGGCAGGAGCATTTTGGAAACTGTTCCTCTAACTCTTCTTTTACGCTTTGAAACAGATTAACTGAAGTTAGGATCACACTGATTTTTCAGGGGGTTATGCAACCCCCAAGAAAAATGCCTTGGAATGCATTGTGTTTGGTAGCTCCTTAAGCCCCATTTATCCAGACAACTGAAATTGGGCCAAGAATGAACTTACAGTGCATTTGGAAAAACACAACTGTTTGCCTGGATCATTTTCTCTCCCATATATGCAGCCTAACAGAACTGAAGAACTTTAAGAGCTCAGAACAGAATGCCAGGAGACATCCAAATGATTTCTTTAGCCAAGCCAACCCAGAAGAGCCAGGACAGACAAGTGCCCAGCACAGCGGATGTGGCCTTTCCTCCCACCTTCACATGGCCCTGCAGACTGACTGTTGTTTCTACACCCAGCAATCAGTCAGGGAGGCTGTCAGGGCTTTGCCTCTGACACCTCATGTGGCTATAGCCAGTGCTTTTCAGATGAGGATGGATCTAGAGTATGTGAGGCTGGGACTCACTCATGGCTTAATGCAAGGGTCAGGGGTGCTACGACTGAGACTGTGGGCACTCCCAGCCCTGAGCAGCCTGGATGAGATCAAGGGATAGAAAGAGTGGTGATGGCCCCTGCTTGCTTGCTTCGCTGCTCTTCTGCCCACCATCAACTATCAGCCTTGGGGGCTGGGGAGATGGCTCAGTAGAATAAGCGCTTCCCTGGCAAGCACAAGGACCTGAGTTCAATCCCTGGTTCTGGAAAAAAAAAAAAAAAAAAGCAAAAACTATCAGCCTTGGAGCCAGCTGAGGATGCACTGAAACTGCTGCAAACTGTAAGCTAAATGAATCTTTTCTCCTTCACTTGTGGGCATTAGGTATTTTGCCTTAGCAATGAGAATATTATCTAAGTCAGAGGCTTACAGAGGGGAAATACGTTGCTCACTGCTGCGATCGAATGTGTATCCCCCAAAAGTCTTGAGTTGGAAACTTAGTCTCTGACGTCACAGGTCAGTGGTAGCTGGAGGTGGAGCCTTGGAGAGGCAGTTGGATGAGGTCACAAAAGAAACCCCTAGGAGGGCACAAGAGGCTTTGTAAGAGGCCTTGGCACCTTCGTGCAACCAGGGGGATGAGGAGTTGATAAGAAAGACTTGGGTGGGCCAGGGAGGTGGCCCAGTAGAATAAGTGCTTGCCTGGCAAGTGCAAGGGCTTGAGTTCAACCCCTGGTTCTGCCCAAAAGAAAAAGAAAGACTTAGGCTTAAAAATATTTTTCATTCTTTATCTTTGGTGTCTTTTTTTTCAGCATACTTTAGTCATGGTTCTGCTCAATGCTTTGCTGTACCAGCTTTGCAGTCTTTGCTCAGAGAAACACAGGGGTTTCCCAGAGCTGCCTGGCCTGAGGAGCAAGCTAGGAACTCTTGGTGAAGCGCACAGTAACCCAAGTTTGGAAGGGACGCCTAAAATCTGATTGACTTCCTATCTATTAATATTTCAAATTTCAAAGTTTTGTTTTCATATGGATTTTTTCCCTTTTAGGTAATTCCACTTATATTTTAATAACTTTTCTGATTTGACTTTGGATGTTTTGTAAATATGGTAACAGAAATATACAGAAACATGAATTCTTGATAGAGTATGACATGATTTCAATACATGAATAGTAGCAAGTGGCAGGAGTCCAGGTCTCATAGCAACTGATGGTGCGTGCATGGTCAAGGAGCAGTTGCTGTCCCCAGCCTCTTCCAGCTTCCAGGAGGAAGGCCCCATTTTCCTCTCCAGTCTCCTTGTCCACAAACTGGCCTCCTTCTCTATGTGAGACAATAAGAAACAAAAGGTAGGAAATGACCAGGTCTGTTGTCTCTCTTTGAAGGGAGAAAGCCAGGGATCCCTCCTGACTCACATTCTCACTAAATGATACTTTATTTCCTTTACTCCAAAGGCTTAAAGTGAAGTAGGTTTGGCCTAAAACTGCCTCCATACTTATTTTTAGTTTGTCTCTACACAGTGAGCTGCAACCTAACTTGGCAGTAGCTGAATCTCAGCCAATCACAAGCAGCCAACTATTCAAACTATATTCAAAATAGACCGAAGTGTCTTTATCTTGCTCCTGGAGCCCACCTAGTGTGCCCTCCAATCCTTTGGTACCACCCTGTTGGAGGGCTGCTATCCAAACCCTGCCGCGCCGCCAACCCTACACACCTCCTACGTGTGGGTCCAGCTCCTACTTCTGCGTGTTCCCAACCACATTTCCATCCTCTCTCTCTGCCTTAGAAGTCACTTTCTGCAAATCTCTGCGAGAAGCCTCTGGGCTGGTGTAAGCTGAGACAACAAGAGCCTTAAGAACTCTAGTCCAGGGGGTGGGGAGATAGCTCTGGGTCTAAGCGCCTGCCTGGTAAGCGCAAGGACCTGGGTTTGATTCTTGGTACTGCGTGCCAGGTAGTGCACACCTGTAATCCCAGCGCTGGGGAGGCTGAGACAGGAGGATCACTACAAGTCCAAGCTGCATAGTGAGATCCTGTACCAAATAAAAGATTTTTTAAAATTAAAAAAAAACAACTCTTATCCAATCCCGAGAAGCTGCACTTTTCACTTATTTTATTATCAAGATGTTTGAGCAAAGAACCTCACAGCAAGAGAGCAGCATCACCCATTAACCTCACACTGCCTCACCCCTCCCATGGTCTTCATCATGGTCGCTGCTGCTGGAGTTGAAACCAGTGCCCTAGAGAAAGCTTCCCACACCACAGGCCGTCAAATTGCTCCGGCTGTTTTCCGGCCTGGAATGCATGCCACCTACCTCTAGTTAGTGAAACTTGCTCGTTATTGGGGCAATTGGCCAACTTTGTTTTCTTTGTGTCATTTTCCCAGATCAACACAATCAGCAATGGGAGCTTCTGCTCAGAGGCAGATTTAAGGTAAAACTACTGACCATCAAGGAATCTTTGGGCCCTTCCCATGTATTTACACAGTAATGCTTCTGTAAAGTATACAAGAGCAAGGCTTTTAGCTGCAGTCAATCAAGGCCGCTTGTGTGAGCAGCAGTAGCCAGCAGCATTGCTGATATCCAGGCGAGAGAGAGCAGCGAAGTGCAGTGAGCGGAGCAGGCGTGCAGAGCAGGCTGGCCGCCGTGCAGGCCGTGGCTCTGTCAGGTCAGGCGTGTGATTTCCATTCGTACCTCCAATCAGCAGATTCTTGCTCGCTGAGCAACGTCTGTGCCTGACGCCCCTGAGTGTGGGTGGGAGGCTTGGCTTGAACTACAGACCCAGGAGGCCAACTGCCTGGGCTTACGCCCTGTGCTGCCTGAAGCGCAGGTCACAGAGCTCTCTCAGCTGCTGCACTTTCGTCCTCTGCATGTTGGGATGACATCAGTGCCTGCTTCGGGGGATTGCTGGGAACATTCACACAGGCAAAGCTGAGCAGACTGCTCTTCACAGAGCTCAGCACATTTTACTGAGTGCTAATTATTTGCTGCTAACATGGTCCCTGCATTCATCAATTCAACACCAATTTATTGCATGCTTACTATGTGTCAGCTGCTCTACAAGGCGCTGCCAACTGAGCTGTCAATAAAATAGGCAGAGACCCCCGCCTGTAGGGGGCCCACATCGCGATGTGCAAGTACACACAGTGCACAGCTGCTCTGACATGTGTTGTGCAAAGTAGGAAGCCCTGCACATAGTAGGTACTCACGAGACCAGTGCTGCCCAAGCAGCTTTCCCTGCTAGTGTCCTCTCCCACCTCCTCCCTGTCCCAGGGTCCCTTTTCAGGATGAGTAAATGACATCCACATGGTCTAAACTTGAGAGGATCCTGGGTGTGTGACCAGACAGGACTGCCGTGCAGAGGATCAAAGCCCAGAAGTCACAGGACACTTGCACCGGTGACATCAGGAGACACGCACTGGTGTTTTGACCTGAGCCTTCCCCGTGATCTCCCTGTTGTACTCTAGCTTCTTGCTGGTCAGCGATCGATAGTTGTGGTTCTGTGAAGTCAGGACAGTAAATAGAGCTCCGTACTGTGTGGGGTGTTTATGATTCGCAGAGTCCCGGGTCCAGCCGCTTCTGGCACATCTACTGCTAGGGAACCTTTCACGGTGTTTACCTTTCTCTGCCCTCTGGGGACGATGTTTTCATCACATTTAAAAACAGACCAGATTCTCCCCTTTGACCTCCCTCCCCTTTGACCTCCCTGGGTGTGTGGGTAATGAGGTATTGTGAAGCAGACAGCTCTCTGTTTGTAA
>NW_004524599.1:13774901-13797239 GCF_000260255.1 Octodon degus
CTTTGACCTCCCTGGGTGTGTGGGTAATGAGGTATTGTGAAGCAGACAGCTCTCTGTTTGTAAATAAACAGGAGCCCAAGGGCTCTGGTCACAACGTGGGAGCCCAAGCCTAAGTTTTATCAGAGTATGGGCAAGTGGGGCATCTGTTAGAGGGGAAAATAAAACAACCACTTTTCACATGTAGATGTTTTCTATCCCACATCTGGCACCATGATAAATGCCTACACTTATGTTCAAGTGGGAAGCTTTTAAACATATGAAAGGTAAGTGATTCCTGCAATCTTCTTATATCCAAGTATTAACAGATTAGTTTGCATACAGTTTAGATGCTCACACTGTATGTTAAAATTTAGTAATTTTATTTTTCTGTTATTGTGATAGCTAAAATTCTTCAACTCAGATTGCTACAAACTGGGACATCTGAACACGGCTTGCTTTGTGTGTGTGAGAAAAGCTTAAAGTTACTTTGACACATGTGGCTCAGTATTAATTGCTTCTCTAACATATATGAGGCCGTGGGTTCCATTGCTAACTAATATTTATAATTTTTCCTTTTTCTAAATGTAAAGTTTTCCACAAAATAAACCCATGAGTTTCTCCAAGTGGTTGTTAGTCCCCAAGACAGTGCCCATGATTCTTAGCGCCTGGTGCTCACAATGCTCCCATGATTCTTAGCGCCTGTGCTCAGAGTGCTCCCATGATTCTTAGCACCTGTGCTCACAGTGTTTCCACCTCGGGTGTGACAAGGAGGCTGCAGAAGAGAGAGCGTGCTCCTCCAAGTCTATATTGTAAAAGACATCAAGGATTCACCAACAATCTCTTGCTTTGTGGATCTCAGGGCCATTCTGTCAGAAAACGCGAGCAGCCAGCATTAGTATGCCCATCTTCCATTGCAAGCATGGGCATCCTCCTCCCAAGCTGACCTTCTGAGGATGTTACCCTGGCTGATCCTTGTGCTATGACATGGTGAGAAGCTGGGCCAGAACCACACTCATAAAACACTGGCACACTCCCACCCTTTGGCAGCAATAACGTAGTTAGTGTTGATTTAAGCCACAGAGTTGGACATAATTTATTAGGCAGCAATAGATAGCTAACAGCGTCTGGTATTAGTCTATAAATACTTAGGAAAGATCTAGAAAAACGCAGGCGAGGAATGTAAACTTGCAGGAGGATAAGTATTAACAAAGAAATTTATGATTTTGTGTGTTGTTTTTTCTTCCAGATACAGATCGGGATGTGTTAGGGTTTAAATCTAATGGCCCCAAAAGCCTCCTATGTGTGAAAGAAGATAGGGTAAACTGGGCGCCATAGGGAACTTACCTGAGTGTGCTGCTGGAGGCTGGCTCTTGGTAGAGAGAGGTGGCTCAGAGGGTGGCCGGAAACATCCATAGCCTCTTCCCCCTCCTCTCTTTGCTTCCTGGCCATGGTCCGTGAGCTGCCCTCCTCCCATGCGCTGTTCCTCCAGGCTTTTCAGTGTTGAGCCAGCCAAGCAGGAACGAAATGTCTAAAACCATGAGCCTAAAATGAACCTTTCCTAGGGGCTGGGGAGATGGCTTAGTAGAATAAGTGCTTCCCTGGCAAGCACAAAGGCCTGAGTTCAATCCCTGGTTCTGCAAAAAAAAAAAAAAAAAAACTAAGACAGTATGTTTTGAAGATATGACTAGGGGGCGGGGAGATGGCTCAGTAGAATAAGTGCTTCCCTGGCAAGCGCAAGGGCCTGAGTTCAATCCCCAGTTCCAAAAAAAAAAAAAGATATGACTATAAATTAATTTAAAAGCCTAAATTAGAATCAACTAAGATGCCCTCCAACAGAAAAATGAACAAATTATCCCAACAATGGACTGGCACTTACCAATGAAATGAACCATTAAGCCCTGAAAATGTATAGAGGAAGCCAAAATGCACATTACTAAATGAAAGAAACTAGCCTGAAAGCCTTGCATACCATGCTTCCAACTCCATGGCATCAGGAAAAGGCAACACAACAAAGTGGCTCTCCCAGGAGTCAGAGATGGACAACACAGGATATTTTGGGCAGAGAAATTATTGTGTGGAGGCCATGACAGTGGCTGCCTGTCAGTGCACGTTTGTTCCAACCCACAGAACGTGCAACACGGCAGGAGTGACTCCTGGGTAAAGCACGGCCGAGTGGGAGGACACCTGCGTCAGCTCATCCACTGTCACAAATGCACCCTGTGATCGAAGCTGTTAATAAAGACACAAGAGTGGGTGGGTAGAGGTGAGGGGTGAGAAGGTATGCGGGCGCCCTGTCCTTCCACTCAGTTTTTCTGTAAACTCAAAACTTCACTAAAAAGGGTTTATTCTTTTTTAACAAAATCTTAAAAGATGAATCAAGAGTCTTTCACAAAAAAAAAAAAAAGATTTCACGTCTAATTTCCCAGGGAAAGAAAAGGGGCCAGATAGGACGCCAGATTCCCCAAGCACCAAGGTGGAAAAATGGATTCATGGGTCGGCTTTACCTCTGCCATTTTTTCCCAGCTGAAATACAGGATTAAAAATTCAAAAACTCTGACTTTGGGGTAGGAATGCCTTAAAATCCGGGTCCCTTGCAGCCTCTGCTGCTAAAACATGCCCCGGTAGCCAACCGCTGATGGAGGACGGGGATGGACGCCCACGGTGTTCCAGGCGCTCGGTCGGGGAGCTCCGCAGGCCCGGAAGGAAGGCAGCCGCGACCTGCCCACATAGCCCGGGACCCCCACGGAAGCCGCTGGGGGGGGGGGGCAGCCTGAAGGTGCAGCCCTCCGGCCTCCTGAGAAGTACAGAGCGAGTGACTTAAAGGGCCAGAGACTTCAGGCTGGAAGCCAGACAGGCCGAGGATCCCTTGGCACAACGTGGGATCCCAGGGCTTTTGAATTCCACTTTTGTCAGATGTTGGACTGTCTGCATATATATAATGAGGTGACCTGGGCATGAACCCCGAATAGGATACAAATTTATGCTTTATATATATCCTTCTAAATATCATTTTACACAACCCTTTACATAATTTTGCGAATAAAACAAAGCTTCACATTGTGGGGTTTTCCCCTTAGGCATTATGCTGCGGCTGTAAGGTTTGGATTTGGGGCATTTCTTTTCTTTCTGTGGTGCAAACCCGGTGCATCGCGTGTGCCAGGCCGCGCTCCCCCCGCCCCCGCCCCCCAGCCAGTGCTGTCCAGAGCCTCGGTTCCGGCCTGATCTCGCCATCCGCGCCACGGGATCCCGCTTTCGCGTGCAAGAACCGGATTCCCCGAGGCGCCGTTTGCAGTAGGAAAAGACCGGTCAGTGTATTCCAGTCCGCACATAACCTGTGTTTCAGTGTGGCGCCGGCAGGAGGCGGGAGACAACCCCAAGATTCAGGGTGAGGGGGAAACCTGCAGGCTCAGATCTGCGGAACAGCAAGGGAAGGCTGCTCAATCCCTGCACAGTGGGCCTGGGAGGAAACGCGGAAGCCGAGGACCCTGATGTCTGGAGGCAGCGATTTAGGGGACGGGGCCTTGCTTTTCACGCTTACTACCATTTTCAGTTTTTGCCATTTGCTTTTATTACTTTTCATTTAAAAGCAGTTAATTTTTTAAAATCAGGGAAAACAACTTGGAAGCAAGAAGTTTTTAATCTAAAGAATGAGGGAGAAAAAGAAGAAAGAAAAGAAAAATGGAAAACAACAGGCATCGAAGCAGTTTGGTAACTTGAACTGTATTAGAAAAACAAGGCTGTGGAAAAAACGCATACAGCATTGACCCATCAAGAAAAAAAATAAGGGGCCGGGAGATGGCGCTTGCCTGGCAAGTGCAAGGCCCCTGTTCTGCAAAAAAAAAATTAAGAAAAAAATAATGGGAGTAAGAAAGGAGGAAAGGGAAAGACTGCGGCGGGACGCGGACAACGCAGTCCCGCGTGGTCCGTGCCTGGGGAAGCGACCGTGACAGCGGGGTGACACCGGCCTGGAACCCAGACAGCGCTGCGCGGCCCTGCGCACTGGCGCCCCCGTGTGGCCGAGCGCGGTCCCTCGGCCGGGTCTCCATCCAGGCAGAGCCGCTGTGGAGGCTCCAGAGCAGGCGCCTTAACCAGCCAGGGCCGGGGAAGCCCTGAGAAGAGGTGGGCTAGGAACCGGATGCGGAGGAACCGGCATATAAACAGCAAGATACGTAGAAATCGGGGTAGCCACAGGCGCAGGGGAAGCTGGACCCCAAAGCCAAGGGCTCCCCCTGGTTTTCCATCCTGGGCTCTTTGAGCGCCGGATTGGAGCAAGGAAGGGTGAGGAGGCCCGAGTGCCCCTCCAGGTCGAAGTGTGCCAGTTTTAGCGAGTTGGATAAAACCGTGGTTCTCAAAGCTGGGTCCGCGGTCCCCGGTGGATCCTAGTGGCCTGTGGGGAACCAGCGGCAGGCCTGGGGTTGGCAGGATTTTCCCAGCAGTGCTAATTCGTCTTCTGCCTCTCTCGCTGCGAACATTAGCACAGTGGTTATGAAAGCCATCGGGGAGGCGGGTTAAAAGGATGCTAGCACTAACTATCCTAGATAAACCAATAAAATTGATTGCATTAAATCTCAAGCCTTGAGTCTATGGGGTGTGTGTGTGTGTGTGTGTGTGTGTGTGTGTGTGTGTGTGACAAGACAGGAACTGTGCATGAAGTGCTTCTCCCTAGGCCCAGAGCTGCCTGGCGGGAGCATTGGAAAATTCACTTACAAGAACGACAGATGAACGATGAATATTAAAGGTGGACATTTGGTGGGCACTGTCTTGAAAATAATCCAAGTGAGCCTCAGACTGCAATGAAAACAAGTGAGAGAACTGCTGCTGACGTCAAGCGAGAGAATGTGCTGCTGAGGTCAACATCTGAACTTCGAAGGGAGAGTGCTGACCCGCATGCGCCCCAGCTCAAGACTCTAACAAAGCTGTCAGGGGGGAGGCAAATGTGATTTTTGACATTGCAAACAGAAGGCCTCCATGTCTGGGGATCTGCATTTCTCAGTGAACCACGTTTTCCAAAATGTCAACACGTGTTACATAATCATGCATGGGCAAAAACCCCATGCAAAACGTGAGATACACCAATCGTAGGTAAAAGGGGGCAGGTGACTCACTGATAAGGCTTCAGAGTCTATGTGGAACTCTCTTAAAGAAGCCGTTTTGGCTTCTTTATATATAAAGAAGAACGGCCACCATGCATGGCGCAGACCTGTGAGCCCAGCCCCTGGGGAGGCTGAGGCAGGAGGGTTGCAATTTCATCGTCTGTTGCTGTAGCCGAAGATCTGAGACTGTGTTATATAGAGAGGAAAGGATTTTAAGACTTCCAGTTTCAATGTTTTAATGAATCCCGCTTTATCGGGCATTTCTTGCAATAAACTCTCTTCTTATACAACTTCTCCAAATTTAAGATGCATCCTCACCTGTTGTGCTCCACAGACATTTGCTTCTCCTGTCTCTGCCCAAGGTCTGTTGCTACTCACTTCACAGGGGTGGTCCTCCCGTCTTGGGCGCGGTCTGGGTCTGGCTGGGCCATTGTAACAAAACACCACAGACTGCATGGCTTATAAATGGCAGAAATCTCTGTCCATTGGCCAGCAAAGGTCACAGCCTCTGCCTCCTTGATGGCGCTTGCTCAGTGTCCTCATGCATGCGGCAGAGCTGTGAGGCAGCTCATTGGGGACCTTTTGTAAGAACACATCCTGTTCATGAGGGCCCCATTGTCATAATGTAATCATCTCCAGACGCCATGCCTCCAAGTGCTTTTACACTGAAAAGTAGCTTTGCACAGAGGAGGTTCGGGGACACACAGACATTCATGCCCTGGCTCTTTCCTCCCTCCCTCCAGGCCCTTCTGGCCCCTGATCCTGCGTACATGGCCCTGAGATGACATCAGAGACTCTGCCCTGAGACAGCCATTCCCACCCGGGTACGGGGCTGTGCCGGCTGCTTGTGGACCAGGACGGAAGGCGGGGCTGCTCTGGCTCCCTCCTCAGCAAGCAAAAGCCACTTTCTAATTTGGGCTAGGAGCTGACTGTGGGAACCAGCGTCAGAGACAGGTCCTGACGACAGTTCCTGTTCAGTCCCATTACGGGTTCTCCCAGCCCCACTGCCTGCAGAAGGCCCTGGGATGACAGTTGTCCTACTTCAGACACCATGGTAAGGAGAAAGAGCTTGCTTGTCCCCACACCATGCACAGTTGCACCGTGACTTTTGGCTTGCCTGGTTCTGTAGGATGTGAGGTGGCAGCAGCTGGTAGTGTGTGTGTTCTGGGGAGAGAGAGAGAGAGAGAGAGAGAGAGAGAGAGAGAGAGAGAGACCAAGATGGAGAGACAGATGGAGACAGAGACATTCCTTTTTAGAAAGAGGTGGCAACTACTGCAGCAAGTTCGAAAGGGGTGCGGCAGCTAGAAGTGTAGAGCAGAGGGTGGGCGGGAAAGAGGCTCCTTCGAAAGCACCGAGCACCTCTTTAAAAATTTATTTTAAAAATCTACTCCATAAGGTAAATGACAGGCTACCCTATGTAGACATTCAAATATTGAATGTTTTTCAATAAAAAATTTATGAGAAAAAATACTTTTGTAAATTGTTATTAAAGATACATAATCTAAAATTCCCTCTCCTAAACCCTCTAAGTGCGTAGCTCAGGGGCACTGACTACATTCACGGGGCCATGTGACATCACCGCTTTCCTCCTTCCCTGCCCTCTCACTTTGTGGTCAAATCAGTTTCTGGTCCCTGATATCTACCTAAGTTGTGGCAGAATCCAGATGCTAAACCAGGAACAGTGATGCACGCCTGCGATCCCAGTTGAGGCAGGAGGAGCCCACGGGTTCAAAGGCAGCCTGAATTACAGAGTGAGACCCATCTCGAAAGAAAAAAAGAGAGAAAGAAGAAAGAAAAAAAAGAAAGAAAGAAAGAAAGAAAGAAAGAAAGAAAGAAAGAAAGAAGGAAGGAAGGAAGGAAGGAAGGAAGGAAGGAAGGAAGAAAGAAAGAAAGAAAGAAAGAAAGAAAGAAAGAAAGAAAGAAAGAAAGAAAGAGAGAGAACAGAATCTAGGTAGTAGGAAAATAAAGGGAAACAACTACAGCATCCAGAAAGGCTAAACAGATGGGTGGAAAAGAGACCACAAAAAAGAAGAGATGGAGAGGTAGCCCTGCTGGGCGGGTCTCAGAGGGCTGAGGGTGTAAGATGCAGGCTTTTGAGAAGCTGAAATCAGGAAGAGTTATTGTTTTAGAGCCGGGCACAGGGCCACCCCTGTAATCCCAGCTAGTCTGGAGGCCAAGGCAGGAGGTCTGCAACTTCGAGGCCAGATGGGACAATTTAGTGAGATCTTGTGTCAAAAACAAACAAAAGATATATAGTTTTAAAAATAGAGATTTTGCTGTGTGTTAAGAACAAGCCCTTGGGCCAGCCAGATAGCCCAGCAGACTAAAGCACCTGTTTAGGCAGACCAGCAGCCGGGGTTCGATCCCTGGTGTGCCGTGCTGGCCCAGCCCCCAGCGCTTGGGAGGCTGAAAGCAGAAGGATCACTAGGAGTCCAATCTACATAGTGAGACTCTGTAGACCCTGTCCTAAACACAGAAAAAAAAAAAAAAAAAAAAAAAAGAACAAGCACTCCTCAGAGTTCCCTGAAGGGCCTAATGCAACTCCCTGACCTGGTGCAGCCACCTTGGGGTCTCCCGTTGTACACATGACGCGTCTGGAGCTCACTTTTTCACAAATCTGTTAAGAACACTTTTGCTGCTGCCCAATCTTTACAGAAGAGCAGAAAAACTGCTCCTGCTTTTCTGTTTCAGAAGCGAGAGAGAAACCCCCACCACACCCAGCTGGAAGCCTGGGCCTTGCTGTCCATGTCGCAGGCTTGGAGGTGCCGGGCTTCCTGTGAGAGGCCATGGATACTGAACCAGACAATCCTATTAAGAGATGACACACTGCCCAGGCACATAGCAGCCAGAGTCCATGCAACACTGGGCAGGAATTGCTCTCAACTGAATGTTGGTTTTTTTTGTTTTTTTTTTTTTCAAATTGGTAGGACAGTTTCAATAATTAACACACTGCATACATTCTTCTTAGTGGTTAATTGTTGTACAAGATGCGGACCTGACATCCCATTTACAAACACCATTAGAACAAATCATTTTATTCATTAAAAAAATGTAACTGTTTATCTATCCCAACCACTCTGAATACACAGATACAAAATGGACATTCATCTGTATGCCTTTTTTTTTGTTAAGTTCCGTTATTTGAATATTATAGGTGTGTAAACTCAGGAAGACATTCCAAGAGTCCAGCAGCCCACAATACTATTGGGTCTTTCGCTTCACTTGCAATGTCACAAATTGATGACCTGAGTCCCCCACAGCTCAATATAACAGCATGGCTTTATTTCTTATATTTCATTTTTATACTTTTCTTCTGGATGGTTAAGACCAAGGTAAAGCAGGACCTATGCAACAAGAGTTGTAGCTTTTGAGTCTGATAAGGTCTGGGAAATCCCCTCAGGATTTATCCTGAGATCCTGTACCTCAGATTGTTGAACCTTTGTCAGTATCAGCCATGTGGTTGAGTCATGGCCATTGCTTGGCCAATGTGCTCTCTGTGAAAGCCTGAGAGAATGTTTTCTCTCCATGTGACTCTCCTTAGGCACACTCTACATCATCCATCACTTTCCTCTTTGGCCCCATAATCTCCTTGATCAGAAAATTTGGGACACTACCGAGTTACATGATGTTACAGTACAAGTTCTCATATGTCCTGAGTCTTAATTGACCTTGGAAGGCTAGGGCCAAAATGTTGGTTTTCCTTGCGGCCCTCCTTTTTCTCTAATTTTGGTTTGCAAACTTAGGTTGTTAACCATCCAGAAGATCAATTGAATGTTGGAGGCACTACCTAATTCGTACTGTAGGGGCTGACAGCTTTCAATTGGGTTAGTTTTATCCTAGCAAAAGAAGTCTTAGTGTAGTCTTTCCCACCCTTGTTTCCAGGTGCTGCCTCTCTGTCACTCCTTCCCCACTCTTGTTAAGATGTCGTAAGTATTTAAGCAGAGACAAAACAAAGAGCAAGGCGGGACGTGTTTCTGATCTGTAGGGACTGGGGAAGTGCATTCAGACGCCAGCCGGACATTCAAGATCTGTAACCCAGGAAAGGTCAGATGGCCGGCTTTATCAGGAAACTCTGTTTTTTCCAATTTTCTGTCTGACGTGGAAATAATCTTGCCATTTCAACTTATTAAAATTCTAAATCTCAAGGTGACACAGTATTAAGTCATAGCAACTTGGGAGGTGACCATGCATAGTGTGGGTCCCTTGTGCGTGGGGTGTGGGTGTTTGTCACAGGGACAGCCTATCGGCCCTTTCTTCCAAAAGGATCCAGCAAAGAGGCGCCATTTGTGAGCAGGACATGGGCCTCCCCAGCCACCAATTCTGCAGGTGCTTTGATCTTGGCTTCCTAGATTGCAAGATCCAGAAGTGTGAGGAACAAATTCCTCCGGATCTGTGAGGAATAAACTGCTATTGTCTAGGGCTGGGGAGCTAGCTCAGCAGTCTAAGCACCTGCCTGGCAAGTGCAAGGTCCCAGGTTTGATCCCCAGTACCACATGCTGTGCCAGCCCTGGGCTGCCTCAAAACCAGGTGTGGTGCACACCTGTAATCCTAGCACTGGGGAGACTGAGGCAGGGACGATCACTGCAAGTCCAAGCTGCATAGTGAGACCCTATACCAAATAAATAAAAGATTTTTTAAAAATTTAAAAATTGCTATTGTCTATAAATTACTCAGTCTGTAGAATTCTGTTATGACAGCCCAGACAGAGTAAGATAAGACTATTTAGGGTCGCACTGCTCATAATAGCCCCAAAGTGAAAGTGGTCTTACTGCCGATTAGGGGATAAACAGATAAACAAAATAGTTCCCCCACATAAGCTATTACTCAGCACAAAAAGAAATGACAGACACAACATGGATGAAACTTGAAAATATTGTGCTGAAAAAGGAGCCCGCGATGAGAGCACATACGGTTCAATTCGGCTTATGGGAAATGCGCAGAACAGAGAAGTCTGCACCCAGAAGGTAGATCTGCGGTTGGCAGGGCCAGGGACTGGGAGACGCGGGGGTCTCTGGGAGTGAGAACGGGCCTCCTTTTGGGATGCTGACGGTGTTCTGGACTAAGACAGCAGCAGCTGCTGCGCAAGGTTGTGAGGATGCAAAAACAACTCCCTGTACCCTTCCAAAGAGTGAGCACTGTATCTGAATTAAAACCATGCTAAAAGCTGGGGGTGGTGGCAAAACCTGCGATCCCAGAACTCGGGAGGCTGAGGCAGAAGGATCATTGTAAGTTGGAGACCCGCCTGGGCTGCAAAGTAAGCCCAAGGCCAGCCTGAACTGCATAGTGAGACCCTGTCTCAAAAAAAGACCAAAATAAAAAAATAAGTAAATAAATAAATAAATAATGTCAATGGGAATCAGGACAAAGATAGTGTGGGGGTGGAGAAGCTTCTAGAACTTCTAGAGAAAAGGGATAGCACTTGATGACAGAAAGAGGGGTTGAGGTTGTGCATGGGCCCCTGGAGTGTGTGTGTGTGTGACCCTAAGTGGCCCAAGAGCCATCCTAAGACTTGACTGCACAGAGAGGCCAACAGTTCCAATGCAGTGATAACATCTCATCAGATGGGGAGTGACTTGCACACGAATTGAAACAATTTTGAATTATAGAGTATTTTTATTACTAGTTAGAACAGAATCGCACAGCACCATCACTCACACCAGCTTATGAATACCAAGCTCCCGGTCAGGACAGATGAGGGGTCCCCTGAAAGTCTCTGGGCGCCTCGGGGCTGAGGCTGCTGCTGCCGCCACTTCACACCCGGAGCACTGGCTCCCTTTATCAGCCCGCGTGCTCCTCTCCAGGTTTCCTCTGCTGCCACTCTCAGCTTCTGCATCCCAGCGGCTTTCTTCTGAAATTCTGTGAGTCTCCAGCCTGCGGCTTGGCCCACTAATCCCAAAACTACGCACGTTCGGGGCCCTGGTGGCCACCTCCCTGCTCCTGACACCCAAGCCCCTGGTCTCGGCCGCAGCCTCTCTGCTGTAGTCTCTCTGCGCGGAGCCCAGGGCCACAGACGTCTGTACCTGGTGAGCACAGTCACACCCAGCGCTGCATGTCCAGTGCCCTCCTGCTTCCCATCCAAGGGCGCCACTTCTGTGCCCCTGGTTTAAGTAAAAGGTATCTGCATGGAACCCATGCTGATCCTGAGGGCGGGGTCTCGGGCTAGTAAGTGGAGGAGCTGACACCTGGCCAAGTCCCAGGCTCCAAGACCAGGGCTCTGCACAACACCCTTGAACCCACAGGGTTCTGGGAGCCGCCACCTGGGCCTCCGCTGTCTTCAGCCCTGCCTCTCACTGCGCATGTGCACTCTGCAGGCCAGCAGCACCTGCGACTCCTCTGCGTCTGCCAGCCCATCCTGCTCACCCTCGTCACATCACCACCTCCTGACACCTCTGTCTTCCCCTCTGTCAGCCACACGACCCCCTTCTGTAAAGGTGCCGCTCTTACAGCAGCAGATGTGCCAACCCTTGCCTGAGATGCAGCAGCGGCAGTGCCCAGCTTTCAGGACAAGAGCAAGCCTTATTCCCTGGCCCAAGCCTCATTCTGCTTCCCTGGCCTTACAGGCAGTCCCTGGTATTCACGAACACTGGCTCTGCAGCCCCAGTGAAATGCGTGGATGCCGAGTCAGCACTTCCAGTGTCACAGACAGGTGTGGGGCAGGAGTGTGCTAGTCACCTTCTTATCACAGGGATGCAATATGTGGCACCACAGCCTAATGGAGGGGAGGTGTGTGCTGGCTCACATGCACAGCCCATAGCTGGCTGGCTCTGAGGAGGCAGAGTAGGCAAGATGGAGAGGGGGCTGGTGAGGACAGCTGTGCACCTGCAGCGGCTAGGAATCAGCAAGGGGAAGAAAGGAGGGAAGGAAGGGGCAGGGACTGAGGACGGAGATGCCCTAGCAGGCCACAGCCCCCGAGACCGTCCTCTGCCAGCCTGGCTCCACCTCCTGGCTTCACATTTAGCTCTAGGGCCCCCAGGATCAGTCAACTGTCCAAAGCCCTCCCTGGGAGCTTGAGGCTATGGGAAGCGCTGCGCTATAAACCATAACTAGGGCAAGGAGTTTTGAGGTACCCAGTGTATGGGCCCCCCATGAGGCTTGCAGCAGTCTGGCTTTGATTCCATGGCTCAGTCTCTAAACTGGAATCCTTTTCCAGCTCTATTTCTGCTATGGTTCTAGCACCGCTTTGGTGCTATTGTTGTTGCTGATGGGAATGGCCCCCAGGGTAGTCTGAAGCTCTATCCTGTGTCCCTGTGCCTTTGGAGGACATCAATGCATTAGGCCAGCTTCTCCCAGGTAGGGGACACAAGATGGTGAGGGTTTTTTGTTTTGTTTTGTTTTGCAGAACCAGAGATTGAACTCAGGCCCTTGCGCTTGCCAGGCAAAGACTTGGTGAGTTTGATGTTACCAAACCAATAAAACAGCTCATCTGGAAAAAGGAGGAGGAAACACACCTGTGCACATGAGCCCCCAGAGAGTGCGTAGGAAACATCTCCAGGGCTCGGGGAGCTACGGAAAAGACGGGAAGTGAGCTAAATCTGTGGGCTTCTGAGATGGTGTCTGACAATGAGCCTTCCGAGGCCGATGCCAGGAAGTTTGGGTCAGGACCCTTCTGTGCAGGCTGGCTTGTGTTTGGCCTAAATGATACGACACAAAAAACGTTAAGCCTATGAGCAAGGCAAGGTCTGCAGAGCAGGAGGCTGTGGGAGGACTTTTGAAACACTTGCCCTGTGTCCTGTGTGTAACAGGTGATGCAGAAGAGTTGCTTTTCCACTTTGAGACTAGTGGATTTTGCAAACAAACATAATACAACTGGCATTTTGGTTGAGGGAGGTATTGTGACCAGAAGCTCAAAGGAACATAATGCTCTACTGTCCCTAGGAGGACTAGTTCCGGGTTTACTGGTACAAGGTTTGAGCCAAGCTGAGAGAACGAACCCCTGGTGAATGACAAGAATCACTGTGCTCCCTGCTGTTCCCACCGGTGGGCTCCGTCCCACTGGACTCTGTAGTTGCCTGGAGACACTTGCCCAGGACTGCCCTCTTCCCTCCATCCATGCCCTGTGTCATCCTGTAAACCCCAGCCAGGCCCCACTGTAGGCTGACTGAGCGTCTCTTCCACACATTCACACACAGTGCACGGCCCCTGACACGGTGCTTATCACGGCAGTGCTGTCCCTCAGCTGTTTGTCTGCCTCCCTCATCAGTGTCGGAGCTGCTACAGGGAAGGCCCTCCTGTCCTCCCTCCTTCCCGTCCTCCCTGCCTTCCACACACTACACACCCACTTCCCTGGCTGCTCATCTATTCTATTATCTATCTATCCACCTACGTGTGTGTGTGTGTGTGTGTGTGTGTGTGTGTGTGTAGTGTATGGATATAGACAGATTTGGTAAGATAGAAAAAAAGACAAAGACCATCACCCCAAGACAGTTCTCACATTGCACTTTTCTTTTCCTCCTGAGTTATCAGACAGCACTAGGCCTGTTTGGCTGAGTTGCTGTTGCGGTACTTAGCACAAAACCTGGTCCGTAGAAAGGATCAGTAAACATTTGTTGGGAAAGTATCAGAAAGGTTAACACTATGTATTCATTTTATCTAATTGAATTTCCTTAGTACATAAACTTTTAATAAGTAGATAAAGTAGTCATTAAATTAGCACTTTGTTCCCTTAAATATTTGAAATACGTCTTCTGCTTCCCTCTTTTTAATTTGAGCCATCTGTAATAAAATCTTGCTGAGTAAAATAAATGTCAGCGGAGTCTAAATGAAATAATTAGAAATTTGGAGGAAGTGGTCTGAATTAATCAGTTTTCACTGAGCTCATTATAATTACGGAGTGTTGGAGTCAGAGAAGTCTTCATTTACACTCATGCAAATGAGGCTCTTCTGGGTCAGCTAAGGAGGAGGAGAGAGGAACAGAAGGTGGCTCACCAGGCAGTGTGAAGGGACAGTCACTCAGATGGCTGGGGTCTGCTCTCTGACACTTCTGGGATTCAGCCACCAGCTGCCTCGCAGGAAGCAGCATTTGCTACTCCTCGCAGAGCCGGGGCTGCTGCTGAGACCCGGCTGTGCCTGTGGCTGTCCTCCGTCATTCCCCGCCCGGCTGCTCTCTCGGCCTGCCTCAGGCATCTGTTGGGACTCCTGAGGGCTGTTGGTCTCTGCAGGTGTCCGGGTTTAGTCCTTCAATGCCCTGCAAAGGCTCCCATGTACACAGGCTGGCTTGGGGGGTGACAGGATCACGGAACGGACCGTGTTCAGTGGTGGAGTCATCCACAGAAGAGCTCACAGTGTGCTAGCCAGAAATGGAGTCTGGTGAGGAGAGGCAGGTCCCCCGAAAAGGATTATAATGTCTCCCTCCGAGCCCCCTCCTTTCTCTCTCTGCTTCCTCGTCGCCATGAAGTGACACTTTCCTTCTGTAGAAGACCATGGACTGAATCCTCTAAAGCCCATGAACCAAACTAATTTCTCACTCAAGCTGTGGGTGCTGGCTCCCATTGACACAGAAAGTGCCCAGGACAGTAGGTCACAGATTCAGATTCTCATAAGGAAAAAGGCCCTCTTTCTTCAGATTGTTATTCACCTTCCCAGTGAACAGAGCTTTCACACTGCATCTTATTTGTCTAATTCTTGAGACAAAAAGACTAAAACCAACAAATTAAAAGAGGAAAAGTTTAATTAGTTCATAGTTTGAGGAGGTTCCAGTCCATAACAGGCTGGCTCCAGGGCAGGGCAGCGTGGCAGAAGGGCATCAAGGAGGAGAAACCATCCATGGCAGAGCAGGTACAAGGCAGTAGGTGCAGCCCACAGCAGCAGCAGGGGCAGCAGGGAGAGTGTCCCCTCCCTCCCTTTATGTTCTGTCCAGGGCGTAAGCCACCTACATCCCTTAATCCCAGTTTCACACCTTCACATTCATATACTCTAACTCAACCACCTTCAAAACTCTCCACCTATGCCTAAATGAGGCTTTGGGGGACATCTAGACACAAGCCCTGACGCACCATCTCCTCCCTACCTATAAGGGAGCTGCCTTGGGGCAGTACCTCATCCCTGGGCCAGGATGCTGAGTAGACACCATTCACCTTCTTAGAGGGCCTGATAACAGGGTCGTAGCACATCTCTGGAAGCCCCTCTGAAGAAACGGGTCAGGGGGATCTTGCCCAAGAGGAGCCAAAAGCCGCAAGTCTCTGTCTCTGAGCCTAGCGTCTCTCAGGGTCAGGAAGACGCGTCTCACTACCTTGCTGCTTTATCTGCTCCATACCTTTGGGCTAAGCCCGCGAAGCCTGGCTTAACAGGCCCAACTGGCGAGGACAGCTGTGCACCTGCTAAGAATCAGCAAGGGGAAGAAAGGAGGGAAGGAAGGGGCAGGGATCAAGGACGGAGGTGCCCTAGCAGGCCACAGCCCCCGAGACTGTCCTCTGCCGGCCCATATGTGGTTTTTGTTTTTGTTTCTTTGTTTTTTGGTGTTAGGGATCAAACCAGGGGTCCCCCCATCTCAGTTACTTTTCTTTTATTGCTGGGAAAAAATACCTGACACCCAGAGTTAATGAAGGGAAGTTTATTTAGCTCATAATTTGTGAAGGTTTCAGGCCATACTTGGCTGGCTTCAGGGCAGAGTGGCACGTGGCACAGGGCAGCTGTTCCTGGTGGTGGAAACTAGTAAAACAGCAAGTGCAAAAAGGAGGAGCAGGGGCAGCAGCAGGGGTGACAGAGCACAACCCTCTCTCCCTTATGCTGCATTCAGGCCACCCATCCCAGAGTGGATGGAGCACTCACACCCATAAGCCCAGCACTGGATCGTGAATTAATCGCAAACTCTAGAAGCTGCCCCACGACTACATGAGGCTTTGATGAGATAACTAGACACAAACCATAACACCCACGTGCTAGGCTAAGCTTCAGCCACCGACGGAGGTCACACCCATCCTCCCGCTGAAGGGGCACTGAGCCAACATGCTGCCCCCTGCACACTGACTCTTCCCACGTGATATGAAGCACAGCCCGTTGTGTGCAGCACAGGGCAGCCTCGCGGGGGAAAATGCCTCTGGCTCTGTGCCCTGGACAGTGGGCCAGCAGTCAGGTTCCCCGAGAAGCCGCCTCGAGGGCAGTGGTCTAATGGGCAGTGCTTGACTCCAGGCCCGAGGAGCCGGGCAGCTCCTTCCCTCCCTCCCTGCCTCGCAAACTGTCGTTGAACTGAGCCTCAGGACAGCATATCCACTGCAAGATGAAAGTGACACTTTTCCATACTAACAAATTTACAATATTGTGATGGATTTTCACAAAGGCATACTTACTTTCCGTGTGTTCCTGTAGTTTCACATTTACAGTAATGGTGATGTCAAGTATCAGAGGTTGGTGGGCGACTCTGCAGCTTGCTGACATGTCACCCAAGACCCTTGGCCAGTTGCTGTCTGACAACAGCCAGGTGACGTGAGCCTCACAGGCCCACAGGAATCCATGGCACCTGCTTTGCAGCACGCAGACCTTTATGCATCGCTGTCTGGCTTTCCTTATCACCATTCTGGGGATAGAAATTGCATGGCTTGGTTGTTTTTTTTTTTTTTAGAATGTCATCTAGAAGGTGTAAGATATCTCATTTTTAAAGACTGTCATCCAAAATACAACATTTCAAAATATTAGAAGGTTTAGAATATGCTCATCTCATTTTTAGAGATTGTCATCTAAAATATATCATGTAAAAATATTTTTAAGAAATCTGGGCTCATTGCAAATATGTCCGTGGACCCGCCCTGAGTTTATTTATTTATTTTTTTAATATTTATTTATTTTTATTTATTACATTTATTTATTGTGTGTGTGCGTGGCCAGCTCAGCCCACCAGGGGGCGGGTCTGGCTGGCATGTGGTGCTGGGGATAGAACCGAGGTCCCTGTGCTTTGCCAAGCTTGTTTCAAGTAGGTGCTTTAGACCACTGAGCCATCTCTCCAGCCCCTCCGCCCTGAGTTTAGAGAAACTGCCGCAGTTAGTTCAGCAGAGACAAATATGAGTTCCATCTGTTCCTCTCGGGACTTGGATGCTCCCGTAAGACACCAGATTGGTGCCCCAAGCTCGATGACATGGTTATACCAACACATCTGCCGTCATTACCAGCGACAAGCCTTATCTGAAAGACCCTCTTTGCAGGATATGTTTAATATTTGGAAGAGTATGTGAAATATTGTCCCTGCTTCTGATAGTTAGCAATCTTGCTATTGTCTTCCATCAGGCACTACAAGAGAAGTCTTATTGCAGTTATATTATCAAAATAGAAATCAGAGACAAAGACTGGGAGGCTAGATGAAAGTCAATTAAAAACTAATACTAAACAAATACATCCAACTGAGCAAAATAAAAATTCCCATAGGGTCTTGAAAAGAGAAGTTGACAATCTGATTCTACATTCATGAGATGAGAAGAGTCAAGAAAAACTCTGCTAGAGAACTTTGCTAAAGAACAAAGTAAAAGAAGTTAAGGGCCAGCAAGACAGCTCAGTGGACTAAACGCCTGCTTAGACAAGTGCAGGGAACAGGGTTCAATCCCCGGAACCACATACCACATGGGCCCCACCCCGGGTGTGCTGAGCTGGCCACAGAGTCCAGGCATGGTGGTGCACGCCTGTAATCTCAGTGCTGGGGAAACGAAAACAGGAGGATCACTACGAGTCCCAGCTGCCTAGTGAGACCCTGTACCAAATATATCAATAATAATAATCATCGTAATAATATAGGGGAAGTTACATTTTAGATAAAGAGACTCACTATGAGACATTAACAACATATTCTAGGATAGCGATATTTTACTCAGGGTAGCAGATGTGCAGGTATACGTACATCAAAAGATATGTACTAGAAAGTGGGTGGCATTATTTGATATAGGAAAAAATATTTGAAAAAATCTAGTGAAATACAGCTTTGGGGCTGTGTCCTACAGACACCAGGATTGCTCGTCGAGCTCCGCTCTGTCAGCTTCCCATTTCCTTCTGAGTGGAGCTAAAGAACGCTGGGCTGATGGTACCCCTCCTTCCCTTCCCTCCTGTTGCCCAGGCTGGCTTGAACTACCGGGTTCAAGCATTGCATGGTCTCAGCCTCCTGACAAGCTGGACCTCAAGCAGACGCCAGTGCCTCCAGCTGGGGAAACATTGTTTTTATCAGCTGAAAAATTTCCATTCTGGGCCAGGGATACAGCTCAGCGGCATAAGCACCTGCCTGGCAAGTGCAAGGTCCTGAGTTTGATTCCCGGGACCAAAACAAAGTTCCATTTCCAGGGTTTTTTGTTTTATTTTGTTTCTTTTCTTTTTAGGCATTTTTTTATGTACTTGGCACAGGGCAGGGTCTCACTACCCAGCTCAGATTCATAGTGATCCTCTTATTTTCAGCCTCCTCAGCTCTGGGATTACAGGTGTGCACCACCAATCCTGGGTGACTGAGTTTAGTCTGCTGAGCTATCTCGCTGGCTCTGTTTTCATTTTGAAACTGATAGTTACATGCCAGCTGAGATTTCAAAATACTTTTTATGCAGTTATTAATGTGTTACCAGTAAGAATAGAATGGGGCATTTCCTTTGTCATATGAAAATCCTAGAGTCTCATGTCTGAAATTTCCCCTCTCAATCTTCAGCAGGTTTTTGAAACTAGCAGTAGGATTCTCACCCTGACTAACTATATATGCTGATACCTGTGACCTAAGCAACTGCACTGAAGATAGCAATGTGTAATACTAGGCCATGCTTGGAATGCACTGAAGATAGCAATGTGTAATACTGTCATTCTGGTCTTCTAAATGCATACTGCTTGTCATGTCATACCAATTACTGCTGTACTGCCTCTCAAGTAAATGTTTGTTTTTTTAAAAAAGGGTAATAAATGAAAACAAGAGACAAGAAAAAAAATGTCATAGGATTGTCCTGCTACAATGCTGTATATGGTTAGATTTCTAAATTTCTGTGTAAAAATATATAATTATTTATTCCTATTTTTTAAATAATTTTTTATTTTTTATTTTTTTCTTTTCTTTCTTCACATTCTGTAGGGATTTAAAGTTTAACATATCAATACTTGATGGAAAATACCTGTTGCATGTTACGTCTAAGGTGTTTGATATTCAGACAGACTGTCTATGTTATAGGGTAATGATATCATTAAACTTCACTTCTGGAGAGTTAAAAACTTAAGTTTGCAGACCAAGAATTAGAGAATAAGAAGGGCTACAAAGATAGCCAATACTTTGGCCCCAGCCTTTCAAGGTCAGTGAGGACTCAAGACATAGGAGAACCTGTACTGTAACATCATGTAACTTAGTTGTGGCCCAAATTTTCTGATTAAGGAGATTATGGGGCCATAGAAGAAAGTGATCGATGTTGTATAGTGTGCCCAAGGAGAGTCACATAGAGAGAAAAACCTTCTCTCAGGCTTTCACAGAGAGCAAACTGGTCAAGCAATGGCTGTGACTCATCTACATGGCTGACACTGACAAAGGATCTACAAACGGGAGTACAGGGTTTCAGGGTAAATCCTGAGGGGATTTGACTGACCTGGTCAGATACAGAAGTTGCATTTCTTGTTATATAGGTCTTGCTTTATCTTGGTCTTAACCATCCAGCAGAAAAGTATAACAATGAGGTATAAAAAGTAAGGCATATTAATATGCTGAGCTGTAAAAGGCTCAAGTCAACAACTTTTTTCATTGCCAGTCTTACAGATAATCCACTACTATTACAGACTACTGGACTATATTTATTATTTTTTCTGAATTCACATACCTACAATATTTAAATGGCAGTGGAATACCCATCTCTGACAAAACTAAACAAAAAAAGGGGATACAAATGAAAGATCATTTTGTATCTGTATATATAAATAGTTAGGATAGATATGCAGCTACTTTCTCTTAATTCAATGAGAAGAAAGATTTGTACTAATAGTATTTAGACAAGATATCATGTCTGCATCTTGTGCTATGAATAACCACTACAAAGACAACAATATACAATGTATTAATTATTGAAACTGTCCTACTAATCGGTTTTGAAACTGTCTCATTGTTATTTGTTTCTCAATAAAATTAATAAAAATAAATAAATAGATAAATTTTTTAAAAAGAAAGAAATTTCCCCTCTCAAGAGTTTATGTTTCAGGGCTGTGGGGGTAGTTCAGTGATCTAAATGCCTGCCTAGGCAAGCACAAGGACCCAGGTTTGATCCCCAGAACCACATGCTGTGCAGGCCCTGCCCCGGGTGCAGCTAGATGCACCTAGCCAGCCACCAAGACTCAGCGTGGGGGTGCACGCCTGTAATCCCAGTGCTGGAGAGGTGTTATGGTTTGTGTCTAGTTGTCCCCCCAAAGCCTCATGCAGTCATGGGGTAGACTGCTAGAGTTTGTGTTAATTCAAGATCCACTAGGATTGTGGGTGTGCGTGCTGTTGGGATTATGGGTGTAAGCGCTGCACAGCCTGGGTCGGATAGTCCGAATGCAATTTAAGGGAGGCAGTGTTCCCCTCTGCTGCAATCGTTGCTGCTACTTCCCCCTTTTGCTCTCTGCTCTTTGCCACCACTATGGAAGGTTGCTCTCTGTCACGGGCCATGCTGCCTTGGATCCAGCCAAGTGCGGACTGACACCTCCAGTAACTGTGAGCTAAATAAACCTTTCCTTCCTTCTTTCATTTTAGGTGTCAGATATTTGTACCAGAAAGGAGAGAAGAGTAACTGAGACAAGAGGCTGAAAAGAGGAGGATCACTAGAGCCCGAGCTGTGTAGTGAGACCCTGTACCAAATACATAAAAAAAATTAAAAAAAAAAAAAGTTTTTGTTTCATTATGTTCTGTAGGGGGGCCAGGGTGATATGGGGGGCCAGAGAGATAGCTCAGTTGCCTAAGTGCCTGCCTGGCGAGCCAGAGGTCGTGAGTTCGTTCCCCAGTACTGAAAAAAAATGATAATAATGTTCTGTAAGTTATTTATTTTACAGCCCGCCGTGTCCTTTAGAGCGACGCAGGTCTGAGAGCCCTAGGACGGTGCTGCCTGCTCCGTGTTCTGCGCTACTCTGGACTCAGCCCACGACACACAGCAGAGCCGGCTGCAGGCAGATGCGGGTCGCACTGCTCCCTGCCAGAAGGGCCAGCGGAGGCCCCGCGCTCGCCTTACACCAGCCCCCTCCACTCGCACAGTGCGGCCGTGCTTTACATCTGGAAAACTTTCATCCGGGTCCTGTTAAACACGAATTTCTAGGCGGGACAGCAGCTGCCCCCAGAATCTTTCCAAGGTCTCCGGGCGGCCCCTGAGAGGACCCGGCAGACGGGGTCTGGGGAAGCCTCCTCACTGCTGGGCCCGAGGGAGCAGGGGCAGGAGCTGGCCTCTCTGGGGCTTCCCGGAGCTGAAGCTGGCTCCCCGCGACAGCTGCTCCTTCATGGCTGTGACGCTACTCAAAAGGTGGCACGTTTGTCGTGCTTGAAACTGCTTGGGAATCTACTTATGGGATTCTTTTTTTTTCTTTCCAATTTCTTTTTCCTCCCTCCAGGGTCTTGCCATGTAGTTCAGTCTGGCCTTGAACTTGTTGTGGGCAGCCTCCTGCTTCAGCCTCTGGAATGCTGGGATTAAGGTGCATACCACCGGAGCTCCCAGTTACTTTATAATCAATTCCACCTTTCTCCTCATCTGTCAGTTACTGCTTTGCTTAGAAGTAATTTCAGGGAGGACACGGACTTTGTACCAGTTCTCTTCTACTATGAGGTTGTTGCCAAAACACTGGGGTGTGTCCCATGGGGATGAAAAAATATAAGTCAGAGAGAAGAGGCAGGCACATGGTTCAAAAGACATGAAGGCAAGAAAGCGAGGATACAAAGGAAGACCATAAAGCTCCCCCCAGCTTTCCTAGGGGACGTGCAGTAGGATAGCCACAGGGGCTCTTTGTCCAGGGGCGTTGAAGGGGCCTGGGAGCTCAGGCCTCGGTGTAAGCCACACATGCTCTGCCCTCGCAGAGCCCGCACCCTTCTTCAGGTGTGGTCCCTGCAGTGTTCTGCGGAGCCCAGGTGGGGCCACGCACGAGCAGCTAGCCTGCCCATCACGCTCTCAGGAGGTCCCAGAGAGCCAGAGAACCCTGGCAGGCTCTTTCGGTAAGATCCCTGGAGGGCTGTGACTCAGAAGCCTCCAGTTTGGGCTCCTGGCTCTGTTTGGGGGCTGCTGTGCCCACTGCCTAACAGAGCCCTAACAGAACCCTAACAGAACCCTAACAGAACCCTAGCAGAGTCCTAACAGAGCCCTAACAGAGCTCTAACAGAACCCTAACA
>NW_004524599.1:13797444-13799376 GCF_000260255.1 Octodon degus
AGCCCTAACAGAGCCCTAACAGAACCCTAACAGAACCCTAACAGAGCCCTAGCTCCCTAGCGCTAGTTCTAGTTACTCTGTGAAACCCGAGCCCTCTCACTGCTCACTCGCCGTCCTTTCCTGGCTCAGTTGTCTGCTTCCAGCACGCTTTCTTTTCTTTTCTCAAAAAATGTATTTAGTACAGAGTAAGTACAGGGTCTCAGTACATAGATCAGACTCCTAGTGATCCTCCTGTGTTCAGCCTCCCAAGAACTGGGATTACAGGCACACAGCATCATGCCCAGTCTCGGCACGTCCAGGGGCAGGGCCAGCGCCGCTTCAATCCACTGAGCTATCTGTTCGGCCCTCAGCATGCTTTCTTAATGTGGCTCAGTGAAGCCATTTTGATGAAATGAATTTTCATTTACCAACGTGTGGGAAGCACACATCCAGAGATTCCAGGCAGGGTATATTTCTACAGTAGGAGAAATCTTGTGCTCAACTGTCTCAATTTGATAACATGAAATAAAGCAGAATTTGAAAAGAAGTCAAGTGTCCAAAACTTCCCCTCCTTATAGCTGTCTTTCTTTGTACTAATAGATAAAAACAGTAACATGTGCCCTTGTAAATAAAATTTTATAACCTACCATTCCCATAACACAGTTATGCCACCAAAACTCAGGCACCCGCGTGAGTGAGACCCTCTACTGCACCCTCAGGACCCCTGCAGCCCTCCAGAGCCTCTGACCCCAAGCCTGCTGAGTGAGAACTTCTGGGACTCTCTCAGGACCCCATGATCCATCCCAAGCCCAGACCTAGCTAGTGTGTGGGAGAGCTTCTGTGCTCCCTTGAGCCCCCTGGGCCAGGGGCACAACAGAGGGGCACCACAGGTTCACTGTTTTCCAGAGGGGCACAACAGGTTCACTTCCAAGGGCTGCAGCAGGACCTGAACACAACAGCTAGACTCAGGCCAGGCATAACTGAATAAACTTAAGCTTAATAGATCTGCCCCTGAATTTCAGTAGGTGTTAAGGTTATAACTGCACCAAATCTCTGTACCAAAGTTCAGAGGTCAGTGCTATACAAAATGATAAAGACAAGGAGCAAAATGCAATCACAGGCCTTGAGCCCACCCATAACAAGTGCAGAGGACACTACTCAGCTGAAATGAATAAATTAAGTGTTGGAAGTAAAGAAACAATAGCAGAAAGTTATAGAGGAACTCAGGGCAGAATTAATTCCTGAAATGGAAAAAGAAATCTCTGAATTCATAGAATCTGAAGTAAACAATCTAGTACAGAAATATATAGGGAAAACCCACTACCCACCCAGAACAAGTGCAGAAGACATTAGCTCAGCTGAAATGTATGAATTAACAGTGTCACAAGTGAAGAAACGTCAGCAGAAATGTAGAGAGGAACTCAGAGCAGAATTAATTTCTGAAATAAAAAAGAAATCTTTGAATTCATATCATCTGCAGTAAAGAATCAAATACAGAAATATATGGAGGAAACCAAATCTGAAAAAACTGCAGTAAAAGAATTAATAACTGCTTATAAAGAAGATATTGATAAAAAATAATAGAAGAGATTAGAAATATGATGGATTCCTTGAATGAGCAATACAGGAAAGAAATAGATCACATGAAGCAGAGTCAAAGAGATATTGAGGAACTTAAAATCTCAGGGATTCAACTCAGGCCTTGCACTTGCCAGGGAAGTGCTTATTTCACTGAGCCATCTCCCCGGCCACTTAAAGTCTCAATCACAAGCCTGCAAAACCGTTTGAGTGAAAGTGAAGACAGAGTTTCAGATCTTGAAGATGCTGGTGCAGCTAGTGAAAAAGTAAAAAAGATCTCTTAAAAACAACTAGGATGCAGGAAAAAATAATCCATCACCTGCAAGATGATGCAAAGATGAACAATGTGAGACTAATAGGCATCAATGAGAAAGA
>NW_004524599.1:13799509-13802479 GCF_000260255.1 Octodon degus
TAACTTCAACCCAAT
Source organism: Octodon degus (assembly GCF_000260255.1). Taxonomy (NCBI): domain Eukaryota; kingdom Metazoa; phylum Chordata; class Mammalia; order Rodentia; family Octodontidae; genus Octodon; species Octodon degus. The sequence continues at coordinate 13,799,525 of NW_004524599.1, forward strand.
TAAAAACACACCAAGACATATAATAGTCAAGATACCAGAAATCCAGCACAAGAATAATATACTGAAAGCCACTAGAGAAAAGAAGCAGATCACATTCAAAGGAAAACCCATCAGAATTATGGCAGATTTCTCTTCACAAACCATGAAGGCAAGAAGAGCATGGAGTAGAGTGCTTCAAGTCCTCTATGAAAACAAATTCCAGCCCAGGCTACTATAGCCTGCAAAACTCTCTTTCAAGTATGATGGAGAAGTGAAATACTTTTGTGACAAAGAACAACTAAAGAATTTCATGATGACAAAGCCAACCCTACACAGACTACTGAAAGATGTTCTAGAGAGGGACCAATTCGATCAGAATGCCATGAATGAGAGCAGAAGGAACCCACGAAACAGGGCAAATAATTAAACACAAAACAAAAATAACATGTCACATAAATAACATGTCAACCGTAAGCCAACACATCTCAATTATAACCATCAATGTAAATGGACTCGATTCATCAATTAAGAGAAATAGACTGGCACAGTGGATTAGGAAACAAAATCCAACAATATGCTCTACACCAGAAACACATTTAACTCATAAAGAAATCCATAGGCTGAATATCAAAGGATGGAAAACAATACTATATGCCCCAGCACCACAGAAAAAAGCAGGGGTAGCAATCCTGTTTTCAGAGAGGCTCAACTTCAAACCAAGAATGATCAAACAAAATAAAGAAGGCCACTATATACTGGTTAGGAGAAAAATTCAAGAGGAAGAGGTAAGAATCATAAACATCTATGCACCAAACACAGGAGCACCCAACTATATAAGACAAATCTTAATGGACATGAAAAATCTAATATCCAAAACCACAGTCTCAACAAGAGACAGTAACACCCCCTTATCCCAAAAAGAGGTCAAAAAATTAGCAAAGAAGTAGCAGAACTGAATCAGAGCTTGGAACTGTGGAGGACCACCTGAGCAGCTCTCCTTGAAAGAAGAGCGATTGTCTCCATTTTAACTGAACCTGACCCTATTTTTTTGTATTGATACATACAGGGCTGGCTGGGACTTCTGTTTATCCTTTAATTGGCCTTAAGCAATGTATATTGGTCTAGCTGAGGTGCTGGTGATAGTCTTTGAAGGTGGCATGTGTGTTTCCCTGGTAACCTACACCTGCTGCTCTTTAATGTGAGCCGGGTTGAGACAGGACAGTAGAGCTAATGTTCTGTGGTGCCAGCTGGGATCGAGCCTCGAGACAGAGGCCATGACTTCCTGGGGCTTGAAAGGCTACACCAAAGCTGAAGCACCAGACTTACCAAAACATTAGATACTATATAATGCAGATTACTCTCTCTGCATATCCTCTCTACATATCACAGAGGTAAATTTAAGCCACCCAACTAGCTCAGCTTATAGTAGTCTCTTTCCCACAATTCTCAGTCAATCCTCAAGTCACTCCCCCATTGAATAAAACTCAGTGAGGCCCTGGGTTACTCTTTTGGTTTGCGAAAGCCATCTTCATGGCTGGACTTAGAGCCCCTTGACTCCCCGATGATTGAAGATATAATTTAGTGTCTATTTTTGCCGTGGGTTGCATTGTAAGTGGTAGATTGGAATCAATTTGATGGGATTCCAATAACGTAACTTTGGGATTACAAATATTGGCTTCTTGGACCGAGACGAGGACCTAGAAGTGTCTCCTACAGGAACAACAGAACTTGGTCGACATAAATAGAGTGTTCCACCCAATGACAGCTGAATACACATTCTTTTCAGATACACATGGGTCATTTTCTAAAATAGACCACATACTAGTCCATAGGTCATGCTTAAGTATATGAAAGAAAACAGAAATAATCCCATGCATATTATCTGGCCACAGTACAATGAAACTGGAAATAAATGACAAAAGAAACCAGAAAAACCTCCTAAATGCATGGAAATTAAACAACACCCTACTCAACAATCAATGGGTCACAGATGAAATTAAACAAGAAATTCAACAATATCTACAATTCAATGAAAATTCGACCACAGTGAGTGAGATGACCCGGGGCCTGTGGATCCTGAACAGACCCACAGCTCAGGCCCAGCATGTGAGTGAGATGACCCAGGAGCCCGTGGATTCTGAATAGACCCAGAGCACAGGCCCCGTGTGTGAGTGAGACTTCCCGGGGCTCGTGGATGCTGAATAGACCCAGAACCCAGGCCCGGCGTGTAAGTGACACCACCCAGCTGCGGATCCTGAATAGACCAAAAGCCCAGGCCCAGTGGGGGCCCGCGGATCCTGAATAGACCCAGAGCACAGGCCCTGCATGTGAGGGAGAATGCCTGGGGCCGCTGGATCCTGAATAGACCCAGAGCACAGGGCAAATGTAGAACCCTTCAGCAGAACTCCCTGCAAAGACGCTAGAGGCAGGACCCACCCACCTGATTAGGAGCAGAACATCTTGCCAGAGTGACACAAAGGGTTCAACTCCAATGGATGCAGCTGGAAGAAGTGGTGCATAGCAGACAGACCCAAGCCACACCCACCTGGAGGAATCTGAATTTCATAGATCCGGACCTGGTGCTAAGTTAACTCTATCTAAGCTCTACACCAAAGGTCAGAAGACACAGATATACAAAATGACAAAGAGAAGGAACACAATGCAGTCTCAGGCCCCGAATCCACCCACTACAAATGCAGAAGACACTAGCATAGAGGAAACTGGAAATCACACGCATGATATCTCTGAAATAATGGTGTTGGAAGTAAGGAAACAACTGCAAAAAGGTATAGAAGAAATCAGATCAGAAATAATTTCTGAACTAAGAAATGTAGTGATAACTACAATCAAAGAAGTACTAAGTGCTTCTAAAGAATACACTGATAAAAAATAGAGCAGAATATAAAAATGATGGAACCCCTGAATAAGCAATATAGGAAAGAAATAGAATGTATGAAACAGGTTCAAAGTGATATA
>NW_004524599.1:13802954-13804370 GCF_000260255.1 Octodon degus
ACAGCAGATTTCTCTTCACAAACCATCAAGTCAAGAAGAGCATGGAGCAAAGTACTTCAAGTCTTGCAAGAAAACAAATTCCAACCCAGACTGATATACCCTGCAAAACTCTCTTTCAAGTATAATGGAGAAGTGAAATACTTCCATGACAAAGAACAGCTAAAGAATTTCATGATGACAAAGCCAAGCCTACGCAGACTACTAAAAGATGTTCAAGAGAGGGAGCAAATTGATCACAGCCCCATGAATGAGAATGTTAAAAACCCACCAAATAGGGCCAACAATTAAACACAGGAAAACAAGAGGTATACAATAGTAGTCTTTCAGTTATTCTTTTGTGTTCAGTAGCAAAATATTTCCATCAGCACACTCTGCAAATGGACTTCTCTTCCACCCTATGGGTCATGATTCCACCTGAGTCTACAGGGTGGATTTCAAAGAAATAGCCGTAGCTCAGTCCCACAAGTTACGCCTGGCCACCAATAACTATCACGGTCATTATGCATGCCCACAACATGCTAGAACTTTGTGTGATATCCTATCCTCAAACTGTTAGAAGTGCTGGTCATTTATTTGCCATTCCAGTATTTACTTTATGTTTTACTCTTAGTACTTCTTTATTATCGTGAAAACTTTTTCTTAGTTCAGTTGTTTTTGAAACATTTAATTTTTAATTAATTAGTATTTAATTTTTTGAATATTGCTTAATCCTAATTTTTGTTCTAAGATTTATACTATATCTTTGACTTATATTTATTTAAAAGATATCATATGACATCTTCTCCCAGTATTAGAAACTTTAAAAAGTATATTTCCATTTTCTGTTGACTTTCTATTACTTCTTCCCTGTCTGTTATACACACATACACACACATATATATGAAAAAAAATATATGTATAACCCAACATAAGATTGGTACTGTTGGGGTCCTGCCCCTTAGCTCAGTTCTTTAAGTGGCTGCTTCACCAAAGCAGTCAGGCTCAGGTTGCTGTGGTTCGATCCCCACAACTCAAGCCAAACAAACCTGCCCTGAAGGCATTCGGAGAAAAAAAAAGATTGATATTGTTTAATGGAAACCTTCAATGACCTTTAAATAAGGGTTCATCTAATATATTTTATATAGTCTTGCATAACTATCATATTGAGAGCTCTTTATTGTTCATCCAGGAGCATACTGCAACTTCTCTTCCCTTGTGAGTTATGCTCTTTGTTATTTCCTATACACTACTTCTGGAGGTATTAAAATATTTCAAATTTGTATAACTAGAAAATCTTACTTTTAGTTTTCAAAGGTATGTTTGCTAAGTATAAAATTCAAAGAGGACAGATCTTTCCTTTCAGTCCTTTATTTAGTCCAGTTTCTTATGCACTTGGTTCTTTTTTTTTCTTTCTAATGAGGAATAAGAGGGTATTTA
>NW_004524599.1:13804470-13815126 GCF_000260255.1 Octodon degus
CACTGACAAAGGATCTACAAAGTGCAGTACAGGGTTACAGGATAAATCCTGAGGGGACTTGACTGACCTTATCAAATACAAAAGTTACATTTCTTGTTATATAGGTCTTTCTTTATCTTGGTCTTAACCATCCAGCAGAAAAGTATAAAAATGAAGTATATAAAGTAAAGGCATATTAATATGCTGAGCTGTAAAAGGCTCTAGTCAACAACTTCTGCCAATAACCCACTACTATTGTGGACTACTGGACGGTGTTGGATTGTTTTGCTCAATTCAAGCACCTATAATATTTAGATGCCAATAGAATACCCATCTCTGACAGGGCTGAACTGGAGAGGGGGGATTCAGAGGAAGGATCATTTTGTATTTGTATATACAGAATAGTCAGGATAGATGCACGGCTGCTTTCACTTGGTTCAGTGAGAGGAAGTATTTGTAGTAGTAGTGTTTGGACAGGATGTCCTGGCTGCTTCTTGTGCTGTGGATGACAGCTGAGAAGACAACAATGTGCAATGTATTAATTATTGAAAGTGTCCTATTAATCAGCTTGGAAAGTGTCTCATTGATGTTTGTTTCTCAATAAAAAAACAAAACAAAACACTGTTATGTATGCCAGAACACAGCCACCAAGGTACAAAACTGTCCCAGTTTAACCAACTGCCTTTGTTCTCCTTCTGCCCACCCACAAGTTCTGAGGGAGGACTCGATGTGTGAAATCTGGAGCCTCTGTCCAACATTCAGCCATCTTGTACAGAAGTCCCACTGAGCCAGGGTCCACCTAATAAAATCCTTCTGTTTTTCCCTGTTGGTCTCTCTGATCTCTTGGATTCTGCAACGTGAACCATGGACTTGAGCCCTTTCTTGGCCTTTACCCCTGACCAACAGCCCTGAGCCACAGCCCCCTTCCCAGAAGGTACATGCACCCCGAAGTTCCTGGCAGTGGGGGAGACAGTGCTTTTGTCCCCTCCACGCCTCCTAAGGCCGTGGTGCAGAGGCATCCAGCGGAGAGATCATCGTGCCCCTGTGCTGCAGGAAGGAGTCTGGTAGCGGGCGCTGGCAAACCTCTGCTTCCTTGGACTTCTGTGGACCTCACGGTTACAGATCTAAAGAAACTTCAGTATTTATGGAACATAACTTTCACTGTTGAAAATGTTCCCTTTTCCTTTTGGTTAGCCTTTTTAAGTTAAAAAGAAACATTTACTTGTTGCTTGGTTACTACATGGTCTACAGCATGGCAGCTCCTTTTGATTCCTCCTCCCTGTATAACCTGGCAGCTCTGATGGATGCTTCTCAAATCTCTTTCCTCTTTCTCTGCCCAACGGGGGAGGAGCTGCTGGCACACTGGGTCCCACAGTCCCTGGAGCAAACCTTTTTCCAGTTTCCAGCTTGCCAGCACAGCCAGGGACCTCGTGGAGGGACACAATGCTCACTCTCTCTGATGTGGAGCAGGCCCAGCGCAGCTGCGTCCGCCCGCCTCTGCTGTCCAGCGCTGCACAGGGAAGGCCGCGTTCCCGCTGCTGAGCGTGCTCGGGGCTGCCTCCTCCCTGGGCAGCCCCTGCTCAGCTGTGTGCAGCCTCCACGCTTCAGGACCCCAGCGAGTCTCAGCAGCTCCAGAGCAGGAGCTGCAGCATTTCTGGTGGTTCCTCGTGGGCCCACCCTCTTGCTGCAGTTCGGCAACAGTCTCCTCAAACAGTATGAGGAATGGCTACCGAAAAACATTTTAGCTGATGATAAAATGGTCCACTTGTTTAGGAAGTTATGCTTTATACTTTTGGATAAATTTTAATAATTGCTCTTCCTAATTATTAAACACCATAAGGAAGGATAAAATACAAATGGCCAAACATTTGCAAATATATATTAAGAACAGATTGGTTAGAAAACAATTAACATCTTAGTCAAATGTCAAAAGTGGGGAGTTTAAAAATATGGAAGTCTAATGAAAACATGAATAGTCTTTAAACACCACTAATTCTAGAAGGAATAAAAGTAAAAGCATATTTTTCTGGGGACAAAGAACACTGAAAACCCCGCATATCAGCAAGGCACTAGGGCAGGCGCCTTCCACAGGCTGACAGTGAGGCACTCCCAGGCCTGTGCCTGTGTGAGGCGTGTGGCCATGTACGACGACACTCAGAATACGCATGCGCATTCCCACCCTGCCGATTTCCTGCTTGCCGGCTCCTCCTATATAAGTGGGCACACCACCCGGGAGCGCGGCTTAGTTTTCCTGACAGCCGGTGAAGAGCCGCTCTGCCTGTCCTCGGCTCTGAGGTGAGTCACGGGAGTCGGGGCTCAGGCTTAGCCTCACAGCGAGTGAGCATGGCACCCTGAGAGTGACCCGGATAGTGTGAGTACACAGGTACCGGCAAAGAGGGCCGCTGTTCCTTCTCCTAAGGCACATCACCACCATCTTGCCGTGGCTGCTGTGGCCACAGAAGCAGCCTCCACAGGTGGCACCAGCAGCCAAAAACTGCATGGGCCTGAGGCTCTCCACATTCAAGGATGTTTTCAGTTCCCAAGAATGGCAGCCTCATCCCTTCTGCCCTTCAGAGCTCCAGTCTGCAGCCTGCTGTCCACCTGGGCACCCCAAGTGACCACCGAAGGTTATGATTCATGGTGTCCCCTCTTGCAAGTGTCACAAGCTGGTCATTTAAGGAGCACACAGTAGTTGTGTCGTAGATCTGCTTGCAAGTGGTAGTATCTGGAAATAAATGATTTATAGACACGCTATATTGATTTACATGTCACCTTATGATAATGAACTCCAAATGCTCGGCTAAGCGTTCAACTAATTGGTGCAGCTAAGCGCAGCGGGCTGCCCAACCGGCACACCAGGTATCACACACATGACGTAATGACCAGGTTAGTAAAGTCTCAGGCACGATACTGTAAATCAGCTTAGACCAGGCAGCTGGAAATAACTGCTCGTCACCCTTGGATCCTTGCACTGGAGTGATAACCAACAAATTCCAGAGACCCATTCTTTTGTAACCACTCCACACAAAAAAGGAAATGCACTGTTTAATGATAAATGTATAGTTCTTGGCTAATGAAGAGAACATGTGGGAAGGGGCGTGCTGTACAGCACACCGCCTTCAGGGAGTGCAATGCACACTCCCTGCAGCTGCACACAGCTCAGTGTTAGCTTTCTCCTCCTTTCCTACTTTTTTCCTGGACTGAACAGAGCTCACACTGCCTCACTTGAGAAAGAAAATATGGGCCAGGGAGGTAACTCAGTGGCATGAGTGCCTGCCTGGCAAGAGCAAAGTCCTGAGTTCGATCCCTGGCACCAGAAAAGGGAAAAAAAAAAAAGAATAGAAAATATGGGGGTGGGGCAGGTGCCTGATGCTGACCCCTTTGCAGGCTCTGCTGGGCATCAGTTCTGTCCTAGGCTACACAGGAAGGACACGCTGACCACTGCTGGGGTACAGCTGAATGTCGGTGGCCTTGGGGGAAATTTTACTCCCTTCAGAGATCATATTAATAGAACAGTGCTTGAAATTCACGCTACTCTTTCAGGTCATCTTTTTTTTTTTTTTTTTTGCGGAACCGGGGATTGAGGGAAGCACTTATTTAACTGAGCCATCTCCCCGGCCCTTTCAGGTCATCTTTAAATTCTGATTTAAGATTTTAGAACAACTAAATATGTTCTTTAAAATTTGTTCCTGTTAAACCAGATAGCTATTATGCTAGTATATCTAAGTCATGGAATATCTAGTTTTAGGGGGGTTTTTTTGTTTTTGTTTTTGGTGGAATCAGGGATTGAACTCAGGCAATTGTGCTGGCCAGCGAAGCGCTTATTCTACTGAGCCATCTCCCTGGCCCCTAGTTTTAGTTTTTTGATGAATTTCCATAGCATTTATATTAGTTTACGCTCCCACCAACAATGTAGCCTTTCTTTCTAGAGTAAGACTGAATTACAGTGCTGTTTCAATTTGCCCTTCCCTAAAGGCCAGCAATTTTGAGCATTTCTTCATATACTTGTTGGCTATTTGTTCTTCTAATTCTGAGAAGTATCCACTCTCTTCAGTTATTCACTTTTACTGGGCCTTTCATTTTGGGGAGCGTCTCATTTTTCGATGTTTTCTACAGTCTAGATCTGTAGCGGTGCAGCTACACGAGGTGTGCCGTCGCAGGCTTCATCACTGAAAGCTCTAAGAGGCTCCCCACCACTGGCCTAGAAATTAATCCTCTGTCTGGGGTGTAGCTGGTTGATATTCACCTATTCTCTAGGTTATGTCTTCACTCTGTCGGTGGTGTCTTTTGTTATGCAGAGGCTTTTTAAAGTTGATATGATCACATTTGTTGATTCTTGACATTATTTCTTTTTTCTTTATATTAAGAATTTGCCTTTTATTTTTCTTAAATTGGAACAAAAAACATATTCCTATAAAATGCATAATTCTGTTAACAAGACTTCATGGCAAGTCTCTTTTACAATTTGGTCATACTATCTTAATGGCTTCACATATTCATAGTAGCAAATACTAGAATTCAAATAGAGAGCCTCTGAGTGGATCACTAACATTCCTCTTCTCCACTTCCTTCAGGCTTTTGCATGTTTGGATGCTTTACTCTCCAATACGTCAGGCTGAATGCTGTTTATTCTTGATTGCTCATTTTGATGTTATTTCTTGTGTAACTAGTTTTCTGTTCAGAAAGTTCTTGCCTATGTCAAGAGTTTTACCCATTTTATCTTAAAGCAGATTGACTTCTGTTTTTAACATTTATGTTTCTGATTTTAGTTTAATATATGGTGAGAGATCTGAGTCTAGACTCGGTCTTCTGCATGTAGGTAGCCAGTCTCCCCAGCAACATTTATTAAAGCGACTATATTTCCTCTTCTGTATGTTTTTGGGCCCTTTGTGAAAGCTCAGATGGCTAACATGTCCTGGGGTGTGACTGAATCCTCTGGGTCTATTAGTCCACATGGCTGTTTTTGTGCCAATACCATGTTGTTTTTATCACTGTAGCTTTCTAACATAACTTAAGTCCGGGATTGTGATGCCCACAGAACGCCCTCAGTGCCTGTGGCACTGGGCAATCAGGAATGAAAGAAGCGCAGAGGCTGGCTTGCACAAAGATAGTAGCAGGTGCTGCAGGTAAGTCCCAAAGGCTTCAACTCAACAGCAAACACTTTATGTTTATTTGAGAAATGATTCGCATCTAGTGTACCAAGAAATGTTGGTTTAGAGCTGCGGCTTTGGCATTGCCTGCACACTGTAATCACCTGGAAAACTTCAAAAAAAAAATGCTGATGCCCAGGCCCCACTCCAGGGATTCCGATTTCATTGGCCAATGGCAGCTTGAGGTTTGGGGAACTTTAAAGGTATACTGATGATTCTAACACGCTGCCAGGGCTGAGTCAGGGCTAGGATACATTAGCAGTGAGTGGTTTCCACATGTGCTGTGGGGAGCTGCCCTGCGGCAGAAGCTCAATTTGGGGGTCCTAGGAAATAGCTCTCCTGGTTAAAATCAAAGGACTCTTTCAAGTCAAACTCGGCTATTTGTCTAAATTGCAACAGGAGGAAATGTATTCTCAGCAGTTCTATTTTCACGTCACCTGCTTTCAAGGTAAGAGGTTGTTTCAGGCTCAGGATGTTTTAGTCTGTGTTGAAAAATCACAAATAGTCTACAAATACCCAACAAAAGGATAAAAGGAATTTACAAACATATGGAATGCATTATATATGTTTTCAAATCTTTCCTATGATTAGAAATGAAAACTATATTAGTAGGGCCTTGATTCCTAAACTCAGCCCTCCGCCATTTCCCTAAATTATTCCAAGTCTTTCCAAGTCTGTGATATTCTCTCAATTAGATTGTTTCCAAGGGTGGAGAGTACCAGATGGACATGAATCTTACAAGGATGCTGCTCTACTGCGATGTGTCACTTGCCAAAGGCTAAAAGGACCAGCCATGAGCAGTGAGGTCCAGTGCAGGTGTGCAGTGCTGGAGTCCAGCGGAAGTGACACTACGTTGTTTTGTTTTGTTTTTTGTTTTGTTTTGTTTTGTTTTGTGGAACTGGGGATTGAACTCAGGCCCTTGTGCTTGCCAGGAAAATGCTTAATCTACTGAGCCATCACCCTGGCCCCCAGAAGTGACACTACTGAGTCCCTCTGCTTAGTAGCTGTGGGGCTTCAGTGTGACCGGGAACAGTTATGGAAGCCTCATCTACAGGAAAAGCCCTGACGAGACTGACTGCCAAAACAGCAATTGCTCATCCTTTCTCATGTTCACGCTCTTTGCAATCTGATTTGACAGCTGCTGCCACTGGCAAGTACAATCTGTTTCCCCCAGCTTGGACCTGGGTGGGACTTACTTGCTTTGGCCAACAGAATGCAGTAGCTATGACAGTGTGTCAGGTCATGGAACTTTCTTTTCTTTTTTTCTTTCAGAACCTTGCCATCTATCTCTATGAGGACAAGCCCATGTTAGCCTACTGGGGCATCAGATATCCCAGGAAGAAAAATCAAGGTGTCCCAACTGACAGCCATCTCACCTCCCAAAGCAGAGTCATCCAGCCAACTGAAAATTAGCTATATGGACACATGCAAAGGAGTCCTGTTGAGATCAAAATGCCCAGCTGGGCTTAGCTTAAAAATGAGGTAAATTCAGGGATGGTTTGTTATGCAGCAGTAGCTATTATATACACTCATACATCCATTGCAGAAAGGAACCCAGGATTTGATGACATGGTGAGTACAACATTTACCTGTCAAGTAGTAGATACCCTACAGGTACTGGCTTTCTTTTCTAATCATTTAAAGTCGGAGCTGTTGAGTAATATAGTAATGCATGTATCCATGTATGCTTGTGACTGGTGCTTCAACTCACACTGTTGCAGATCAATCCGATGGAGTCAGCCACACGGGGTCTCAGAAGTCTTGTCTGTCTGAGCCCCAAACTGAGCAAGCACAGCATATTTACTGAGAAGCTTAGGAAGTAAGAAATATTGACAAAGTGCAATGCACTTGAAGCCCTCTAAATCACAAGATCCTGAGCAGTCACATACTGCAGTTATCTTAAGACTATAAAGTACACGAGATGTCCTCCTCTGGTCTCTTGAGATAGTTCTGAGAAAACAAACAGGATTGTTCTGTCCCAACAGTTTGCTGCCAGGTAAAACATCCTCTTCTTTGTCCTCCCTGAACTCCGCCCTCAGAGATCCGTCATGAATCATACAGCATCACACTATAACCTACACAATAAAGGAACAGACCATCCCACCCTGACCATGAAGCATCCAAAGGCAAACAGCAAAATAAAAAGTAGCTTTAATTTGTTCCCTCCAAACCTAGAAGTTGGAGGTACAGGCTGTGAGTAGATCCAAAAGGACCTTCCTCTAGGTCCCACTGTCCCGGACTGCCTGCCTCATCTCTGGGAATGGCCACACAAGACACAAAATAGGAGCAGGTAGGGAATGTGGGATGGACAGATAGAGCAAAAGGCTCCGAGGTCCCCAGAACCTTGGTATCTTTCCACTGAATTTGAGTCAAGGTCAGTGGGTGAAGGGCAGTGCATGTTTCCAGGAACAGTGATAGCAACTACAGTTGACTATTAAGAAAAATAAAGCATTCTTCCAAAGACAAGGACAAAAGGGAGGGGCAGTAAGGAAACTGTGGTCTCCCCACGAGCCTTCTCATCTTCAGCGCTTTTATCCTGCCCTGTGAATGCCACAGCAGCCATTAGCCCTAGGGAGTCCAGCCGTGACCAGAAAAGAGCAGGGAGTCTCTGTGCCCCAATCTGGCTCAGGGCAGGGGAAGAACAAGTGTGAGTGTTCCTAGACTCAATTTATAACACATGGGCTTGGAGTTGGGGCAGAGTGGTGGGGCCTTCACCTCCCGAGGCTGGGGGAGTCACAGCCCTGATTTTCTTTTTTTAAATCTTTTATTTATTTATGTATTTGGTACAGGGCCTCCCTATGCGACTCGGACTCATAGTGATCCTCCTATCTCAGCTTCCCCGGCACTGCAACCGTGATTGAGACTGAGCGTGGTGGCGCACACCTATAATCCTAGTGCTTGGGAGGCTGAAATCAGGAGGATCACTACAAGTCTGATCTGTGCAGTGAGACCCTGTAGATTCTGTCCTACATACATTTTTAAAGAATTCACATTGGCAGGTGTGGCTCATGCCTGTTCTCATGAGAAGCTGCCGCTGGAGGGCCCCACCCTTTTCAAGGCTCAGGTTGCCTCCTCAAAAGGACCAGAGGCCAGAAGCTTCCAACATCTGACATTTACAACTAATCTGTTATTTTAGCGAAGAGGGGAAAGGAAAGTGAAAAACATAAAGATGTGGTATATGCAGGTAATAACTCCCCATGACGAATGTAATCATTATGCACTACAAACATGGATGAGGAAGACAATCCTGGTCATTTTATTGTTTCCATTTGTGAATAAATGGTCTAGCAGAGTTGCAGCCTGCACAGCTGTGTTGGCCAACGTCCCCCCTCTGTGACCAACACCTGAGATATGCAACCTGAAAGAAAGTTTGTTTGGGCTTCAGGGTTTATCCCAATCCCAGTGACATGTGCTGCCCGTCACAGCGTGACAATGCTCCAGCTCATGTGGATGATGTATACTGGGAAATCACTACTGTTCGGGGCCTGGAGTGAGGAGGGGAGTGTGCACTGGAAGAAGGCTGCTCACAAGATAGAGGCTGGGAAGCAGAGAGACAGAGTGGCAGGGGCTGGAATTGCAATATCCACTCCAAGGGCACGTTCCCAATGACATCACTTCCTCCCATGTCATCCCTCCTACTAAAGTTTCCATACCTCCCAACAGCACTGCAGGCTGGCAACCAGGCTTTAGCATTTGGGAGTTGGGGGTGGTGCTTAGGATCCAAACTATACCACTGCTAAGTTCAAGGTTCAACATAAATACCATACGTTCAGTTTACACCATGCGAGGACTCATCATTGTGCATGCAGGTGGCAGAATCAATGAGAAGACACTGGCCTTGTCCACAAGACCTTTACTAAAATTTAGACAAAACTGCTCAGGTCATCATTTAATATGAAACATTCCATCTATGGACTTAGAATATAATTTAAGAGTACTGAACACCCAAATAGCTCCGCAGATTAAAGCACCTGCAAGCAGGTGCAGGGGCCAGGGGTTCAATCCCCAGGCCTGCTGTGCCAGCCCCACCCCCAGGGTACACTGAGACAAAATTGAGACTGGGCGTGGTGGCACACAACTGTAATCCCAGCTCTTGGGAGGCTGTAAACAGGCAGATCACTACAGGTCCAATCTAGTAGTGAGACCCTGAACACCCTGTAGACCCTTCCCTAAAAGAAAAAAGAATACTGAACACTACATACATTTATTTGGGAAATCAGTGAGCAGATAGGACATTCTTATAGCTATTTTACAAGTACTCTATAATCACAACAGCCAACAAGCATCAAGCCCAAGGCAGTCAATGGCCTGCACAATTTAGCAGGTTGGTTGTAGGTCTCTGTATTTTCACAGATTCCCTTCCTTGTAATCAGAGAAAACCCCAAAGTTGAGCTTGAAGCTCTCAGACCACACAACCTAGAAAAGGACATTATGAGCCGAGTCTTGAGTCAGACTGCACTTTGTACCCACAGGCTTGCTCATTCCTGACAAGTGGCATAATTTCAACATTCAGTAATTTCCAGGTACACTTAGTCTACAACAAGTCAGCCATGGTCACATGGTGACAATACCATAGTCACACGGGTTGGACTGGCACTGCATTTCTGCATTCAGAACAGACAAGGGCTAAGATCCTTCGAATGGAGCAGAACTCCACAGGCACAGTAGTAATAGTGGCGAGGGCAGGCTTGAGGGCTGGGGTCAGCTGCTGCAGGTGACTTCCTGATTTTTCTCTTCTGGTACAAAGCACCTTGAGGGACAGAGACCCAGTGTGGATGTAAAAATGCTTTGATGGTTGCTCTAGAGCATGACTGAATTCAAGAGGAATAAAAGAACTGAAATCTGATCTTAACAAGTTAACAAAAAATTTCAGGTGTGCAAGTATATGTATGTATTCATGAAGTAGTTTAAAATGCAAGGCCATTGGAAAATATTAGTCACTTTCGTGTATCTCATGCCTTCCCTTTATTACCTCGGAAGTTCCTAAGTTTGTAGTTACTTGCATTTATGGTCCAAGAGATGGACTCCCAGCCCCTGTGCGTGCTAGGCAAGCGCTCTGCCCCTGAGCTACACCCCCAGCCTGTAGTTCACTTTTTTAATGGGTAAAACCAAACAGCTCTACTCTGCTACAAAATGAAAAAGAAAAACCTTTTACTGACATCAGTGAGAACATAGACACTGGAGAATCAGGTTTCCACTTTTGATTTTGTTTATGTTGTAAACTTTACAAAAGCCAAAAATGTAGTCCTGTATTTCTAGTATTCCACTTCTAAATTTTTTCACTCTGGTAAAATGCACAGAAGACAAAATCTACCACCTAAACCAGTTTAGCAGTTTTAGGACACACACACGGCTATGAACCCAATCTCCAGAACTTTTTCATTTGCAAAACTAAAATGGAAACTAATAAAATGCCACATTTCTGCAGAAAAAAAAATGAATATAACAAGCTTCATTTCTTCAATTATTCATCAACAGTAGCTGCAGTCTGCCCAATTTGTGCAAAATGCACTTCCAGGAACCATGG
>NW_004524599.1:13819536-13820616 GCF_000260255.1 Octodon degus
TTTCATATATCACATTTCTGGGCCATAATGCAATAAAATCAGAAATAAAAGAAATAGAATTGAAAGATAGTTGACCCTTATGCTTGCCAGGGAAAAGCTTATTCCACTGAGTCATCTCCGCAGCCCCTCAATTTATGTTTTCATTATGTGCTTTTCAAAAATTTGTTAATTGATATGTAATATTTGTACCTGCAAAGGCCTCCATGTGTAATATTTGCACATTTCCATGGCTGACTTGGCCTGCGCAGCTGCCATGTTCAGTCTGTGTTCATCCCTGACTGGACACCAGTCAGGCCAGCTGGAGATGCGAAGCAAAGCCGCAGGTTCTGGGCTCTGTCAGAGTCAGTCCTGAGCTCCAAGTCCTCACGTGGGATGGATCATACTTTCTTCTTGGGGGCTCTTCCGTTCCAGCTGCCATAACAGAAGCCCACAGACTCATGACTTATACACAACAGAGATTTATCACAGCTTTGGAGGCCAGGACTGTGGGATATACAAATAGACCTCTGTATCTGCAAAGGCCTATTTCTGTTATTTCTGATTTTATTGCATTATGGCCCAGAAATGTGATACATGAAATTTTCATCTCTTTACTAAGTACTTTTTTTGTTTTCAGAAGATGATTAAAAGTATTTCTATCTCTTTCTACCTAAGTCTGTGAGCTCAGTTTTTTGAAAAATTCACTTTGTTTTTACAGTCTTTTGGACATAGCCAGAGAACTCAATTTATGTTTTCTTTCTTTCTTTCTTTTTTTTTTTTTGGAACTGGGGGTTAAACTCAGACCCTTGCACTTGCCAAGGAAGCACTTATTCCACTGAGCCATCTCCCCAGCCCCTCAATTTATGTTTTCATTATGTGCTTTTTTAAAAAAATTGTTTTTAATTGATATGTAATATTTGTATTTATGGCATACAGTCTTATAATGCTGTACACATATACAATGTGTAATGACTGAGTCAAGGCAATTAGCACTTTTACCTCCTTAAATTATCATTTCTATGAGTGTCAGCTACTTTTCTCTCTGCTGAGACAAAATAGCAGACACACAAAATTAAAGGAGGAAAAGTTTATTTTGACTCA
>NW_004524599.1:13821371-13823385 GCF_000260255.1 Octodon degus
TAGGTGCTTTAGACCACTGAGCCATCTCTCCAGCCCTATTCTGCTTTTTTAAATGGCCCATCTTTCTCTGTTTTTTCCTTCTATGCCTTATGTGCTAGATTCTAGTATCTAATATATGTTAGTTGATTGCTTTCAGGTCTTGAATAGAAGGAATAGGAAATTTTACATCTATTAGTATAAAAAAGTAAGAGCTAGAAATGGTGCTGAAGAGGCAGGCAGGGGCCAGGTTGTTAAAGCTTTTATTCTACTGTAATAAGGAGCCTGTGACCAGCTTTACATGGAAGCAGGGCAGCACACAGCACGTGTCTCATGTGTTCATCAGATCACTCTGGATGCTGTGCAGAGAAACAGAGGATTGCTGAGGGGTACAGAGGAAATGGGGGATGGCTAGGATGCTGTTTTGGGCAACAGACCATCAAGAGAGGAAGGTGGCTGAAGCTGGCTCTTAAGAACCTGCAGTTAGGGCTGCTAGCCAGATAGCTCAGCAGACTAAAATGTCTGCTTAGGCAGATGCAGGGACCAGGGTTCGATCCCTGGCGTGGTGTGGCATGGCGTGGCGTGCCTGCCTTGCTCCTGGGGCACACTGAGACCGAGACTGAGATTGGGTGTGGTGGTGGGCGCCTGTAATCCCAGTGCTTGGGAGACTGAGAACCAGAGGATCACTATGAGTCCCATCTGTGTAGTGAGATTCTGTAGACCCTGTACTAAATACATTAAAAAAAAAAAAAAAGAAGCTGCAGTTAGCCACCAGCTCATTAAATATGAGGTGGCGAATATGCAGTGTTAAAGTATTTTCCACCCTAACATGCCCTACATCAATGTGCCATTTGTGATTTAGGAACCTAGTAGAATTTTTTGGTTGACTTGTTGTACTTTTTATTTTACTGTCAAAAATAATGGCAAACAGGTTTTCATCGGATTCTTTAAGAAAGTCTGTCATTTTGGGTGCAGTTATTAATGCAGATATCATTCAGTTCCCTCTTAGCTTTAAGGTTTTAATTATTATCTTGTAAAGTTCTTCACTTTTTCTCCCAAATTCTACAGTAAAACTGATCCTCTAGGATGATGTATCACCAGGATTCCAGTGCTTTGCAGCCTCCTCTGCAAATTCGGGGCAATGAATTCTCCAGTGCAAGAAAAACCTATCAGTGTGGTACTGGGAGCTCATCAGAAAAACTAAATGGAAAATGACTTAAACGATTTATCACTGTAATGCTCAAAGTTGTTGTTGTTGTTAGTACAAGGTCAATAGGACCTACAGGGTCCCACTACTTAGATCGGACTCAGAGTGATCCGCCTGTGTTCAGCCTCCCAAGAGCTGGGATTACAGGCGCGTGCCACCACACCCAATCTCAATCATCATCCCAGTACGCCCGGGGAGAGGTGCAGGCACAGCACGCCCTGATCAAACCCTGGACACTGTGTTCTGCCTTAGCAGGCACTTTAATCTGCTAAACTATTTGGCCGGCCCCTTAAAAAGAATATTTAAAGTGGTTTTAAAAGAATCTTACTGTAAGGTATAAACATAGATGGTGCGTTACCTTCAGATCTTGGGAGATACCAGCGCAAGCCTTACGTCCTTCGGGCTTATGTTCATAGTGGCCAAGAGTTCCACGTGAGACGAGAAGGTCCTAGCGCACACATGCCAGGAGTTGGAAAAGTAAGCGTGGCTGTTTGCTGGCTACACTGCCCACCCCTGTGTCCTCCTCCTGTTCACGACAGCGGCAGGAGACGGTCCCCACGAAGCCCTGCCCAGGGACCCGCTGCTCGGCCCCAAGTCCGAGTCCTACGTGGGGATTCACGCGGCAGGGACGGAGGGCTGGAAGGCCATGCCAGGTCTTAAGGGACCCTATGGACAGTGAAGGTACGGTTTTAGGCACCACCCGACTAAGTGCTTCCATTTGGGACTGTAGCTGGCCTAATTTAGGATTCCCGGGACCGCTAAACCCCACAACACCCACCCAAAGTAGAGCGCCGGAGGCCACACTGCGCATGCCCCGGCAGGAGAGGCGGG
>NW_004524599.1:13823810-13826498 GCF_000260255.1 Octodon degus
GCTGGGAAATGTAGTGTCTTCGCAGCTCTGCTGCGCGGCGCACAGGGCTATAGGACTACAGCTCCCAGCGTGCATCTGGCGCAGGGGCGGGGCCCAGTTCTGTGGAAGCGGAGGCCGCCGGCTCCGAGTCAGCTCGGCTCCACGTTGGGAAGTCTGCGGAGCGTTGTGAAGC
The DNA here is from genome assembly GCF_000260255.1 of Octodon degus. Classification (NCBI taxonomy): domain Eukaryota; kingdom Metazoa; phylum Chordata; class Mammalia; order Rodentia; family Octodontidae; genus Octodon; species Octodon degus. Next base: position 13,823,983 of record NW_004524599.1, read on the forward strand.
CGGTGGCTAGGACTGAGAGTTAAAAGGATGACCGCCGCCACGTGCAGCTGTCCTCCCATCTGCCTACCTGTGCCTCTTCAGAGAGACGAGTAACCCCGACTACACGCTTTCCTAAACTTCAGTGGGAACAGGCTTTCTATTAACTCAAAGTAAACGCAACCTTGGGATCATACGGACTTGAGTAACCATTTCACACATTCATTAGATCGCCTGATTGATTTCTGAAAGACCTAAGAGGCGACCTGAGTCCTCCAGAACAGATTGGTATCCAGTCTTTGGGAGAGGGACTTTTAAGGCAGGGACGCTGGTGAACGTTGGGAACCTCTTGAATTTTAACTCTGCTTTGGTTGGAAAGCTTATCACAGCATTTAGGGCTGTATTATTCCTTAATTCTTGCGATTCTTGCTGCATATCTGATCTAGAAAATGGAAACTTGAAACACTTGCTTCCAAGTAGCCTCTTCATTGGATGTCACTAAATTCTTTATGCTTCCAGGGACAGTTCTTTTGATTCCAGGATAATATCAGGGTATACACATCTAGGAATATGTAATAGTACTCTTATTTCCTTGAAATTAAGGTAGTGAAAGGAACAGGACATAAAATATATTGCTGATTTGTAAAAGATAAAATGCAAGCAAGACCTTTCCTATTAAACGTTTCTGTGCAGTTTTTTCCCCTATACTGTATGTATAAATACAAAAATGGGAAACTTGAATTGTCCATTTACCTTGTGGAGGTTGATCAGTTGAGAGATGTGTTGGCCTGTGTTGCATGTTCCAGTGAATCCTGAGGTCCAGTAGTGAGCAACTGTCATGACACTTTACTCGAAAAAAGCTAGTGCTACTCTCAGTAAAATAAGACCCTGTTTACATTAAACATCCCAATAGGTTTCTTTCTTGATTCCGGAATGTGGGTTACTATCAAAAGAACTGAAAAGCCTGGTCATGGACATGGGACCCTATTACTTTGTGAAGAACCTACCCCTTCATGAGTTAATTACATGTGAATTCATCAGCACCTTTGTGAAGAAAGGTAAGAAAAACCACACAATGCCTGTGAACCCAGCAGGATGAGGAAATACTGGGATGCCACAGCAGAATACTGGGGTATTTCTCATTTTTAAATGGCCTGTGGGGATAGTCCCTGTGGTCGGGAGCATGTACCACTCTCCCATCCCTTGGCATTCTCACCCCGCTGTTTCCTGTATCCTGTGTAGTTGTTGGTTTCTGATGACACCTGTCCCTAAGTCTTGGATGAGGATGTTGTCATTTAAGGATATGCATCATCTGAAAGCAGTATTACTAGAGAGAGGGCCTGCGGTCTGTGTGAAGATGCACTGCTGCTGGTGGTGTTGCTGCAGACCCTGCTCTCAGCCCTTCCCACAGTAGGGAGCCTAATCTCCTGTGTGAGACACTTGGTCTCCAGAAGCAGCCACAGCTGCTGCTCACAGGGCCAGATGCTGCTTCTGGTTTAGTGTCATCATCCTTGATTTTGTGTCCCTGACCCTCCTCTGCTTGACACATTCCCACCTGTGTCTGCTGTATTGATTGGTTTGTTCCAGTTGTTTCCTAGGAGCAGTTTGTTGGAAGTTGTATTTGAAAGTGTCCATAGGGTTTCCACGCTCACCTCATAAGTACCTGGACCTCTTCTTGTAGCACCACGGTTGTCTTCTTCAATAGACATGGGAAAAATTCTAGTTACTCATTGCACCCCTCATTCTGAGGCTCCTAGGGCTGCTTATGAAACTAAACATCTTTTGTTTGTTTAGGTCTTTTGTCTTATTTATTTATTTATTTATTTGCGGAACCGGAGATTGAACTCAGGCCCTTGCACTTGCCAGGGAAGTGCTTATTCTACTGAGCCATCTCCCCAGCCTGTCTAATTGTTTTTTAGTTGAGGTTTATTTTTTGGTTTTGGTGCTAAGGACCAAACCCAGAGCTTCCAGCTTTCTAGGTGGGCATTCTACCACTGACCTAAGTCCCCAGCCCTGAAATTAAACATCTTTATTTCCATGAACATTTTTGTCATCTACTTTGAAGTCTGGTAATATTTTGGTAAGGGCATGGATAGGTTTTGTAGCAGGCACTTGTAATCATCTTACCAGATTTAACCCTTGTAAAAGCTGTGAGGTAGGCCTGCGAGCCCCATTTAGCAAATGAGGAAAGGTTGAGTGGCTTGAGTATTAACTAGTCGAGTCTTCGGTGATATTAACCTACAACTCTGCTGTAAGTGTATACACATTCCTGGTGCTCTGTTTTTCCTTTCTGCCATCGTCCTGAAGGTAGATGTTCCATTCTGAGGCCGGTTTCTGCCTGGTGATAGTAAACTGGCACAAACAGGGCTTTCCTAGTGGAGGGAGCTTCACAGGCCTTCTGCATGCATCAGCTTAAGCCTAGCATGTGTTAGGTTTACCGAGTGAGCAAGAGCCTAGGGGGTACTGTTAGCTCCTTGGAAGTTTGGTTTCAGGTGAAAACAATGCACTAACATTTGTGTGATTTTTTTTTTTTTTTTTTT
>NW_004524599.1:13827218-13838113 GCF_000260255.1 Octodon degus
CTTTGTAGATCCTTTTGTCAGTGTCTGACATGAGGATGAGTCACGGCCATTGCTTGACTACAGATCTATATAAAGTGAAGGTCCTTCAACCCTGCAGACTCACTCTTGTTCTTAGAAGTGACCATTAAGTTTGATGTATAGTGTTTATATTTTCTATGAATTTATAAATACATATTCTTTTTAGCATAAATTTTATTTTACTGTGCAATTAATCAGTGTCCTTTTTTTCTTCAAGCTGCATATCATAGACATGTTTCCGATCCATGTGTCTTAATCATTCTTTTGTCACTGACACAGAACCCGACACCCACAAATTAAAGGAAAAGATCTGTATTTTAGTATAGGGCTATATAGTCCATGGCCAGCTGGCTCCAAGGCAAGGTAGAAGAGCCAGGGAGAGGCCACCTGCTCAAGTCATGGTGGCCAGGAAGCAGAAGAGAGAGGAGCTGGCAAGGGAGAAAGCTCTTCTGGGTCATGCCTGTGGAGACCTGTCTCTTCCCACCAGACCCCGCCTGCTAATGTCACATTCAGTTGTAGCTCTCCATGATACAGTCACCTTCCAGAGCCCTGCCTCTGAGCACAGGAAAGTTTTGGGAATCACTGATCTAAACGGTAATACAGTGCAAAGAGTTCTAACTTGCAATTGTTTTTTTTTTTTTTTTCTGTATTTTAGGAAACATCTACAGGGTGTTCAGGGTCTCACTGCTAGATCAGACTCCTAGTGATTCTCCTGTTTACAGCCTCCCAAGAGCTGGGATTACAAGTGCGCGCCACCATGCCCAGTCTCAGCGTGCCCCAAGGGCCAGTCCAGCATGGCAGGCCCAGGGATTGAGCCCCCGGCCCCTGTGCCTGCTTGCAGGTGCTTTAATTCACTGAGCTATTTGGCCAGCCCTTAACTTACAATTGTTGATGTCTTAAAGATATTTGAAATATACCATATTTGTGTAACTGTTTCTTCTTTACTTGAAATTTAGATTATTTTTAGTTCTACTATTGTAGAAAACAGATCAAACATGGGAAAAACTGCACCAAGGGAGATTAGGAGGCAGTTTATTACATTGGTGGGCTTCTGACTAGGATTTCTCCTAAAGAGTCAGAGCCCTGCCTGGTGGAATTTTCAGGGCTTTTGAAGGGAAAGTGAGCAGGAAAATATGTAGGTAAATTTGGTACATATGACTGGAAGGCTGTGTAGCCTCGGGGTGCTGAAGGTGTTTGAACATCTCAAGTTATATTGTAAGGCCATCAGTTACACAAAATGTGGGTTATATGGAAGAAGAAATGTCCTGTTACATTTTAAGTTATATTGCAAGGCCATCAATTAAATATGGGCAGTGGAGTCAGGGGTTACACAGAGGAAGAACTGTTCTGTTATCAGGCCTGCTGGACATGTCTGCTTGGTCTTGGTGGGCACTCTGGGCAGGCTTGTATTTAAAATACTGATTTTTCCCCTTCAATACTATTTATAGTGTCCATGTATTATGCAGTTTATTACAAACGTCAAATTCTTTGGTTGCCTTGTGTTCTTAAGACAGTGTGTCATGTGTTTAGCATCTCTTTAATGGAAATTATTTGATTAATTGTAGGGAAATTAATTTTATCACTGGATAAAGACACTTATGAAGAAACTGGACTTCAAGGTCGTCCATCTCAGTATTCTGGCAGGAAAATTATGAAATTTAGTAAGTACCATGTACCTTCATTAGTGTTTTCAATCCAGTAATGTTGGTGTAGCAGTTTAAATTTAAATGGTTGAATTACCTCTAATCTCTGTTCAGAAAAATAGGGCTCTTTTTTGTTTTTAAAACTTTTGACTCGAATTACTGGTTAGGCTTCAAAGAGAATCCGTCAGTTCTAGCTTTGTTTTTCTCTTTCCCTCAAGCAGCATTCTATAAAGATGAGTGGATTGGACATATGTTTAGATGCATGTGTTGGGTCAAAAATTTCAAGTAATGAATCCAACAGAACAGTCTTCAACATGTTCTTAATAGATAATTTCCTCAAATCTTTATGATTAGCAGTAGAAATTTGCTCATGAGTGAAGCAGTATAATTCTGGTGACTGTATCTGGTGTGGACATCAGTAGTCAAGACTTCTAGGTCCCAAAGCAGATTGGAATGGAACTCCTGAGGACTTGTGACCCTGGTCTTTTTTAAGAAATAAGTTTGTCTGGCTATCTGTCTGTGGTACTGGAGAGCATACCTAGGGGCTGTACCACTGAGTTATATCCCCAGCCCTTTTGATTTTTCATTTTGGGACCATCTAAGTTGTTGGGCCTGGCCTTGACCTTGGGATCCATCTGTGCCAACCTCTCATGTAGCTAGGGTTAAAGGCATGTGCTAGCACATCCCAGGTGTCCTTGGTCTTTGACCTAGAGAAGTATGAATCTGAAACATTTCTTAGTACTAGTTTTTAGTGCGAGAAATACCCCCGGAAGGAGTATTTCTGATCTGGTAAACAATAGAACAAGAACAAAATAATTCTTAGAATTTCCCAGATTTCTGACTTTAATGTAACACTTTCTCTACAGTGTAAGCTCTGTATATTTAATGAAATACATATTCCTTTTTCCATTTTTTTAAAGTTGTTCCCATTGATTTGGTGGATTTATCCCTTAACCTGGATTCCAAGAAGTATGAAAGAGTATCTTGGTGCTTGAAAGAAAAGAAGCCATTGAAATTTGATTTTCTTTTGGCTTGGCATCAGACAGGTATGAAGAATACATTGTATGTTAATCCGCTTATAGTTGCACACACTGATTCTTTTAAAAATGTATTTTTGGCCAATTTCACGATTATAATGAGTGAAATCGTTAAAAAGTATGATGATGTTCTAGTCTCCTTTGGGGGCAGGGAAATGTGTAGGTCTGTGTCTTGGTCCCTGTTGCATTGCTGGGTACAATGTCCAACACTCACGACTGAAAGGAGGAGAAGTCTATTTTGTCTCATATTTTCAGGCCCCATTTGGCCAACCCCAAGGCAAAACTGGCGTGGCAGAAGAACCAAAAGGCTGCTCACACAGTGGTGGCCAGGATGCAGAGAGAGAAGGGAAGAGTCAGGGAAGGAGATGCACCTACCCTGTCAGGCCGCCTGTGACTAGCCCGTAACTACACTCCTCCTCCTAAGAGGACACTCAGCTACTGAGCTCTAGTGAATGGTCTTTAGTGGCCACATGGTCCAGTCATCTAGCAAAGGCCCCACCTCGGAACATGAGGTCTGGGGAGACATTCTGGACCTAACGCATAGCAGGCTGTTTTTGGAAATACACCTGCTGTCTGACTCCTGGAGGTCCAGGTTACTTCCATGTGTCTAACTTCTGTAATCCTTTGGTGCCTCTCCTGCCTATGGTAGGTGCAAGAGATGGTAAAGAGATTTACTTGAGTTTCAGTCATATGAAGCCTTAAATGAGGATGTCTATGCAGTGGGTTCTGAATAGCCTTCTCTTCCTGAGCCTCCTAATTATTATTTTTAGTAATTTTCAGAAATTGTAAAAAGTCTCAAATGCTGGTAGAACACATGGAACTTCTGGGGCAGAAACAAAGGACATAATTCCTCACAGAAATAGCAAGCAGAGTGTTAGCATTCTCCAGAGAGACAGAACTGATAGGAGATGGCTGGCTGGCTGGGGACTCAGGAGGGCATTAGGTGAACTGGCTTGTGCAGCTGTGGAAGCTGTGAAGCCCATGGTAAGCCATCTGCAAGCAGGGGAACAGGGATGTCAGTCGCTGTCTGAGCCTCAGAACCAGCAAGCTAATGGCCCAAGGCCAAAGCCTGAGAACCAGAGGGCCAGTGTGCAAATCGTAGTCCCAAGGCCAGAGAACCTGGAATTTTGACATCCATGAGCAAGAGAAGCTGGCTGTCCCAGCTCGATGGTGTAAATTAGTCTTTCCTCTGCCTTTCTCTTCTGTCCAGGCCCACAGCCAGTTGGATGGTGCCCTGCTGCCTTGAGAGTGGATCTTCCCTCCTTGGCAGGAAAGACCTGTATGCCAGTTTTCTCTGCGAATTTCCTCATAAAGGCCCTTGAAATAATGCTTTACCACCTCTATGGTTAGCCCTTAATCCGATCGTGTTAATATCTAAAATTAGCCACCACATAGAGAATCAGCATTTGCCCCAGCTCACCACATTGCCATACCCAGAGAGTGACACCAAGTGGGTTCCATCATAGGCGAGGACCGGGGCCTTGGGAACCCAGACCTTCTATCATGGGCAGTAAGCTCGTTGCCCAACTTGTCAAGGAGGGAAGGATTGTTGTTAGCACTGAACAGTGAGCAAGCCTGCCCTCTGCTCTGGCGGGACCGTTTCTGCCTTCCAAGGCCTGCAGCTACGCAGGCATCTCAGAGAAGACTTGATTTTACTGAGTATTCAAAGGCATGCTTCATGGGATTCTGTTGTCGTTCTGTTCCTCTTCGATTTCCTCTAGAGATTTGCAAACATGCTTCTCCCTCGGTAGCATCCATTTACTGTTATTCACACTTTGGGTTTCATATGTTAGGATGAAATTTTCTTAGAGCAAATGAAACTGGTCTCGACCCAATCAAAGCATTGTGCCTTTCTAAGGAGGACGAAGTGATTTTGAGTCCAACTTTGCATAACCTCCATTTTACTTGGTTCTGCTTGCTTCCCCATAACTCTCAAGGGGGTTTACAGTGGTTTGGGGGATTCACTGAACTTGCTTACAACTTTGACATAGTTTTATATCGTATGTTTTAAGGTACAGAAGAGTCGACGCTGATGTCATACTTTTCCAAGTACCAGATTCAAGAGCGGCATCCCAGAGTGGCAATGAGCACACTGAGAAATCTGCAGTGCCCGGAGCTGCGGAGCAGCAAGCTCCACGGAGAGCCGGAGGGGTCCTGCAGTGCTCCGGAGCTCTTCGACTGGCTTGGCGCCGTCTTCTGCGATGTGAACCTGTGGGCATCCGGGTCTCTGCGTTGTTAGGGCTCTAGCTTGCTGCTTGTGTCTAGCTGAACTTTCAATCCTTCAGATGTGATTATGTAATGAATATAATTATCTTTTCTTCTTTCTCTTTCTGTAACAGAAATAATGAGCCTAATAACTTCATATCAACCTGTTGCTGTCCCCAGCCAAGCACAGTGGTGACAAAGGCTTGTTTGTGTACAGTCACTGGTTTCATACTCCCAGAGAAGATCTGTGTTCTCCTGGAACAGCTGCGGTGAGTGCCATTTCTGTCCTTTACACGTGGCTGGTCAGTGCCACAGTGCCGTGTTCCCCCGCAGGGCCTTACTTACATGCGCTTCCCATTTGTTTCCTTGCTTGAGCTCCAAGTGCAGTAATGTTGTCAGAAATGGCATAACTCTCCTTTCTGGTAGGAAAATGCTGTTGCCAAGTTCTTGTCCATATGAGAAGGGAAGGCAGAGCTTCATTACTGCTCCTTGGGCACAAACTGCTTGTCTTCCAGGTTCTACTCTCTTGGGCCCTTTGGGGTGCAGAATTGTAATATCTCTTAAAAACATAGCAACATTCGTGGGACAAATTGGGATCTCCTCTAGGTATTGTAAAATCTTTAATTCTGAACTGGAGTGGAAAAGAGTTGATCATCTCTGGATCTAAATCATATCTAAGATAAGTTCCAGTGCTGAAAGCCTATGATGAATAAATGTAAGAGCATAAGGACCACGGTTTGATCCCCAGCACCACATGCTGTGCCAGTCCCACCCCTAGGGCGGGCTGAGCCGGCCAGAGCCTGGGCGTAGTGGTGGACGCCTATAATCCCAAAAACCACTTATTCCACCGAGTTATCTCCCTGGCCCCAGCAACCAAATACATTAAAAAAAAAAAAAAAAAAAAAAAATTATGCCCAATTTGGTCTTTTCTATGGGGAACATGAATGTCCAAACACAGTGTACACATTTGGTTTATATAATACACTCCCAATACAAAACCTGTATTATTCTATATAATACTTGGCATTTTATTAATCACTCTGGCTGGCTCAGCCCACCCTAGGGGTGGGAGTGGCACAGCATGTGGTGCTGGGGATCAAACCGTGGTCCTTATGCTTGCCTGCCCTTGCTTAAGCAGACACTTTAGTCCACTGAGCTATCTTGCCGGCCCCATAATCCTGTTTAATAAGCATGCCATCTCAATCTTTCTTTGAAATGTCTGTGATTTAAGTCTGCAGGGTTTTCTTTTTTACACCTAACATCCTTTTCTTACATTTATTAATTTTGCACTTTGATTTTTTTCACTTTGATTCTCTAAATTAGAAAGGCCAGCTTTAGAAAATTCTGTGGAATCTGTTCTGCTTTGTTTCAATGACCAGAGGTTGAGGGTGGCACTGTTGGTGGGAGGAAAACTGTTCTGACCCACCCTGTGAAGTAGTTTTGGTTTTGGTTCTGTTAAGTACATAGTCTTCCACAATAAATATGGACACTACTGTTTATGTGATATTACTTAATCTTTATGGAATTTATGGTATGGTATCAGGAAGTTACATCTTCTCATTTTTATAAATTAAGTAAAAATTTCAGCTTCATTGCTACATGACAGATACTTTTTTTTTTAATATGGCCTTTGCTCACCTGTCTCTAACGAATGATTTTTTTCTTTCAGCCACTACTTTGATGAACCAAAGTTAGCCCCGTGGATCACGTTGTCAGTGCAAGGCTTTGCAGACAGCCCCGTTTCATGGAGAGAAAAGGAACACGGTTTCTGGAAAGGAGGAGAACACTTGTACAACTTTGTGATTTTTAATAACCTGGACTATTGGCTTCAGATGGCTGTTGGGGCAAGTGATGACTGTCCACCATAAAGAATATGAAATTTACAATCATGTTTGTTTATGCTTATTTTCAGATCTCTGAGTTATGAAAGGGTTGTGTGTTCACACAGGCTTCTGTAGTGATAGCACTTCTCAGAGCAGCTTTCCCCAGCATTATTCTCAAGGGCAGCCCTTCTGTCATGGCAGTGGCTGGTCGTCCTGTGACACCACACAATTGGGTTCTCTGTGTCAGTGTAAACACAGATGTGGCCTTCCACACTGCAGAGCAGGCTGAGTTGGCAGGGACCAGGGAGTGTTGGACCACTCGCTGGGTAAGGTATGTGCTGTTACTTATCACAACTTCTTCAGATAATAAAAAGAAATCCTCAGATCGTCCTTACCAGACTAGGCCCTGTTATAAATGCTCTAAGGAAACTGAAACACAGTATACCTACTAAGCTACCAAGACTGTATTGCTAGTTGATCTGAGGTTTGGTCCTGGGTCAGCCTGCTTCCTAAGCATGTGTTCTCTCATTGACTTTTATTTTTTTTATTTTTATTTTTTGGTGGTACCAGGGATCAAACTCAGGACCTTGTACTTGCCAGGCAGGCACTTACACCACTGAGCTATATCCCCAGCCCTTCTCATTGACTTTAGATGGGGGAAGGATATTATATACTCTTTAAAGGACAAGTGGAAAGAAAGTTGGCTGGTATGGGCATTTCTAGAAGAATGTGAAGAACCATTTTTAAAACTTACCAGTTGACTTGCAAAGTAAGAATTCTCAAAGGCAGTATTTTATTTTATTGTCTGTGGTTTTGTTTCAGTGCTGGGGAATCAAACCCACAGCCTTCCTTATGCGAGGCAAGCTCTCTATTGATGACCCATATTCCCAGTCCTCAAAAAAATTTTTCAATGGAAGCAGAAACCCAAAGTAATTAAAGCACCAGTGCCAATTTTCAGTCTTAATATTCTTGCCAAATGTGAAATTGTGCCTCCTCTCATCGCCTGGGTTGGAGAGGGTGCAGCAGAACAGCAGGCAAAAGCCAGGGTCCACCTAAGGCCACAACCCACTAGGAGACCTCATCAGATTGAGACCCCAAGGAGAGACACCTAGGAGTGAGCTGTGAATCCCCCTGCCTGCTTCCCTCCTACCCTCCCCTCATCCCTGAACATCAAGGAAGTTGCCAGTCCTGAGGTGAAGTGATAGTAGGAATTAAGGAAAAGTTTGCATTAATAAATTAATCTCGTTTGGACACCTAATAAACTTCCAAATACATCAAGCAAAAATTATTTGAAAGAAAAAAAGACATGATATTTTAATACCCCTTCAATAATTAATAATTAGAGAATACCAGTAATAGTAGATTTAAGCAGCACTTTCAACCAACTTGACCAAATTGATATTTGTGAAGTATTCTACAGCAGCAGGACACATTTTTTTCTTAAGAGCACAAGGACTATAGGGATAGATCTATTATGACACATCAGTAAGTCCCAGATTCAGAAGTATTCATCATGAAATATGTTATTTTGCCACAATAGAAGTAAATTAAAAATAAATAACAGATCCTTGACAATCTTCCAAAAATACAGAAAGGATCCATACATAAAATAAGTCTAAAACGAAATTAATAATACAAAAGTTGTACACCTCCACTAAATCAGAACTTAAAGGGAGATTCATGGCATTCAAATACTTATATTTTAAAAAAAAAGAAACCTGGGGGCTGAGGAGATAGCTCAGTAGAATAAGTGCTTTCCTAGCAAGCACAGAGTCCTCAGTTCAATCCCGGTACCGCAAAAAAAAAAAAAAAGGAAAGCTGGGCATGGTGATGTATGTCTGTCATCTTTTGGGAGTCTAGACAGGAGGATCATTGCAAGTTCGAGACTAGCCTGGGCTACAAAATGAACTCAAGGCCAGCCTGAACTGCCTAGTGAGACCCTGTCTCAAAAAGACAAAAGGAGAAATGTCAAATCAGCCACTTCAGTCTCCTGTAAGAAATTTTTTAAAAAGCCAAAGCAAATACAAAAAAAAGGATAATAGAAATTAAAGTGTGACTCTGATGAATTAAGAAGAAAAACTCTGGATTCAAAACTTCTTTATCAAAGTAGAACTCTGGAATTTTAAAAAGAAAAAAAAAATTGTGGATCCAAAAGCTTGATCTTCAGAAAAAAATGAATGGATGGATGAATAAAATCTTTAGCAAGATTTATCAGGAAAACAAAAAAAAAAAAGCTTACAGGTCAATATTGTCCATGAATGTGGGGTGAAATTTCTGAATAAAAGTTTAGCAATCCAAGTCCTATAATAGAAGAAATAATACATCATGATCAGATGGGATTTGTCCAAGGAGTATAGGCTTGATTTAATATTCAAAAAATAAATAGTGTAATTCATCATAAAAACAAACTAAATTATAATTCTGTGATTATCTTAACACAAGACATTTGACAAAAGCCCAACATCACTTCCTTTCAGCAAATTGGGAATGAAAGGGTGAAGGGCACCTGCAAAAGCCGTTCCGCTGACGCCGTCACTTGTGAAAGACCAAATACTTTGTCCTGACATCAAAAGCAAATCAGAGGGGATGGGTATGTAGCTCAGTGGTACGGCGCCCTCCTGGCAAGAGAGAGGTCAAAAAGCCAAACCAGAGACAGCTGGTCTCACCACTTCTGTTCACTGCTGTATTGGAGGTTGTAGACTCACCAACTGGGCAAGAAAGCAGGGGGCAAGTGTCTTAGTTACTGTTATGGTTTGTGTCTAATTGCAAGCATCTAGACGCTGCGATTAACTCACATCCGCTGGGGTTGTGGTGTGAGTGCTACACCCAGCCTGGGGCGGGTAAGCCTGGGACAGACAGACCTGCTCTCTTGCCATGGTTGCTGCTACTTCTCCAATTTGCTCTTGCTGTTTGCCACCGCCATGGACTGCTACCCCCTGCCATGTGCCACTCTGCCTGGGCGCCAGCTGAGTATGGCCTGAAACCTCCAGGAACTGAGCTAAATGAACCTTTCCTTCCTTCATTTTGGGTGTTGGGTATTTGTCCCAGCAACGAGAGAAGAGTAACTGAGACAGTTACTCTTTTCTCATTGCTGACACCCAAAATTAATGGAGGAAAGGTTTCTTTAAGTCACAGTTTATAGAGGTTGAAGCCCACAATCTGCTGGGTCCAAGGCTGGGTGGTTTGGGGGGGGGGGGGCATCAGCAGAGAAGAACAGTTCATGGTGGTGGAGACAGCAAAAGCAACAAGTGAGGTGAGGGTGGGTTTGGACAAGCTTCTTTCCCTCATGTAGTATGCAGGTGACCTGCCCCAGGGCTAATGTGGCACTCACACCCTTAATCCCGACATTGCGCTATGAATCAGTCACCCACTAGATTCAGCCACCTCTGAAAAAAACCCCTATAACCGCATAAGGGTGTGGGAGGGCATCTAGACACAAGCCATAGCAGTAGGATAAAGGGGAGTGTAAAAATGATCGAGATGCGATATGAATATGTGCCAGTTCCCCCAGATGGATGTAATTATTATGTATCACAAACATATACTAACCGAAAAGAAACAGGACATGTAATTGAAAGGATATCAACACTTGCAATAGCCTAAAAATAAACTACATTGTACTTAGGAAAATCTGGTCCAAAAATTGAGAAAGACCTATGCGGGGAAAGCTATAACATTACTGCAATAAAGAAGAGTTCAATAGGAAGACACACCATGGTCATGGTCAGGAAGCTCAGTACTGTTAGGGGAGGTGGGTGTGGCTCTCGGTACATCAGGGGTCTTGTGGTGAAACTGTGCTGTGACTGTGCTGTGTGGTCAACTGCAGGCAGAGCTACGTAATAACATTACACAGAACTCTGCAAATACAGCTTCAGATTACCCAGCCCAGCATGACTGGCCTGGTTTTGACAACGTGCTCCGCCTCACTAAGATGTCACACGGGACATCCTCTGTGTTGTTTTGCATCTTCCTCAAACACGAAAATGTTTGGGCCAGGGCTGTATCTCAGCAGCACAGCACCTGCCTGGCCAGTATGGTCCTGAGTTTGATTCCCAGTTCCAAAGAAAAAAATGTTAAGGGCCAGGGAGATGGCTCAGTGGAATAAGTGCTTCCCTGGCAAGCGGAAGGGCCTGAGTTCAATCTCCGGTTCTGCAAAAAAAAAAAAAAAA